>NC_045442.1:65081156-65096146 GCF_002776525.5 Piliocolobus tephrosceles | reverse complement strand
AAAAAAAAAAAAAAAAAAAAAAAAAAAAAAAAAAAGAAATGACTGGGATTGTTTCAAATGCAGGGGTGAAGAAAAGATCATTGTTAAAGACTAGTAATAGGTAATGGGTACATCATGTTCTTTATACTATTCAATCTTTCTGGGTACATCATGTTCTTTATTCTATTCAATCTTTCTATTCAATTTACTATTCAATTTTATATGTTTGAAAATGTCCTTATCAACTTTTTTTACTGATACATTTTACATTCTTAGTGCAAAACTTTCAACCATTACAAAATACACAAAGCTTCTTATTTTTTACTTTTTTTTTTTTTTTGAGACAGAGTCTCAATCTGTTGCCCAGGATGGAGTGCAGTGGCGCGATCTCGGCTCACTGCAAGCTCCACCTCCTAGGTTCAAGCAATTCTCCTACCTTAGCCTCCTGAGTAGTTGGGACTACAAGCACGCACCACCATGCCCAGCCAATTTTTGTATTTTTAGTAGAGATGGGGTTTCACTATGTTGACCAGGCTGGTCTCCAGCTCCTGACCTCATGATCCACCCGCCTTGGACTCCCAAAGTGCTGGCATTACAGGCATGAGCTACCGTGCCCAGCCCACAAAGCTTCTTTTTGCCATCCAGCACTCCCTTTCCCAGAAGTAATCATTATTTGATGTTTATTCTTTCAACCTGTTTTTGCATATTTACATAAATGCCTAAGGAATCCATTTAGTATTTTTTTAAATAGTGTAATTTTTGTACACATCATTGCATAATTTGGTTTTTATCACTAATTCTTAACCACTGCATTACATTCTGCAGATACTACTATCCACTTAGTCACCTAGTCTTTCCTAAATACACGTATATATGCATCTATTAAATAGAAAGATGACATATGTTACCTAGTTGACTGTCATAAATACTGTAAATATTACTTTTTTTTTGAGATGTTGTCTCACACTGCCACCAGGCTGGAGTGCAGTGGCACGATCTTGGCTCACTGCAACCTCCGCCTCCTGGGTTCAAGCAAGTCTCCTGCCTCAGCCTCCCAAGTTGCTGGGATTAGTTGTGCGTCACCACACCCAGCTAATTGTTGTATTTTTAGTAGAGACAGGGTTTCGTCATGTTTGCTAGGATGATCTCGATCTCCTGACCCTGTGATCTGCCTGCCTTGGCCTCCCAAAATGCTGGGATTACACACGTGAGCCACCACGTCCGGCCCTAATTCTTTTTTTAAACATACCATTGGTTTAACTTCCAAGGAGTCAAAATCATAAACCTTTTCCCTTATGGATTCTTCTTCTGACTTCTCTGGGCTTTTTTTTTGAGACAGGGTCTCCCTCTGTCACCTAGGCTGGATTATGGCGGCGCAATCTCAGCTTACTGCAACCTCCATCTCCCGGGTTCAAGTGATTTTTGTGCCTCAGCCTCCCAAATAGCTGGGACTACAGGGACCCACCACCAGGCCAGTTAATTTTTCTATTAGTAGAGACAGGGTTTCACCATATTGGCCAGGCTGGTCTCAAACTCCTGACCTCAAGTGGTCTGCCTGCCTTGGGCTCCCAAAGCGCTGGGATTATAGGCATTAGCCACCATGCCTTGCCCAACTTGTATGTTAGAAAAGCATTCCCTTTCCTGAAATCAAAAAACTCTTTATTCACCTACATCTGCTTTAAGTTGTTTTACAGCTTAATTTTTCAAATCTTTGAGAAATTTTTTTGGTTTAGGGGAATGGGATGAGGATCTAACTTTTTTCACCTCAGCTTTAACAAATTATCTCCACACTATTCTTTTCTAGTCAATATAAATAGCCTTGTCATGTTGTAAATATTTTGTTGTTTTTTGTTTTTGTTTTTTGAGCTGCTTTAAAGAGAGAAACAAACACTTCAAATCTGTCTCTATGGCTGCTTGTGTGTTTCCTATTAGGACTTGCCTATTCATGTGCTTGTTTTCCCTCTATTTATTCTATTCTGCTACTCAGTCTCAGACTATGAAAATATATAGGTGTCTTACTAAGAGCAAAAAAGAAAGATTAGGCCTGAAGAGGTAACCAAAACTTAAGTTTAGCTTCAACAAATGTCAAAAGTAAATACCAACTAAAAGCTAAAATCTATCATGCTAGAAAGCTACTTACTTCCACAGTAGTTGCAGCCTTTTGAGTCATTTTTCCAACAAGGTCAACCTGCTCATATCTGGATTTCATGTATTTTTTTGCAACTTTGTATACCCACTGTGGGCAAGTTGCAGAAAAAAGTAAAGTCTGAGGATTGTCTTCAGAATCTTAAATAAACAAAAAGAATTAAATGTTTTCTTAATTTCCCATGAGGTAGCCAGCTTTTAAAAATTCCAAGCTTCAAAAAAATAATGAAAAATTTAAAACCTGGGGTGAATTTTTAACACAGAGACTTCATTGCAATTATTAAAACTTTCAACTTGCAAAACTGGGGGACAATAGGAAGAGAACTGAACCTAAAAGGAAGGTGAGAATTTAAGAAGGAACAATGAACAAAAAAATCAATAAAATGAGTTAGTAAATCTAACCACTGACTATTAAAAAAAAAAAAAAAAAAAACAGAATAAAGCATAAAAAGCTAAGAAAATAGTTAAAAAGATGCTATCATACTTTCTTTTTCAAGGACAGAACAGATACCAAATTATTTTAGTTTTGTTAGAACACAGGGGACACTGCAATAAGAATTATTAAATACAAACTCGTTTGCATTTAAGATCGAAGAATAATTGCTAATGTGCTTATTTTGAATTAGGACATACCAGTTTTGTAGGATTCGTGAATAATATCTTCAACTTGTTCAGCAAAACCTAAATCTAACATTTGATCCACTTCATCAAGCACAACATGTCGCAGTTTAGAAAGATCCAATCGGCCACTCTGCAGATGGTCTTTGATACGACCAGGGGTTCCAACCAAGATGTCAATACCATTTCGAATATGATTAACTGTGAGAAGAGAGAAATGCCAACAATATGTAAAATTCACACTTTCACATTTATTTAAATATAAGTATCAAATACATCTTTGCGTTTCTATCACACATATTTACTCACTTTGGCTTTGATATGATGTTCCACCATAAAAACACGCCACACTGAGTTTTCTAGTTATATCTTTGAAGTCTTTGGCTACTTGGTTTGCCAGTTCCCTTGTTGGAGCCAAAACAAGTACCTGAGCAAGAGGTTTAAAAAACAAAAAGATACTTTTCTAAAGACATATCTGAATTAAAACCAAGAAGACTTTCTGTATGTGCATTTAAAACCAGGAATCTCTACATTAATGTCATAGTATTTAAAGATACAACACCAATAGCAACAAGAACAGCGGTGTGCCAGACGCGGTGGCTCACGCCTGTAATCCCAGCACTTTGGGAGGCCGAGACGGGTGGATCACGAGGTCAGGAGATCGAGACTATCCTGGCTAACACGGTGAAACCCGGTCTCTACTAAAAATACAAAAATTAGCCAGGCGTGGTGGCGGGCGCCTGTAGTTCCAGCTACACGGAAGGCTGAGGCAGGAGAATGGTGTGAACCCAGGAGGCAGAGCTTGCAGTGAATGGAGATCGCGCCACTGCACTCCAGCCTGGGCGACAGAGCAAGACTCCGTCTCAAAAAAAAAAAAAAAAAAAAAAGAACAGTGGTGTATATTTATTATATCCTCCCTTACTTCCTTCAGGTCTCTTCAGTAAGGTTTCCAAGCCCATTTTCATATCCCCCTGCCCCTTTATTATTTCTGCTCAGCACTTACACCACCCAAGATACTGATATTTTACTTATTTGCTGATTGTCTATCTCACCCGATAAAATGTAAGCTCCACGAAGGCAGGAATTCATGTCAGGTTGGGTTACTGTATCCCTTGCACTTCAAACAGTGCCTGGAGTGCCTGGTACAGCACAGGAAACTCAAAAATGTTTGCTAAACAAATGAATGTTCACCATGTGCTAGGAACTAATGCTTTACAGGAATTATCTAATTTGATTCTCATAAAAACTCATGAGTGGCATTATTACACCATTTTCATAAATGACAGACTCGTGTCTCAGAGAATTAAAGTCTTGCCCAAAATCAAACACCTAGAAATGGTGGAGCTGGAATCTCCAATAACATCTTTCTAATACAAAAGTTTTTTAAGGCAGCTTTAGGGCCAGGTGTGGAGGCTCACACCTGCAATCCCAACACCTTGGGAGGCCAAGGTAGAAGGATCACTTGAGGCCAGGAGTTCAAAACCAGCGTGGATTACACAGTGAGACCCCCAACTCTACAAAAAATAAAAAATTAGCCAAGTGTGGTGGCACCTGCCTGTAGTCCTACCTACTGGAGAGACTCAGAGGAAGAGAGAATTGCTTGAGTCCAGGAGTTCGTGGTTACAGTGAGCCATGATCACCCCACTGTACTTCATCCTGGGAAACAGAGTGAGACCATGTCTTTAAAAAAAAAAAAAAAAAAAAAAAGCCAGGTGCGGTGGCTCACACCTGTAATCCCAGCACTTTGAGAGGCCGAAGCGGGCGGATCACAAGGTCAGCAGATCGAGACCATCCTGGCTAACACAGTAAAACCCGGTCTCTACTAAAAATACAAAAAATTAGCCAGGCGTGGTGGCGGGCGCCTGTATTCCCAGCTACTCCAGAGGCTGAGGCAGGAAAATGGCATGAACCCAGGAGGCGGAGCCTGTAGTGAGTCTAGATCCCACCAAGGCACTCCACTCCAGCCTGGGAGACTGAGCGAGTCTCCACCTCAAAAAAAAAAAAAAAAAAAAGGCAGTGTTGAGATTATATCCTATGTCCTATTTCAGTCTTTTCCTAATTTCACCCCCAAAACAACTCTCCGAAAAGATTTATCCTGTAAGTCAATACGGCCAACCTGATTTGGGATAGTTAATCCAAGACTATTATGATTTAATTATATTTATATATGTTAATTTGCTCTTACAATACTACCCAGTTGTCTTACAAAGAACAAATTACTTTTAGTCATACAGCTATTCATATTATGATGCTGATTTTTTTCTTCACTTTTACAATCTTATGTGCACGCAGCTTTTTAGGTCAAATTTTAGGCTTACATTTTACAAGTCCCCTCTGTCGGTTGATTTTACATTTATAAAATAAGACAGATGTCTAGCACCCCAATAATACATAAACAAGCAGTATCATTTCAATAATACTCTTCTTAAAAAGCCCATCTGGGCCAGGCGCGGTGGCTCATGCCTGTTATCCCAGCACTTTGGGAGGCCGAGGCGGGTGGATCACGAGGTCAGGAGATTGAGACCATCCTGGCTAACACGGTGAAACCCCGTCTCTACTAAAAGATACAAAAAACGAGCTGGGCGTGGTGGCAGGCGCCTGTAGTCCCAGTTACTCAGGAGGCTGAGGCAGGAGAATGGTGTGAACCCGGGAGGCAGAGTTTGCAGTGAGCCGACATCGTGCCACTGTACTCCAGCCTAGGTGACAGAGCGAGACTCCGTCTCAAAAGAAAAAAAAGTCCATCTGTGTGTACTCACTTCAGCAGCACATACACTAAAATTGGAATGACACAGAGAAGATTAGCATGAGCCCCGCACAAGGATGACATGAAAATTCATGATGCATTCCATACTAAAGGGAAAAAAAGTCAACACTGAAATAAATGATGCCGAACATTTACTGAATGACAAATAAATGAACACCTCTTTAGAAAATTCATTTGTTTAAAAGCAAAGGTCAGGACTGAAAAAAAGAGAAGAAAAGGGTCAACTAAATATATAAACTGTAAATAAGATATACTGGCTTTGTAATTCATGAAATTATAAAAGACATCTATGGATCCATGCACATCACATTCATATGCAAAAACTACTTCATTTTAACTATGCTTGAAATTTCTTTTTGTGAAAAACAACATATTTTTGCTTTTTAACAACACAGTGTTAACTTTTCTATCTTGGGGGTACTAGAACTTAGGACTGGTGTAACTTTCTTTCCCTTGCTGTTAGAGTAACATTTAAAGCTTTTACCCCCTATAATGATTACCTTTGGTGAGCGGCTTTTTTTAATTGTTTCTTGATTTCTTTGGAGTCTTTCAATTAAGGGGATGGCAAAAGAGAATGTCTTTCCTGTTCCTGTCCGTGCTTGAGCTATTAAATCTTTTCCTTCATATACAGGACCAAAGGTCTTAACTTGAATAGGAAAGAGATATGTTACCCCTCGACCTGTAAAATGAGATTTAATTAAAATACTTCTTTACGACTAGCATTAGGAAAAAATATATTCATTTGAAAATGACAATCATGATTCTTCTATGTCTGCCTAACGACATATCACCTGGTGACACAGCTATTCCTAACACAAACAAGAATTACTAAAAAATTAGTCTAAACTTTTGACAAATGTATATAAATCTTAAAGCTAAAAACAAGTCAGAATATTGAAAAGGATGATGTAAAAGTAACTGCAATTAAAGAACAGCTACTTCTCCATTCTTTTTATGTTCTCCTTTTGGTCAGAAAAGGCACAGGAGTTTTACAAAATCTAGTGATAGATTTTTAATTGCATATCCATTAAAACTGCATACCTTTGGGCCAGCCGTGGTGGCTCACGCCTGTAATCCCAGCACTTTGGGAGCCCAAGGCGGACAGATCACAGTGTCAGGAGTTCGACACCAGCCTGACCAACATGGTCAAACACTGTCTCTACTAAAAACACAAAAATTAGCCGGGCGTGGTGGCATGCGCCTGTAATCCCAACTACTCAGGAGGCTGAGGTAGGAGAATCGCTTGAACCCAGGAGGCCGGAGGTTGCAGTGAGCCAAGATCGCGCCACTGCACTCCAGCCTGGGCAACACAGCGAGGCTCCATCTGAAAACAACAGCAACAACAACAACAACAACAAAACTACATACCTTTCAGAAGCTTTATAGTCTCTTCAGAAATAGGAAAATTGGAGAAGGCTCCTTCTTTCTGTTCACGTGTTAAGGTCTGTAAAAATGAAATCCATGGCCTAAATAATATAATTTATATTCAACTCTTCTTCATTTACTGTTTTTAATTTTGTACAGATTCACTTACAAGGAAACTTACTGGAACACTCTTTTTTTTTCGAGACAGGGTCCCACTCTGTTGCCCAGGTTGGAGTGCAGTGGCACCATCACAGCTCACTGTGGCCACAACCTCTGGGCTCAAACCCTTCCCACCTCAGCCTCCCAAGTAGCCAGGACCACAGGCACACGCCACCATGCTCACTTACTTTATTTTTTGTAGAGACAGTGTCTCACCATGTTACCCAGGTTAGTCTTAAACTCTTGGCCTCAAGAGATCCTCTTGGCCAGGTGCTGTGGCTCACGCCTGTAATCCCAGCACTTTCAGAGGCCGAGGCAGGTGGATTACCGGAGGTTAGGAGTTCAAGACCAGCCTGACCAACATGGAGAAACCCTGTCTCTACTAAAATACAAAATTAGCCAGGTGTGGTGGCGCAGGCCTGTAATCTCAGCTACTCGGGAGGCCGAAGCAGGAGAATCACTTGAACCCAGGAGGCGGAGGTTGTGGTGAGCCGAGATTACACCATTGCACTCCAGCTGGGACAACAAGAGTGAAACTCCGTCTCAAGAAAAAAAAAAAAAAAAGATCCTCCCACCTTGGCCTCCCAAACTGCTGAGATTACAAGCATGAGCCACTATGCCCAGCCAAAAAGGTTATTTATTAATCTAAATCATACAGATGTAGACAAAATTATAAAGATTAACACAAGCGTATAAACTAAGCTAAAAGAAATTACATAATGAGGAATGTAAAGTTTTTCTGAAAATAAGTTAATTTATTCTATAGCTTTTGAAAGCTTTTTTATTTAGGTTGCTAATACAAGAGAAAATTACTGTAAGTTTGAAGATTTCTTTAACATATATACAAGTTAGCATGACATTATCATTTAACATTTATTGAAAACTCTGTACACTAATGTGTACACAGAACAAAAACAGTATGCCTACCCAGTCAGCTTTACTGTTCATGTGTTTAAAAGAGACATACACTAACGATTTTCAAACTTGGAATTAGATAAAAAATAATTTCAAATTCAAATTGCATGCCATTTAAACAAACTTCAATGCTGCTGTTACCTTTTTACAATTAAAAAAAAAATTACAAAAATAACACGCTGTTGGCCAGGCAGGGTGGCTCATGCCTGTAATTCCAGCACTTCGGGAGGCCAAGGTGGTAGGATCACTTAAGCCCAGGAGTTCAAGACTAGCCTGGGCAACACAGTGAGACCCTGTCTCTATCAAAAACAGACAAACAAAAAATAAATAATACACTGTCATTGTAGAAACTTTTGAAACTGGCAGGGCCCAGTGGTTTATATCTGTAATCCCAGCACTTTGGGAGGCCAAGGCAGCTGGATCACTTGAGCCCAGGAGTTCAAGACCAGCGTGGGCAGCACACTGAATGAAACACCATCTCTCCTAAAAATACACAAATTAGCCAGGCGTGGTGGTACATGCCTATAGTCCCAGGTACTCAGGAGGCTGAGGTGAGAGGATCACCTGAGCCCAGGAAGGATGAGGCTGCAGCAGTGAGCCATGATCGCACCACTGCACTCCATCCTAGGTGACAGAGTGAGACCTCATCTCAAAAAAACTAAAAAAAGAAAAGAAACTTTAATAACTACAGAGGAAAGAAAAACAAATTTAAAAGTTATTTATAATCCACTCAGCTAAAGCCACATTTGAAACATACTCCTCCAATCTTCACTCCATGCACATAAAATTTTTTAAACAGAAATAAAATCACACTGTATATACCATTTTATAATCTTTTTTTGTTATTGTTGTTGTTTTTGAGATGGAGTTTCGCTCGTATTGCCCAGGCTGGAATGCAGTGGTACGATCTCGGCTCACTGCAACCTCCGCTTCCCAGGTTCAAGCAATTCTCCTGCCTCAGCCTCCCAAGTAGCTGGGATTACAGGCATGTGCCACCACACCCAACTAATCTTTTTGTATTTAGTAGAGACGGGGTTTCACCCTGTTGGTCAGGATGGTCTTGGAACTCCTGACCTCAGGTGATCCACCTGTCTCAGCCTCCCAAAGTGCTGGGATTACAAGCGTGAGCCACCATGCCCATCCTATTTTTATCTTTTTTTTTTTTTTTTTTTTTTTGAGACGGAGTCTTGCTCTGTCGCCCGAGCTGGAGTGCAGTGGCCGGATCTCAGCTCACTGCAAGTTCCGCCTCCCGGGTTCACGCCATTCTCCTGCCTCAGCCTCCCGAGTAGCTGGGACTACAGGCGCCGCCACCTCGCCCGGCTAGTTTTTTTTTTTTTTTGTATTTTTAGTAGAGACGGGGTTTCACCGTGTTAGCCAGGATGGTCTTGATCTCCTGACCTCGTGATCCGCCCGTCTCGGCCTCCCAAAGTGCTGGGATTACAGGTTGAGCCACCGCGCCCGGCCCTATTTTTATCTTTTAACAAGATACAATGACCACCTTTTCTATTGTACACCCTTTGGGATAACTGTATTCTATTACATAACTATTGTATGTTTTATTTAAACCAATTGTCTACTATCAGACATTTAGGATGTTTAAATATTTGCTATTATCAACAATATTACTGTGATAAGAGTACTTATTCATAAATCTCTGCACACTTCTTGATCATCTCCTTAGGATAAATTCCTTTAAGTAGAATTCCTAAACTCTCATGTGATCTAAAGAAAATAATAAACTGTTAAACCTATTATAATACAGATTTTACCAAGCAAAATCCCACCAAAGTGAGAAGCAAGCCATACATTCCACTGTTAGCAATACAGATTTAAAGGACATTATTTAGATCAACAAACACATGGGCTTCCTGACAAACAGCAAATTCACAAATTAAAAAAAAAAAAGTCAAAAGTCATAAGACAAGGATTCAACATCTTTTCCCAACGCTCCCCAAAGATTAGGCATTAAGCTCAAATGTATATCAGCAATTATCATATTTAAAGAATATAAAGAATTACTAATTATCGGACCAGGGTAGTGGCTCACACCTGTAATCCCAGCACTTTCGGAAGCCGAGGCAGGTGGATCACTTTGAGGTCAGGTGTTCAAGACCAGCCTAACCAACATGGAGAAACACCATCTCTACTAAAAATACAAAAATTCGCCAGGCATGGTGGTGTCTGCCTATAATCTCAGCAACTCGAGAGGTTGAGTCAGGAGAATCGCTTGAACCCAGGAGGCGGAGGTTGCCATGAGCTGAGATTGTGCCATTCCACCCCAGCCGGGGGAACAGAGTGAGACTCTGACTAAAAAAAAAAAAAAAAGAAAGAAAAGAAATTCAAGTAGGTGACCATCAAGCAATTGAGAATAACTTTAGGAACCCAAACGTACAGAAAAGGTTTAAATTTGACTATTTCTCCCACCAGGCCCCAAGAAAAAAGTCATACAATGAAATAAACAAGGGCCAAAGGAAAAAAGACTCAGACTTCATCTGTACAGACTCTCTAGTGTAACTAAAAGTAAGTACTAGACACTAATCAAGAAATATTATATAATCAATTATGATTAGCCTAAAAATAATCAAATCAACCTATAGTTCAAGTATAATGTCAAATGTAAAATAAAAAGCATCCATACCTCCTCTAGTTTATTATCACTTGATTTATGAGTAGAACTATCTAAGGATGATACTCGCTTTGATTTTTTTTCATATTCATCAATATCTCCATTTGGTAGATCTTTTCTTCTTGACTTATGAGATTTAGAGAACTCATCTGAAAGTCTATTAAATCCTTCTTCAGTGTCTCCATTTAGCTTCTCTTTCATTTTAGTTTTTTTGGCCTTGGGAGCATCCAGGTCATCTGTAACACCATTTTCTCTTGTTTCTGATTTCTCATCTGAGTCATAATGGTGCCTTGACTTCCTTCTGTCACTCTGTGAACAAACAAAGTAGCAATGACAAGATGGTCAGAGGTTTTCTTTTAAGACTCTAGAGAAGTTAGCGTATGACTCCCCCACCAGTTCAGTTCAATCTACAGTTACTTTGAAAACCTACCTGGTAAAAATCCAGACTGGTTACTAATGCCAAGCTCTAAGCCTCAACTATTGCTAACTTTCTCATCCCATTCCTAGCATTCTCAAGACTCAGCCTCTAGCCCCTCTCTAATCCCTTCATAAGATTGAAGGAAAATTAAAACGGTTTCTCCTTAGGGAAAGAAAGACAACCCCAGAATTATAAATACTAAACAAACAAAAACTTGCAACATTTCCAAGAGAAAAAAATTAATACTTATTGAATACCTACCCAGCACTGTGTAATGTGTTTTCAGCTTATCTTGTTTAAATCTTCATAACAACCCTATAAGGGAAGTACAGGTCCATAATCCCTTATCCGAAATTGCGATATCCATAAAGCTCTGAAAACCGAAAGTTTTTTTGTAACTTATTTGGAGGCAAAACCTTACCTGAACTCATTTGATGGCAAAATTTAACTTGAACTAATGTGAAGCTCTTTATAGTCTTTATTTATCCCACTTAGTATGACTACTCATATTTAATATTAAGGTGTTTGATTACAGGTTTTGGGCCCCAAACGCTATCTGGGTGTTACCCTTCTAAAAATCCCCAGAATTCTGAATTCCAAAATACAACTAGTTCCAAGGATTTTGGATAAGGGATAGTGAACCTGTATTACCTTTGCCATTTTATTTATTTATTTATTTATTTTTGAGATAAGAGTTTTGCTCTGTCACCCAGGCTGGAGTGCAGTGGCACAATCTCGGCTCACTGCAACCTCCGCCTCCCAGGTTCAAGTGATTCTCCTGCCTCTCAGCCTCCCAAGTAGCTGGGACAACAGGCGTACACCACCACCAGTAGAGATGGGGTTTCACCACGTTGGCCAGACTGGTCTCAAACTCCTGACCTGAGGTGATCCATCCGCTTCAGCCTCCCAAAGTGCTGGGATTACAGGCGAGAGCCACTGCGCCCAGCCACCTCTGCCATTTTACAGACAAGGAAACAGAAGTTCTAAGAGGGTTAAGCAACTTGTCAAAGATCCACATGTGGGATTTCCTGCAGCTCTAAGTACTAGAAATTGAATCTAGCACTGCCTGACTTGAAAGCCCATTCTCTTTTCACATTATACTTCCTCCCTGCACTTTGACAATTCACAGGTTAAAGGAAAACAAAACGAAACTATATAATTCATACAGAAGTCCAATTGTTATACCTCCATGGAAGGACAGTAATCCCTGGATTTTTTTTTTACTTTTTTAATTTAGTTAAAAAAAAAAAAAGCACTATTCTGCAACTTCAATTTTAAAATGCCAAACTACTGGTCAGTGTTGTGATATTTATAGAACACAAGAAAGGATTTGGGAATTTAGGACTTTAGCCTGGTGGCTAGCTGTGGTGGCTCACGCCTATAATCCCAGCACTTTGGGAGGCCGAGGTTGGGCGGATCACCTGCGGTCAGGAGTTCGAGACCAGCCTGGCCAACATGGTGAAACCCCATCTCTACTAAAAATACAAAAATTAGCTGGGCGTTATGGCACACGCCTGTAATCTCAGCCACTCTCAAAAAAATGAATTACCTGGTCAAATGTTCAAAACAGATAGCAGTGACTGGTGACAGTAAAAACTACCACCACCAAAATGTTCACCATAACTTACACAACTTTTAGAGTTCTTTCACATATAATTTTCTCATCCATAAAATTGGAATTGCTGTGAGAATTGAACAATATGTGTGAAAATGCTTTGCAGTTGCACATTACATCATCTGATTGATCTACAGTTAATTGCACTAGCCCACATCTTTCCAAACCAATAGGTTCTACAGAAAAACAAGATTATTTATAGAGTCAGCCTTGGGGCTTGAATTGCTCCTGGGTCCTGCACTTCAGGGAGAAGTTGAAGCAAGGCAAAGTGAAACCTCTCGGTCCAAGCCCAGTAACATCTCAAGGTGATTAAATACATTATTCCACTTTAGACCCACAATGCTTGACACTCTCCATTTACTTGGTTTCAGTTACACTTTATATTCCCTTCTTACCTCTATCTTCTTACCTCTAACACATATCTTCTTCAATGGTTCCTCTCCTTCCTCCTCCAGTGGATGCTCCTTGAGTATCTGTTTTCTATGTTCACTTTTATTACTATTTTCATGGCTCAACACGTACTTCCAGACTCCCTTCCTCACCTACATTCCAACTCTAAGAATCTAAGTACCAGCTCCATATCTCAACACATCCAAACCAAAGTTATCTTCATCTCAATACCAGACCACTATTCGTTTTTATTTTGTTTTCTGAGACAGGTCTTACACTATCTCCCAGGCTGGAGTGCAGTGGCTCAATCATGATTCACTGTAGCCTCAACCTCCCTGGCTCAAGTGATCCTCCCACCTCAGCCTCCTGAGTAGCTGAGTCTACAGGCACGACCTACAACTGCGGCTAATTTTTTTTTTTCTTTTTTGAGACAGAGTTTCGCTCTTGTTGCCCAGACTGGAGTGCAATGGTGTGATTGTGGCTCTCTGCAACCTCTGCCTCCTGAATTCAAGCAATTCTCCTGTCTTAGTGTCCCGAGTAGCTGGGATTAACAGGCGCCTGCCACTATGCTGGCCTTTTTTTTTTTTTTTTTTTTTTTTTGAGACAGAGTCTTGCTCTGTTGCCCAGGCTGGTGTGCAATGGTGGGATCTCGGCTCACTGCAACCTCTGCCTCCCGGGTTCAAGCAATTCTTATACCTCAGCCTCCTGAGTAGCTGGGATTACAGGCACACACCACCACATCCAGCTAATTTTTGGGGGGGTTTTTTTTTTTTTTTTGAGATGGAGTCTGGCTGTGTCACCCAGGCTGGAGTCCAGTGGCGCAATTTTGGCTCACTGCAACCTCAGCCTCCCAGGTTCATGTGATTCTCTTGCCTCAGCCTCCTGAGTAGCTGGGATTACAGGCGCCTGCCACCATGTCTAGCTAATTTTTGTATTTTTAGTAGAGACGGGGTGTCACCATGTTGGCCAGGCTGGTCTCGAACTCCTGACCTCAGGTGATCCACCTGCCACAGCCTCCCAAAATGCTGGGATTACAGACGTGAGTCATTGCACCTGGCCTTTTTTGGTATTTTTAGTAGAGATGGGGTTTCACCATGCTAGCTAGGATGGTCTCGATCTCCTGACTTCATGATCCACCCGCCTCAGCCTCCCAAAGTGCTGAGATTACAGGCGTGAGCCACCACGTCCGGCCTAATTTTTATATTTTTAGTAGAGACAGGGTTTCACCATGTTGGCCAGGCTGGTCTTGAACTCCTGACCTCAGGTGATCCGCCTGCCTCAGCCTCCCAAAGTGCTAGGATTACAGGCATGAACCACCACGCCTGGCTAATTTTTTCATTTTTTATAGAGACAGGGTCTCTACAAAACTCTACCTAAACTCCTGGGCTCACGCAATCCTCCCATCTTAGTGTTCCAAAGTGCTAGGATTACAGGCATGAGCCACTGCGGCTAGCCACCAGAACAGTATTCTAATCTCCATTTCTTTTAGTTGGTATTCCAATCCGTTTCCAACTCTCTGGTTATCTTTCATAGTTAAAGGGCCGTCAACACATATTTCTGGAGAATTTACAATGTGAAAGCCACCAATTTACAACAATATAGTGAAACATAAGGATGGACAACGATTTGGTCATTTTCCTCAAGAACTTTTCGGAAATATGTGGCATAATATAGGAAAAATGAACTAATTTTACATAGAAATGCATAATAAATGTCAATCAAATGATAAAGATAGCTACTGAAACTAGGTAACTGTACACTAGGGTTGTTAAGAAAAACATAAACTAGGCCTTGACAGGTGGACAGGATTTGGATGCAAAAGACAAGAATTTCAAAACAAGCCTTTTTAAAAAATACCTGCTTAGTTTCCTGCTTACACTCTAGGTAGCTTCAGTAGTCAAATTCACAGAGCGAAAGTAGAATGGTGGTTGCCGGGAGTGGAAGGAGAGAGGAATGAGAAGTGGGTGTTTAATGGGCACAGAGTTTCAGTCTGGGA
>NC_045442.1:65062968-65081146 GCF_002776525.5 Piliocolobus tephrosceles | reverse complement strand
GTGACTTGCTCCATCACACAGCTATGAAGGATTTGGAATTGGAATTCGAACTTGTGTCTGACTCCTAAGCTCAGACCATTAAGCTGTCTCAAGAAAACCGTTTTCTTGTTACAGAATAGACTGCATTAGAAAAGATAAATCAATAAAGTTGCCACAAAAAGCAGTTATCACTGGGGAGAAAAATGCAGGTCACCTATTTTAGAGAATAATCTCCCAAACAATTTAATCGCACATATTCCCATCTTTAATGTCTGTGTTATATGATAAGTTTCGTAGGAGAAAATTTTACTGGTTTCATAATGAGCTTGATTCATTTAATACATTCATTTAAAACAGGCAGAGTGTCCCCGGGCGCGGTGGCTCAAGCCTGTAATCCCAGCACTTTGGGAGGCCGAGACGGGTGGATCACGAGGTCAGGAGATCGAGACCATCCTGGTCTACACCGTGAAACCCCGTCTCTACTAAAAAATACAAAAAACTAGCCGGGCGAGATGGCGGGCGCCTGTGGTCCCAGCTACTCAGGAGACTGAGGCAGGAGAATGGCGTGAACCCGGGAGGCGGAGCTTGCAGTGAGCCGAGATCGCGCCACTGCACTCCAGCCTGGGCGACAGAGTGAGACTCTGTCTCAAAAAACAAAACAAAACAAAACAAACAAACAAACAAAAAAAAAACCAGGCAGAGTGTCATAATGCATCCAGTGGCAAAATTAGATGGACTTCATTAGTTGTGCAACATGGCAAAACCCCATCTCCCAAAAAAACAAATAAAAAACCTTACAGTTGGAAGAATTCTTCAAAATCATATAGTTTAGCCAGCCAGTTAAACTAAATTCTGGAAATTGCTCTGCAACATATCGGTAAAGGGATCACCAAGCTTCTGCTCAAATGCCCTAAACAATGGGAAATTCATTCTTTTCCAAAGCTGCCTACTTCATCTTCAGACAGCTTTGTCTAATAGAAAATTCTGCCAGGCACAGTGGCTCACACCTGTAATTCCAGCACTTTGGGAGGCTCAGGTGGGAGGATTGCTTGAGGACAGGAGTTCAAGACCAGCCTGGCCAACATAGTGAGATCCTGTCTCTACAAAAAATAAAATTAGACAAGCCTGGTGGCTTACACCGATAGTCCCAGCTACTCGGGGGGTAAAGTGGAAGGATCACTTGAGTCCAAGAGGTCGAGGCTGCAGTGTGCTGTGATTACGCCACTGTACTCCAGCCTAAGTGACAGAGACCCTGTCTCAAAAAAATTTTTTTTTCATTGTTAGAATACTTCTCTTAACCTCCATTCACTGGTGGTGATTCCATGCTGTAAGGTCCCCTAAAACAATACTCTCACCTCTACTTCCCCTACAAGTCTTTTCTATTCCAGATTACCCACCTCTCTTGGTACTTGCAGCAGGGTTTACACTGTCGTTGTGACAATCTTGTCAGAATGCAATGGTATGTCAGTCAATTGGGGTCCACTGAAAACTAGTAGTCAAGAGTGAGTGGTCTGACCACTGCAAAAGAGAGCAGTGAATGTCATTTGCTCTTCCACAGGGACTGCACAAAGTTCTCCAGTGCTGGGCATCTCTCTGGACTTCATTGTTGTCACTATGGTAAGCGTCAGAAAGAGACACTCTCCAATTATTCAATCATTCACGCCTGTAATTCCAGCACCTTGGAACCCGAGGCAGGCGAATCACGAGGTCAGGAGTTCGAAACTAGCCTGGCCAACATAGTGAAACCCCATCTCTACTAAAAATACAAAAAATTAGCCGGGTGTGGTGGTGTACACCTGTAATCCCAGCTACTCAGGAGGCTGAGGCAGGAGAACTGCTTGAACCTGGGAGGAGGAGGTTGCATTAAACTGAGATTATGCCATTGCACTGCAGCCCTGGTGGCAGTGCAAGATTCTATCTCAAGATCGGAAAAAAAAAAAAAAAAGAAAAAAAAAAAAAAAAAAAAAAGAAAGAGAAGAAAAAAAAAGAAAAAACATTCCCTCCACCATAAATCAGCACCATCACCTTCTCGACATGCTGAAACCAGTCTTGATTGCTCCATGTTCCCCAAACCCAAGAATTGACCATTCCACTACTTGGTCTGAAAAGGCTTAACAGAGAAAATTCTAGGTCTTACCATGAGTGGAAATGGACCAAAATGCAGATGAATTGCTAAATGTCTACCAGACTCCTTCCACCTTTCTCTAAACCTCTCATTCAGAACTTCCCTTTTACTCCCAAGCCTTTCGGTAACCATTCTGCTTCCCTTCTATCTCCACAATCTGACTTCTCACTGCCATCTATAAAGAAGGCCTGCGCCAGGTGCGTTGGCTCATGCCTGTAATCCCAACACTTTAAGAGGCTGAGGCGGGTTGATCACGAGGTCAGGAGATCGAGATTATCCTGGCTAACATGGTGAAACCTGTCTCTACTAAAAATACAAAAAATTAGCTGGGCGTGGTGGCACGCGCCTGTAGTCCCAGCTACTGGGGAGGCTGAAGCAGGAGAATCACTTGAACCTGGGAGGCAGAGGTTGCAGTGAGCCGAGATTGTGTCACTGCATTCCAGCCTGGGCAACAAAGCAAGACTCCATCTCAAAAAGAAGTCCTGAAATGTAGGGAGGAACCAGAGGAATAGTAGTACAGTCAGATGCCTCTTGCCACAGGAATTTTTGACAATGTCAGTCACATTGGGAACAATTTGTTCATGTCCAAGCTGGTCAAAGAGAAGACCCTGGGCAGCAATGATTAAAGGAATTCTTGTTGCAGAGTAGCCAACACATTTATGTAAATTCTTTCTTGGTAATGATAAAGAGTTAGGGTTGCATAGAAGCAGCAAAAAATACTGCTGCCTTGCAGCAGACACTGTTTTCTTGCAACAGACACTGCTTCAACACACACTGTTTTCTGATTTTGTGTTGAAATCTGGTGAGATCCACTTAACTTAGAACTCAATATTAGTGTAGGTTAAAAAAAAAAACACTCACTACAGGAAGTAAATTAACATTCTATATATTTGAGAATGTCTAAAAATTCAAGTTAATTACAATTGGAAGGGGATCAATAATTCCACTTTTTAATTGAAAATAATCTATATACTCCCAATAAATGGATAGTAAAATAAGCTTCCAAAAGCCTTAAGATACCAAAAAAGGAAAAAAAGCCAGTAATTAGAACAAAATATGTAATATGGTTAATAGCATAGATATGCTTGCCTTTAGACAACTATATACTCAATTCTTATATGATTGAAAGATTATGTAGTAATGCTGTACCTTTTTACAAAGAAAAAAATAGGTTTCCAAAAGAAAATTAAACATTTATGACTGGAGTTAGCGGTAGTAAGGAATTGGATGTGAGTGGTTGACTGTTCTTTGTGCCTTCAACGTTTTGCAGAAAATTCTGTCTTCTTTTTAGTCCATTCAAAATGACTGAATTATTAGATCCCAGACTCTGTGTCCTAAAGATATTAAAAATAACAGAATTATTGGCTTCAAAGGGAACTTGAATTTCTAACCAAGGCATTATACTTTCATTTGATACTTTGAAGTAGTAAGGTACACTTATCAAATAAGTTAACTTTTCAAAATCCAAAGTGCTGTTTACATTTTAAAGGCTTCACAATAGCACCTCAATTATTTGACAGCTGCCTTCCAAGAAGTTTATATTTTCTGAATGTCTGTTCTCAGATCCAGTATCAAGTATATTCTAGTCAGAAACAGTAAGTTCCCTGAAAAACTTACATACATCCGAAGTGGCCAATATCTTCCTGTGAAATTTGTCACTTTTATGAGAAATCGTATGGAAGAGAAAAGCAAATTATTATATTTTTAATAGACAACGTTCTTTTCTAGGAGGTATAAGCTATTATCAGTCCATTATCTAACACATATGTCTTGCTTCAGCTAACACAATACTGTTTGGTAGGGTGGGCGCAGTGGCTCATGCCTGTAATCCCAGCACTTCAGGAGGCCAAAGCAGGCAGATCACTTGAGGCCAGGAGTTTGAGACTAGCCTGGCCGACATGGTGAAACGCTGTCTCTACTAAAAATACAAAAATTAGCTAGGCATGGTGGTGCACACCTGTAATCTCAGCTACTCATGAGACTGAGGCATTAGAATCTCTTGGACCCATGATGCAGAAGTTGCACTGAGCCAAGATCACACCCACTACACTCTAGCCTGGGCAACAGAGCAAGACTCTGTCTCAAAAAAAAAAAAAAAATAGAAAAAAAAGAAAAGATCTTGTACCCCCAATAAAGAAGTAATATGTTTTTAAAATATAGATTTCTAGGAACATATCCTAAGAAAAAACTCAAAAATGCCCACAAACATTTTTATGTAAAAATAACTCACTGCAGGTTGATTTATTAATAACAAAAAATTGGGAATGATCTAAATGTCAAAGAAAGGAAAACAGGCTGGGCACAGTGGCTCATGCCTATAACCCTAGCACTTTAAGAGGCCAAGATAGGAGAACTGCTTGAGCCCAGGAGTTTGAGACCAGCCTGGACAACATAGTGAGACCTCATTCGTATAAAATAAGAAGCAGCAGCAGCAGCTGGGTGTGGTGGTGCATGCGTGTGGTCCCACCTACACAGGAGGCTGATTTGCTTGAGACCAGGAGGTCAAGGCTATAGAGAGCCCTGATTGAACCAGTGTACTCTATCCTGGGCACCAGTATGAGATCTTGTCTCTAAAAAAAGAAAAAAGAAAGGAAAATAATAGTCTGTCTATCTATCTATCTATCTATCTATCTATCTATCTATCTATCTATCTATCTATCTCTCTATCTATGGAGAGAGAGCCACGCAACAGAATGCTAAACATCCATTAAAAAGAACAAGCTTGTGGCTCACGCCTGTAATCCCAGCCAAGGTGGGTAGATCACTTGAGGCCAGGGAGGCCCAGGTGGGCAGATCACTTGAGGCCAGGAGTTCGAGACCAGCCTGGCCAACAAGGTAAAACCTCATCTCTGCTAAAAAAACAAAAAACAAAAAACAAAAAAACCACACACACACACACAGAAAATAGCTGGGCGTGGTGGCTCATGCCTGTAGTCCCAGCTACTCGGGAGGCTGAGGCAAGAAAAAAAAGGCTTGAGGCTAGGTGCAGTGGCTCATGCCTATAATCCCAGCACTCTGGAGGCTGAGACGACTGGATCACCTGAGGTCAGGAGTTCGAGACCAGCCTGGACAACATGGTGAAATCCTGTCTCTAATAAAAACACAAAAATTAGCTGGGCCTGGTGGTGTGTGCCTGTAATCCCAGCCAAGGTGGGTGGATCACTTGAGACCAGGGAGGCCAAGGTGAGCGGATCACTTGAGGCCAGGAGTTCGAGACCAGCCTGGCCAACATGGTGAAACCTCATCTCTGCTAAAAAAAAAAAAAAAACCACACAGACAAAATAGCTGGGCATGGTGGCACACGCCTGTAGTCCCAGCTACTCGGGAGGCTAAGGCAAGAAGAAAAAGGCTTGAGGCCAGGTGCAGTGGCTCATGCTTGTAATCCCAGCACTCTGGAGGCTGAGACGAGTGGATCACCTGAGGTCAGGAGTTCGAGAACAGCCTGGACAACATGGTGAAATCCTATCTCTAATAAAAACACAAAAATTAGCTGGGCCTGGGGGTACACGTCTGTAATCCCAGCTATTTGGGAGACTGAGGCATGAGAATTGTTTGAACCCAGGAGGCAGAGGTTGCAGTCAGCTGAGATCGCGCCACTGCACTCCAGCCTGGGTGACAGAGCAAACTACATCTCAAAAAACAAACAAACACCAAGCTTAAGCTACATTTATCAATAACAGGATGTACATAAGTTACATGAAAAAAGAAAGCCATGGCTCTGTATGATTTGTTGTTAAAAATACTTTTATTAAGCCCTGGTGCAGTGGCTCACGCCTGCAATCCCAAAACTGGGAGGCCAAGGCAAGAGGATCGTTGAATCCAGGAGTTCGAGGCCAGCCTGGGCAACATAGCAATATATTGTCTCTACAAAAAAACTTTTTTACACTTGATCTTAGCCAAAAGGCCGAGAAGCGATCAAAAAAGCTTTTTAAATTAGCCTGATGGCCGGTGTGGTGGGTCATGCCTGTAATCCCAGGACTTTGGGAGACTGAAGTAGGAGAATCCCTTGAACCCAGGAGTTTGAGACCAGACTGGCTAACACTGTGAAACCTCATCTCTACAAAAAATTAGCTGGACATGGGAGCATGTGCCTATAGTCCAAGCTACTCCAGAGGCTGAGGTTGGGGGATGGCTTGAGCCCAGGAGGTCTAGGCTGCAGTGAGCTATGATTGTGTCATTGCAGTCCAGCTGGGTGACAGAGTGCAACCCTGTCTCAAAGAAAAAACAACAACAGAGCAACTTACAAATGCATAGAAAAAAGTGCAGGGCCAGCCAGGCTCAGTGGCTTACACCTGTAATCCCAGCCCTTTGGCAGGCCGAAGCAGGTGGATCACTTGAGCCCAGGAGTTTGAGACCAACCAGCCTGAGCAACAAGGATTAGCCGGGCATGGTGGCATGTGCCTGTAGTTTCAGATACTCAGGAGACTTAAGTAGGAGGATCACTCGAGCCCAGGGAGGTTGAAGCTGCAGTGAGCTGTGACTATACCACTGCACTCCACCCTGGGCGACAGAGTGAATCACTGTCTCAAAGAAAAAAAAAAAAAAAAAAAAAAAATACTGGCAAAGATATGAACCAAATTTTAGAATGACCTTTGAGAAACTATTAAATAACATAGGGAAAATGTTCATGATATGATAACTATTAATTTTAAAAAGCAACATGCAAAATACTAACTCAGTACAAGCCCAGTAGACAAAAATCTATAGATCTATACATTTGGACTGAAGTGTTATAGAGAAATACACCAAATATAAAATGATTTTTAAAAAATATCTAGGCCGGGCGCGGTGGCTCAAGCCTGTAATCCCAGCACTTTGGGAGGCCAAGACGGGCGGATCACGAGGTCAGGAGATCGAGACCATCCTGGCTAACACGGTGAAACCCCGTCTCTACTAAAAACTACAAAAAAACACTACCCGGGCGAGGTGGCGGCGCCTGTGGTCCCAGCTACCCGAGAGGCTGAGGCAGGAGAATGGCGTGAACCCGGGAGGCGGAGCTTGCAGTGAGCTGAGATCCGGCCACAGCACTCCAGCCTGGGCGACAGAGCGAGACTCCGTCTCAAAAAAAAAAAAAAAAAAAAAAAAATATCTAGATGTTAGGCCAGGCACAGTGGCTCATGCCTGTAATCCCAGCACTTTGGGAGGCCAAGGCGGGCAGATCACCTGAGGTCAGGAGCTCGAGACCAGCCTGTTCAACATGGTAGAACCCTGTCTCTACTGAAAATATAAAAATTAGGCATGGTGGCGGGCACCTGTAATCCCAGCTACTTGGGAGACTGAGGCAAGAGAATTGCTTGAACCTGGGAGGAGGAAGTTGCAGTGAGCTGAAACCACACCATTGCACTCCAGCCTGGGCAACAAGAGCAAAACTCCATCTCAAAAAAAATATGTGTGTGTGTGTTAGAATAAGTATAGGTGTCTTAAAAAATATTTTTTACCCAGTAAGATTGTTAGCTATTTTAAAAGAAAAAAATGCTTTTCAGTACTTCTTAAGTGTTCTATCATGGCTATACTACTTTTATAATCCAAACAACGTTTAAACAAATTGGCATGGAAAATATTAGTGGAGGCCGGGCATGGCGGCTCAGGCCTGTAATTGCAACACTTTGGGAGGCTGAGGAGAGTGGATCACTTGAGGTCAGGAGTTCAAGACCAGCCTGGCCAACATGGCAAAACCCCATCTCTACTAAAAAACACAAAAATTAGTTGGGCATGGTGGTGCATGGCTGTGATCCCAGATGTCTGGGAGGCTAAAGTGGGAGAACTGCTTGACCCTGGGAGGAGGAGGCTTCAGTGAGCAGAGATTGCACCACTGCACTCCAGCCTGGATGACAGAGCAAAACTTTGTCTCAAAAAAAAAAAAAAAAAAAAAAGAAAGAAAGAAAGAAAGAAAAAAGAAAACATTAGGCTGGTGGTGGCTCACGCCTGTAATCCCAGCACTTTGGGAGGCCAAGGTGGGTGGATCACCTGAGGTCGGGAGTTCAAGACCAGCCTGACCAACATGGAGAAACCTCATCTCTACTAAAAATACAGAATTAGCTGGGTGTGGTGACACATGCCTGTAATCCCAGATACTCGGGAGAATGAGGCAGGAGAATCGCTTGAATCCAGGAGGTGGAGGTTGTGGTGAGCTGAGATCACGCCATTGCACTCCAGCCTGGGTGACAAGAACAAGAACAAAACTCTGTCTCAAAAAAAAAAAAAAGAAAATAAAAGAAAAGAAAATATTAGAGAATAGTAGCCACATCCTTTTCTCAACCTGTGTAGAGCCAGGAATAGAAGTGAAAACTTCCAACCCTCAGTTCAGAAAGTGCTCGACTTATAGAAATTTCTATTTTTAGAAATAATTGAAGATTTATGAGTAGTGGGGACAGTCAAATTTGGTTCACATTATAAATAAACTGTATCCTACTATATAAGAGATTTCATTGTAACTGTATACAATTTATTCAGTAAAGGTATAAAAGCTGGCAGAATTGTATCATTATAAAAGTGTGATATTCAGTAGTCTCTGACTAGATAACTCAAAATGCCCTTGACTTTCATAATTCCTGTAGAACAGTGGCTAATCAGACACTTTTTTTTTTTTTGAGACAGAGTCTTGCTCCTTCGCCAGAGGAGTGTAATAGCACGATCTCGGCTCACTACAACCTCCACCTCCCGGGTTCAAGTGATTCTCCTGCTTCAGCCTCCTGAGTAGCTGGGATTACAGGAGCCCGCCACCACACCCGGTTGTATTTTTAGTAGAGATGGGGTTTCACCATGTTGGCCAGGATGGTCTCGATCTCTTGACCTCGTGATCCGCCCACCTTGGCCTCCCAAAGTGTTAGGATTACAGGCATGAGCCACCGCGCCCGGCCTAAACCAGACACTTTCATGTGGACTTACCGTGGAGAATCTATTCCACTATCTCCTGCCATGCTGTGATTTTCTGTCCCTTCCAAGTGACTGTGTTCATATTGGATATCCTGAGTCAACACTGGCATATGTGAAGTGTTGAAAAGTTGGATCTTTTGTGGGAAACGTTTTCTCATTTCCTGATTCTGAGGACTCTGACTCCAGCTAGCTGGCTTCTTTCCTGTGTCACCAATAGAGTCTTGTATGACTTCAGCTTTGAAACTGGCTTTTCTTGCACTACAGTAATCAAAGATTCTTTCATCAGCAGGTGCTGAGGCCTGTACACATTTAGCAACACTGGGTTCTTCTTCGTAGTTAAAACCAAACCGGGCCCCTGAATTTAGGCCACAACTTTCAGCAGAAAGGTTAGGTTTTTGGCTTTCACCTGGGGTAGCATGCAGCCCAGTGGGTTTGCAGCATTCGTTTCTTTTAAGCACCTGAGGCTCAACCCTCTCCATTGTGCTGTGGTACTTGGTCAGAGATCTCTCAATTATTTTTTGTTTTCCTAAATGATTTCCCTGGCTTCCACCTGTGAAGGAATACTGAATGTGGCCAGGCAGCATTTGACATAAGTCATCATTCTCAGAAATGTCATCCTCCACTAGATATAATGAACTACAGGCACCATCATCATCTTCCACTTCATTCTGATACAAGGCCTGGTCATTATTAGAAAGCCGTTCATTTTCTAGGCTCATAGTCTCTGCATCCTGGACAAATCCTTTTCTCAATACTTCTTCTGAGTCTCTGTCTTGTCTTTCAGGTTGTCTTAAAGTGTTCATGCCAACTGGGTAATCCAAAAGGCCAAGATTTTGAAACTGGTGTATTGTGTTATCCACTAATCTACAAGCAGAGGGTATTCGGTCTGAAAAGGAGGCACCTCGTGATGGCAGGCTATGCAGAGTCTCTTTGGTCTCCCCTAATTTGTCAAAGTGGGAATGACTTTTCCTCAAGACTTCAGGAACTACCTCATTTTCTCCACCATACATATCATATCTCAACATGGTATCCAAAAAGGGACAGCATTTACCGTCATTTTGCAACATGCTATGTTGAGGGTGATTGAAAAGGTGACCTCTGAAGTCATCATTGATGGATTTGACAGTAGGGTCATTTATGTAAATGGATTCTGCTTCCATTTTATCATTAGGTTGTTCAGCGTATGGCTCTTTGGCTTCACCATCAAAGATTCTTGAGGAATCCAAGGACCTAGGCCTTTGGAAAGGCTTTTCCTTTGGTCCAGTCTGGCTGTGTTTCAGATCACTGGTCTTCTGAATTTTGCGCCCTTTGGATATTGTGCTTCCTCGGTGAGACAAACCCTGGAAAGGATTACTGATTCGCTTTTTGTAAATCAAATGAGAACCTAGCACTGTTGTAATCTCACCAAGTGGTTTCTGACCTACCATTTCATTTGGGCTTTTAATTCTGGGGATAGGCTGTGTAGCAGGGAGCTTGGGGTGTTTCTCCAGTCTAATGCTTCCTGGCTGAAGCTCACTTCCCAGATTCCTGGCTTTGTGTCTATCCCTGCGAGAATAGCCCTGCCCTCGAGGTTTTGCAGACAGACCCTGCCTCTTCTTAACCCCCTCTTTTGAAGGATATTTATGCCCGATTGTCAGCACGTCAGTGGAAGTGCCCTGGCTACTATATTTTTTTTGTTCTTCGTATTTTTGCATTAGGACAGTGTGTTTGATTAAATTGTCAACAGTCAAAATGGGGTTAATTCGTTTGATTATCTCATGTTCAACATCTCGAGGGATATTGTCCAAGTCATCTTCATCTCGGACAGGCCATTCTTCAGGTGGGAATTGAGCAGAGAAACTGCTGTGTTCTGTTTTGGGCTTCTCCTTTCTAGATATGCTGCGCCATAAGACACTAAAACCAAACTTCTTGCCTTTTTCTTTATCTCTTGTGTATGGTAAAAGTTTGGTGCTCTCACAAATGTGGTGCTCCGCAGACACTGAAACTGCCCCATTCTGTACCCAAGGTACAGATCCCCCAAGACCTCTGTGACTCTTGCTAGTCACTTGTGTAACAACTGGTGGTTCCTGAACATTCTGAGTGTGCATGTCCTGGAAACACTGGCAAGACTGACAGTGGGATATGGGGGCAGCATTCTCTTGGGCTGACTCTGCACAGCTCTCCATGCTCACCAGATATGTCATGGAAGCTGTCATCAGGCGACTTTCATCTGATGGCAGCACTCTCTTATTTTCCTGGGTGGTTGTATTTGTAATGAAGTAAGTCTGAGGAGTAACTATGAAGTATCCTTCTCCAGTGTGATAAATCTTCCTTTCTTTAATCAGCGTTCCCAGAGTGGTATAGAGAATATCTTCAGATGGAATTGCAATGCCTAAAACAGACAAACATTTTACAGACAGATTTTGAATAAGAAAAATTTTAATGAGTGTAATCAGTAACTCTGAAATGACTAAACATTGGCTTGATAAACCCAGAGGTGATTGTAACACGATTAATAATGTGATTAAAATGCCAGGGATGGGGCTGGGCGCGGTGGCTCAAGCCTGTAATCCCAGCACTTTGGGAGGCCGAGACGGGCAGATCACGAGGTCAGGAGATGGAGACCATCCTGGCTAACACGGTGAAACCCCGTCTCTACTAAAAAATACAAAAACTAGCCGGGCGTGGTGGCCGGCGCCTGTAGTCCCAGCTACTCAGGAGGCTGAGGCAGGAGAATGGCGTGAACCCGGGAGGCGGAGCTTGCAGTGAGCTGAGATCCGGCCACTGTACTCCAGCCTGGGTGACAGCGAGACTCCGTCCCAAAAAAAAAAAAAAAAAAAAGCCAGGGATGGGTGTGATGGCTCATGCCTATAATCCCAGAGCTTTGGGAGGCCGAGGCAGGAGGATCTCTTGAGCCCAGGAGTTCAAGACCAGGCTAGGCAACATAGCAAGACTTCATCTCTACAAAAAAATTGTTAAACATTAGCCAGGTATGGAAGGATCATTTGAGCCCAGGAGTTCAAGGCTGCAGTGAGCTATGATTGTGCCACTGTACTCCATCCAGCCTGGGCAACAAACCAAGACCCTGTCTCAAAAAAAAAAAAAAAAAAAAAAGCCAAAGAAGTATAATATTTATAACTTAAATAATAGGAATAGGCCGGGCATGGTGGCTCACATCTATAATCCCAGCACTTTGGGAGGCTGAGGCAGGCAGATCGCTTGAACTCAGGAGTTCAAGACCAGGCTGGGCAACATGGTGAAATCATGTCTCTACTAGAAATACAAAAATTAGCAGGGCATGGTGGTGGGTGTCTGTAGTACCAGATGCTCTGGAGGCTGAGGTGGGAAGATTGCTTGAGCTCTTGGAGGCAGAGGTTGCAATGAGCCGTAATCGCACCATTGCACTCCAACTTGGGCAACAGAATGAGACCCTGTCTCAAAAATAAAAATTAAAATAACAGGAAAATAATTTAGCCCACACAAAGTCATATGGGTAGGTTAATGAGTAAATAGACAAGAAAAAAAATCTGAATTAACTCAAATAAAAACCCATTATAAATTTAAACTGTGACTGATGAAAGCATTCTTTTATTTAGTAGCTAGGATTACAGGCACCTGCCACTGTGCCTTTTTTTTTTTTTTTTTTTTTTTTTTTTTAGTTTTTAGTAGAGATAGGGTTTCACCATATTGGCCAAGATGCTCTCAATCTCTTGACCTCGTGATCCTCCCACCTCAGCCTCCCAAAGTGCTGGGATTACAGGTGTGAGCCACCACGCCTGGCCCAGATGCTATTCTTGAAAAGGAAGAAAATAAATAAAAGAATGAGTGGCGCACACCTGTGGTCCCAGCTACTTGGCAGGCTGAGGCAGGTGGATTGCTTCAACCCACGAGTTTGAGGCTGCAGTGATCTAAGAAGGTGCCTCTGCACTCCAACCTGGGCAACAGAGTGAGGCCTTGTCTCAAAATAAATAAAATAAATAAAGAATGAGACCTGTCAATATATGTTAGTATGGAAAGATCTCCAAGATACGTTTTTAAGTTAATAAGGGAAACATGTTGAGGGAATGTATAGAATGATCCAATTTATGCCAGGCACGGTGGCTCATGCCTGTAAACCCAACACTTTGGGAGGCTGAGGCAGGTGGATCATGAGGTCAGGGGGTCAAGAACTGCCTAACCAACATGGTGAAACCCCTTCTCTATTAAAAATACAAAAATTAGCCATGCATGGTGGCGGGCGCCTGTAGTTGCAGCTACTGAGGAGGCTGAGGCAGGAGAATCGCTTGAACCCGGGGAGGCGGAGGTTGCAGTGAGCCGAGATCGTGCCACTGCACTCCAGCCTGGGTGACAGAGCAAGACTCTGTCTAAAAAAAGATCGAATTTATGTTATGAAAAATGTGTTGGGCCGGGCGCGGTGGCTCAAGCCTGTAATCCCAGCACTTTGGGAGGCCGAGACGGGCGGATCACGAGGTCAGGAGATCGAGACCATCCTGGCTAACACGGTGAAACCCCGTCTCTACTAAAATACAAAAAATTAGCCGGGCGTGTTGGCGGGCGCCTGTAGTCCCAGCTACTCGGGAGGCTGAGGCAGGAGAATGGCGTGAACCCGGGAGGCAGAGCTTGCAGTGAGCTGAGATCAGGCCACTGCACTCCAGCCTGGGCGACAGAGCGAGACTCCGTCTCAAAAAAAAAAAAAAAAAAAAAGAAAAATGTGTTATATTACCATACATATATTATCATATAAGAAATGATAATAGCAGTTATTTCTGGGAAGTGAGAATGAAAAATTGGGAGATGGGGGAAATAAACTTTTCTTTCTCATTTTGCACTGTTTTCCACAGAGCGTGATTTATTTATTTATCGCCATAAGCATTTATTTTTGGAAAAGTTTATCTGAAAAGTAAAAGAAATACCCTTATTAAATTTGTTGATGCAGGACTTTTTATGGCAGGGTTTTGATATAAAGTTCTACAGAAGAGAGGAAAAAAAGGATATCACCCAGTTTACTTAGATGTGTTTAAGACTAATTATAAATAGAAACCAAATACATACAGTGAAGTACAAATATAGAAAAACCTATTACTCTACCTGGGTAATGTTTCATCAAATGCTCCAAAAGTGATTCCTGTGTTACACCAATCTGAGCTGTATTCATATCAGATATAGCACAGCAAAGAACTTCACCCAAAGGTACAAACTGAGATTGAGTTATTGGATTCATTTGCACTGGAAAGACATCACCTAAATTGAAGATTTAAAAAAAGGGGGGGGGTGATAAATTTGATGCAGTATAAAATATTTGGAATTAGTGAAATAAAAATAAAGACTAATAGATGGAATTGCAATTCTTTCATCAGTCTTCACTCAGAATCTGTTAACGTGGCATGTACAATGATAGAAACTATGCAAAAAAAAGATTTACCTCATGGTCTCTACTTTTAAGAAATGTATATTAACTGTCTCTACAAGTAAGAGATGGCAAGATTCCATTAGAAAGGCTCAAAGTATTATCAGAATTCAGGAGGTCACGTAATACTTATATACCAGTAGTTTACCATCTTTCAAAATATTTTTTCATATTAGCTATCTTTAGGCAGACACAGGATTATTTCTTTGCTTAAAATATATAAACTTCGGCCGGGCACAGTGGCTCATGCCTGTAATTCCAGCACTTTGGGAGGCCGAGGCGGGTGGATCACGAGGTCAGGGGATCGAGACCATCCTGGCTAACACGGTGAGACCCCGTCTCTCCCAAAAATACAAAAAATTAGCCGGGCGTGGTGGCAGGCGCCTGTAGTCCCAGCCACTCGGGAGGCTGAGGCAGGAGAATGGCGTGAACCCGGGAGGCGGAGCTTGCAGTGAGCAGAGATCGTGCCATTGCACTCCATCCTGGGCAACAGAGTGAGACTCCATCTCAAATAAATAAATAAATAAATAAATAAATAAATAAATAAAATATATAAAGTTATAGAAAACTCAAGTAATGGTCCCAAGTCTAAAAGCAAGTAAAGTGACAGAAATAGGCCTTCTGACTCATGATCCAGTATTTTCACCATTCCACATTTTCCTGATTGGGATGATCCTGCCATTACTCAGGTCGAGTACTGGATTCTGCTGGACATCCATGGAAACCCCTCAATCAATTGGAAATGAAAGACTAAGACTCAGGAAAGAGATTTAGGAATCAACTAATAGAGATGAGATCTAAAGCTACAGTGGAATAAATTATTTAACAGGAGAATAAAGAAAAGCACCAAGAAACACCTAACAAACAATCTACATTTAAGACACAGTAGGGACCAGGCCTATAACCCCAGCACTTTGGGAGGCTGAGGTGGGTGGATCACCCAAGGTCAGGAGTTCAAGACCAGTCTGGCCAACATGGTGAAACCCCGTCTCTACTAAAAATATAAAAATTAGCCGGGCGTGATGGTGGGCGCCTGTAATCCCAGCTACTCAGGAGGCTGAGGCAGGAGAATCACTTAAACCCAGGAGGCAGGGGTTGCAGTGAGCCGAGATGGCACCACTGCACTCCAGCCTAGGTGACAGAGTGAGACTCCATCTCAAAAAAAAAAAAAAACACAGTAGGAATTAGGAACCCACAAAAGAGCACATACCTCTTGGCATATACCAAGAGTATAAGAAAAAAGGGCTTCAAAATAAATAGTGGTCAACAGTATCAAATGCTTAGAAGGAAATCCAAAGGGTTGAGGAAGGAGAAAAGCCACTGGATTTCTTGATTGGAAGGTGCCACTGGTGACTTTTAAGAAAACAATTTCAGCCTGGCCACAGTGGCTTACATTTGTAATCCCAACACTTTAGAGAGATCACTTGAGGCCAGGAATTTGAGATCAGTCTGAACAACATAGCAAGATCCAATCTCTACAAAGATAAAAAATTTTTAAATTAGCCAGGATGGTGGTGTACCTGTCCTAGCTTCTAGGGCGTTAAGGTGAGGGGATTGCTTGAGCCCAGGAGTTAGAGACTGAAATGAGCTATGACTACACCATTGCACTCCTGCCTAGGTGAGAGTGAGACCCTGTCTCTAGGAAAACAAAACAAACAAACAGCAAAAAAACAAACAAACAAACAAAAAAACAGAAAAAGAAAGAAAAAAAACTAGTTCAGTAGAAAAGAAGACAGAAATTAAAGTTCCAATTGAAGGAAAGGAAGTTGGTGAGAAAAATGTAAAGTTAATGGGTGTTCCTTGTAGAGCAGCGTTTCTCAACTTTGACACTTTTGACATTTGGGGTGAGATATATATAGGATGACCAATGGTCCCAGTAGGCCCAGGACTGAGGTGTTTCCTGGAACACAGGACATTCAGTGCTATAAGCCTATAGCCTGGAAAGTTACCGGCAAACTGGGATAGGTTGCCACCCTAGCCAGATAATTTTGCGGTGGGAGGCTGCCCTGTGAATTGTAGGCTATTTAATAGCATTATGGCCTCTACCCACTAGATGCCGGGAGCATTTCCCACAGTTGCAGCAACCAAAAATGTCTCCAGACACTTCCAAATGTCCTCTCGATGGCTAAGTCATCCCAGTTGGAACCGCTGCTCTAGACCATTTGTATGCGAAATCTGATGGCGAATAAGGAGAAATAGATCATAAACCAGAAAGGAGTAGGATCCAGTGAATATGACTGGATGTGTGTATGCTGTGGTTTTCTTAAAATAAGATCTGTGTCCCTTTGGATGCAAAAATGAAGGGGTTAGTGGAGATAGTGGACATTATTCTGGGAGAGGGGAGATCAGTAAGATAGCAAGATCCGAAAGAAGGGGAAAAGGAAAGTGTATCAAGGGCATAGGTAGAGAGGCTAGCTTACAAATGAGGAAGGTGCTACTCTATCTGAGACTTGAGAAAATAATAGAGGGTGGCAGAAGACCAGAAATATATTGAGGCAGAAAAGGAAAAAAAATATTAGCACAGCAAAGTCATCGGACTTCTGTCAAGTTAGAAAGAAAACAGAAATGAGAGGAGGGAAAAATGGGAATGAGAGGATGGTGGGTGGAAAGCGGGTTTGAGGAGGAGCTATTCTCAAAGTACTAGGAAATAACAAATGAGTAAGAAGATTGTGAAGGAGCCCTGAGTCTCCAGGTGATTTATGCATAGTTTTTGGCAGCGGGGTGTCATTTTGAATGGAAAAGGGTGACAGCTGGGGGAGGCCAGCCCATGCCTCTAAAACTTTAATGTGCATATGAGGATCACCAGGAGATCTTGCTAATGTGCAGATTCTGATTCAGAGCCCCGATCCTGCACGTCTAACAACCTCCCAGTGATATTCACACTGCAGGTCTGAGTACTACTTTTTGGATTGGTAGAGGGTTAGGGTGTTAATCACAGCAATGTTAAAGTAGCTAACCATTTAACAAACATGATCCTGGGGCTGAATGGGGAGTCAAGTATAGCCAGAAGGAAGCTAAAGAATTAAGAAAACTTGATTATGCTCTGTGGTTAAACTCTCCCAGTGACAGTAGAGAAAGCAATACATTGTACTGGTTGTTGAGTGGGGAAGGAAGGTAATGGACTGGCCAGGTGTGAAGGGTTGAAGCCCAGAGCTGGTAAGTGGCCGATATTGTATTCTTATTGTATCTGTATGAAGATAAAGGACTTCAACAAGGAAATCATAAGCAATTTGCTGTTATATTTTCCATTGTTCCCTTGTTTACTTAAGCTTCTCTATCTGGCCTTGGAAGGTCATATCACAAGGTAGAATTGCTGTCTGCTTCTGCAGCCTGGGAAGGATCTCCTCTAGGTGTGGCTGTGGCTGTCTCACTGGGTGATTCTCAGAGGCCTATACCACTCTGAAAAACGAGGATGAATGGCTAATCAATTAACTAGCATTTCAAAGAGTGGCGATAGATGTGTTTGGACGAACGGAGGCAAGATGGTGCACTTCCGGGTTCTTCATCCCCCCCCTCCCAACTCTTCCCTGATCTTTCCAAAATTGAGAAGCGTTTAGGTGATTTCTCAGCTAATCCCACCATCTACATAAAGGAATTTAGATACCTTTGTCAGGCCTATGACTTAACTTGGCATGACCTCCAGGTTATCCTAACCTCTACCCTAAACTGACTGAGGTTCTAACCCAGTATACCCGGTTAGATCCGGCCTCCCCCACAGGGGCCACCATTTTGGCGTCTTATTTCATTTCTCAATCAGCTCCTGACATTCGTAAAAAACTTCAAAAGGTAGAGGATGGTCCTCAGACACCAAT
>NC_045442.1:65060601-65062958 GCF_002776525.5 Piliocolobus tephrosceles | reverse complement strand
CTGACCTTTGCCTACTTGCTGGTTCTTTGGTGCTCGCTCTGGTGGTCTTACAAAAACAAGACAAGATGATGCCCTGAAAATCTGTCCAAGCAGGGCATTAATTTACCTAAAACTCAAAATCCTCCTTGAAACTCAACTTCTGAACTGAGGGTAACAAGCATCTATCCTCACTCCCTCTTTTTCTTTCTTTTTTCCTTCCTCATCTGAGTTTTACTTCCTTCGCTTTCATCTCCCCACTTAACTAGACAAAATGTGAAATTAAAGTACAATTTTAAATATTTTTATGCTTCTTTGATATAACTGTATGCGCTTAGTTAAAATAAGTGGCTTTAAGCTTTTACATCTCTCTTCCTTACCTCCCTAAAAACATCTTTTCCTGTGATCTTGAATTGATTACCCATCCCCACTGCACGTTGGAACTCAGAAAGTAATACTCCATAATGAAAACTCAGAAGCAAGAGGTTTTTTCTGGCCTTTTCCTATCCTCCTCTCTTGTTTCTAAGGCCAGCCATAGAAACAAGAATCCTTCTTCCCCAAGGCAGGTCAGAGAAACCAGAACCCCCTTTCTCCAAAGCCAGTCATAAAACCTAGAGGATTAGAGGCCCTTAATTTTAAAAGAAGTGGGAAAAGTTTCCCTTCCTTGAAAGACAAGGGCTAGACATAGAGGGCAAAGCCTGAAGGCTTTCCTCAGCCACATAATACCTGTTTGAACCTCACCTCACCTTTCCTTAAAACCAGTCACTGTGAACTTAGAGATGGGGTGGGGGAGAAAACTGAAAGAGAGAAAATCAGCATGTCGTCTGGTGCCCCTGCTGTGCCTGCCTGCATGTGGCTGCCCATTTCTGTGCACTGGAAAAAACAGTAGTGCCGTCTCCACTATGCCTTTGGGCTAGAACTGAAGCAGCCCATTTTCTAATTCAATCCTTAGGTTTGTTTCCTCTTTTCACAGGAAAACTAATAGTCAAAATAGATTTTCATGGGGCTGGGACAGAGATGCATAGGGATTCCTGTATATTTGTTTACAACCTCCTATGAATCTATAATTACTTCAAAATAAGAGCAAAAACTTGATTTTTCAGAAAGCACTACTTTTAATTACCAAGGAGAAATGTATGAAACAACTTTTTTCTTACATTTTTCAAACCCTACCCTTTTAAAAGAACCCTAACACTGTTTGCCAAATCCAAAGATACTCTTAAAAAATTTATTCATAATTCCTACTATGATGTGGGGATGGGTATTTTAAAAGACGAACAACTAGGAAGACGAATTGCCTTTTTTTCCCCCTTAAAATTAATACAACTAAATGTAAACTTCACTTTAGAGGACATTGTTAATTGCTATTCGCCTCTGCTGTGGAGCTCCTCTAGACAAAGCCTAGAGAAAGTTTCTGAGTACATTTCCTTCACAGCCGTTGCTAAGATACATCCTTCAGGTGCACAAATCATCGAGACCACTTTGTGCAGGAAAGCAGAGTGCACCCTGACACGGGAACATTTATGACAGACATGGGGATCATTTTCAAGCTTCAGCCATGGTCTGTTTCAGTGACTTTTGCACTCCTTTGCTTTTTGAAATGCGTAACTCTTAGTTTTTCACCAAAAATTAACTTTCTATGCAGAAGATCCCACTTATAGATGTAACCAGATTCCACAATAAGAGAAAGCCAGCCCTCTGGGTCTGTCCCAAACTATGAGGGAGTAAACTGAAGAGCACTCTTCAGTCTAGGCCAGCTGTGGACCTTTGACCCTTGAGCTGAGCAGGGCTCAGAAGGCTAAGGAGAGACTTTGAGCCAGAGCATAAACAGTTGACAACAGCATTCTCCGTTTACACATTCTTGTACTCTTTGGTGCCTGAGAAATGAAAAAAGTGTTTAGGCTGAAAGACTGGTTTCACAAAAAATAACAAAGTAGAACCATAAAGGTGAGGTTATTTGTGCCTGCTATACTTTCTGAAAAGGAGTTTTGTTGTTAATTTACTGATTCCTTGCTGTACTACAAAAGGATTTAGTTGCTTTATAAAATTTTTTTGTTGGCCAGGCATGGTGGCTCATGCCTGTAATCCCAGCACTTTGGAAGGCCGAGGCAGGTGGATCACTTGAGGTCGGGAGTTTGAGACTAGCCTGACCAACATGGAGAAACCTCGTCTCTACTAAAAATACAAAATTAGCTGGGCGTGGTGGCACACGCCTGTAATCCCAGCTACTCAGGAGGCTTAGGCAGGAGAATCACTTGAACCTGGAAGGCGGAGGTTGCAGTGAGCCGAGATTGCGCCACTGCACTCCAGCCTGGGCAACAAGAGTAAAATTCCATTTCAAAAAAAAAAAGAATTTTTTTTTTTTTTTTTTTTTTTTTTTT
>NC_045442.1:65058596-65060501 GCF_002776525.5 Piliocolobus tephrosceles | reverse complement strand
AAAAAAAAAAAGAATTTTTTTTTTTTTTTTTTTTTTTTTTATTCTGGTAAAGACCAGAAAGCAACCTCCACTCCCCAACTCCACAAAAAAAAAAAAAAAAAGGTTAAAAATAAAGTCAAAGTAATGATGAAAGCAAAGTATGAGGAGTTTAAAAAGTTATTCTTTTACAAGTCCACTTATTTGGGGAAAAAAGTGCAAAGCAAATTAAATGTAGTATGTGGATGCCCAATTCACAAATGAAAATACTGAGCTCTTCACTATCAAAAGCTTTTCATCCAGTGAAGTCCAGAGCAGGCCCTTGCAGCAGAAAATGTTAGAATCAGCCTCCTGTGGGATGGATGTGGATTCATATAACCCCAGGCAATCAGTCTGTGCTCCCTGGTGCCTAATGACAGTGGCCTAGAAAGCCCCTGGCCAATAGGAGCAGGCCCCTGGGAAAGTGTGACTTGCTCCTGGAGTTGGTGACAATAGCTCAACAATATTGTTCCAATGCAACCCAAGTCCTCATCAAAGTTCTGAGGAAAAACAGGTGGTTTCTTTATGTAAGGACACAAAGGCCCCTTCCATAAGCCTCAAGGAGAAGGCCTCTAGAATACCCTATCCTGGTTGTTTCCTATCAGAAAAACAAGGGGCTCAAAGAGCCACTTCCTGGCCAGTTCAGGAAGTGGGAATACTCATACCCCAATGTAGAATATCAAGAGGTGCACCCATGACAAATAGAAACATGTCAAGATTGCCTTCCAGCCAGACCCAGCAGTGTAGCTGTAGTGGAGCCAGTGAACCCTCCCAAGAACTATGGTGCTGGAAAAATCTTCAACCAGGGGCCCTGTGGACTGCTAAAATCTTCCAGTTACAGATGATCACCGGGAAGCATTAACAAAATGAAAATAAGCCTAAACTTTGCACTCTTTAAGAGGGAGAGTTGGCATCAGCACATGGGCCTACCCAGTGAAGTGATCTTCCCCCAGGTTGCAGGGTGTGAGGATCACAAGCCGAGGAATGTGGACCTTGACAAGACCTGCGCCCTGAGAGAAGGTCTGATACAGGGCAACAATGCCAGGCTTCAAACATCACATTCACTCCACATCTTGAAGGTAATTAAAAATTAGTTGAAGGTGAGGTTTGGTATCATAAGCATTTTAGTGGAAACCCAGCCAGACACAAAGAAAGCCTGTGACCCTAGGTCACCAAGTGACTAAAAATCCATTTCCTGGCCAATTCAGGAGGTGTGAATACTCACACCACAATGAGAATCATTACAAAATCATTACAATCTGCCTGGCCCAATTCTGTGTTTGCCTTGTCCACTGAGAACACCCTTGAAGTGTTAACTGGACTGGGGTCCACTCGCCTGGCACAGTAAATCCAGATATCTACATCAAGGCTTTTTATAGTTATAGAAGAGAAGGCATTTATTTGTAGGGTGCCAAGGAAGGAGGACCAGGCAGCCATTGTTTAAATCTTGACCTCCCAATGTCTTGCAAGCAAAGGTTTTTATTTTAATTTTTTGTGAATTAATTAATTTTTTTGAGACAGAGTCTTGCTCTGTCACCCAGGCTGGAGTGCAGTGGCACTATCTCAGCTCACTGTACCCTCCACCTCCCGGGTTCACACCATTCTCCTGCCTCAGCCTCCCGAGTAGCTGGGACTACAGGCACCCACCACCACGCTTGGCTAATTTTTATGTATTTTTAGTAGAGACGGGGTTTCACTGTGTTAGCCAGGGTGGTCTCGATCTGCTGACCTCATGATCCGCCGGCCTCAGCCTCCCAAAGTGCTGGGATTACAGACGTGAGCCGCCGCACCCGGCCTAAGCAAGGGTTTTTAAAGGCAGGGGTAAATTTTAGGAGAGTAGAAGTTACAGGCAAAATTATAATTTTTTTTTTTTTTTTTTTTTTTTTTTTT
>NC_045442.1:65046858-65058496 GCF_002776525.5 Piliocolobus tephrosceles | reverse complement strand
TTTTTTTTTTTTTTTTTTTTTTTTTTTTTTGAGACTGAGTCTTGCTCTGTGGCCCAGGCTGGAGTGCAGTGGCCAGATCTCAGTTCACTGCAAGCTCCGCCTCCCGGGTTAATGCCATTCTCCTGCCTCAGCCTCCGGAGTAGCTGGGACTACAGGCGCCCGCCACCTCGCCTGGCTAGTGTTTTGTATTTTTAGTAGAGACGGGGTTTCACCGTGTTAGCCAGGATGGTCTGGATCTCCTGACCTTGTGATCCGCCCGTCTCAGCCTCCCAAAGTGCTGGGATTACAGGCTTGAGCCAGCGCGCCCGTCTTAAAATTATAAATTTATAAATAATTTTTATAGAAGTTACAGGCAAAATTATAAATTTATACATAATTTATAAATTTATTTATTATAAATTATAAATATATGGAGGTTATATATTGGTTTTGGCTTAAAAGGGAAGGATATCTTGAAGCGGCTTACAGATCGTAGGTACATTTAAAGATTTTCTAGTTTAATTGGTTAAGGAAGAGAAGCTTTGTTTAAAAATTTGGGGTCAATAAAGAAAAATGTTAACTGGCTCAGGGGTATGACTCCCTCCAAGTCCATTAGGAAGAATTTTAGAACAAAGAACGCAGGTCAGAGTTTAGTACTTAATTTTTTCTTATCTGAGGTTTATGTGCCAGTGAAATTGTTGGGTGAGGGTCTTCAGTGGAGGGGTCCAAGTTTCTGAAAGACAACTCACACATATGTTAAGATGTTATCTTTAGTTTTTATAGGGAAACCAAACACCTCTGGATTCTAACTTTTTTGGCTATTGTTTTAGGCTATTGCTTTTTAGTAAGTTACTTACTTTTTAGTACTAGGTAGCAAAAGAAAAAAGACAAGATGGTACCTTTTCCATGGTGGATTTAAGAAAAAAAAAAGGGGGGGGTCTAGCTAGCTATCTGGAATTTTTCTTAAACTCAGGATTAAAAAAAAAAAAGGCCGGGCGCGGTGGCTGTAATCTCAGGACTTTGGGAGGCCAAGGCGGGCAGATCACCAGGTGAGGAGATCCAGAGCATCCTGGCTAAAAGGTGAAACCCGCCGGGCGCGGTGGCTCAAGCCTGTAATCCCAGCACTTTGGGAGGCCGAGACGGGCAGATCACGAGGTCAGGAGATCGAGACCATCCTGGCTAACACGGTGAAACCCCATCTCTACTACAAAATACAAAAAACTAGCTGGGCAAGGTGGCGGGCGCCTGTAGTCCCAGCTACTCCGGAGGCTGAGGCAGGAGAATGGCGTAAACCCAGGAGGCAGGGCTTGCAGTGAGCTGAGATCTGGCCACTGCACTCCAGCCTGGGCGGCAGAGCAAGACTCCGTCTCAAAAAAAAAAAAAAAAAAAAAAAAAAGGTGAAACCCCGTCTCTACTAAAAATACAAAAAAATTAGCCGGACATGGTGGCGGGCGCCTGTAGTCCCAGCGACTCGGGAGGCTGAGGCAGGAGAATGGCGTGAATCCGGGAGGCGGAGCTTGCAGTGAGCCGAGATCGTGCCACTGCACTCCAGCCTGGGCGACAGAGCGAGACTCCGTCTCAAAACAAACAAAAAATGCTCTTGTTTGGGCACAGGCCCCTAAAAAGAGGGTCCTTGCTCCGTCTCAGAAGTAAAAGCATCCTTATCAAATCTGAATGTGGCGGGGCACAGTGGCTTATGCCTGCAACCCCAACATTTTGGCAGGCGAGGCTGCAGGATTGCTTGAGCCTAGGAGTTCAAGGCTGCAGTGATCTATGATGATAGCACTGCACTGAAGCCTGGGACAGAGCAAAACCCTGTCTCTAAAAAAGAAAAAAAAAAAGTGTTTATTTTGGTATCTGAGCACTCCAGTAAAACCGCAGGGACAAAATTAAAGTTTTAATAAAAACTGTACTGTTAAGGGGGAAAAAATTAACAATTACGCTTATTTTACATTAATCTTATGCTTTTAAAAGATCAAAACCAATTACAAGAGGGTCTGCTCTTGGAATTTAAATTCTAACATTTTAAATCGGGATGCTTGAATCTGATTTTAAGGCCCATGAGAGACTGTGCTACTAATCTGCAAGACAGAGGAAAGATTTTCTTTCAAAATTCAAAAAGCAGTCACATCCTAACATTTTTGTGTCATAATAAAACATGAATTTGTCATAGAATTAAATTCTAGAAAAAAATGAATGCAAGACTGGGCGCGGTGGCTCACAGCTGTAATCCCAACACTTTGGGAGGTCAGGAGTTTGAGACCAGCCTGGCCAACATGGTGAAACCTCGTCTCCACTAAAAATTACAAAAATTAGCTAGGCATGGTGGTGGGTGCCTGTGATCCCAGCTACACTGGAGGCTGAGGCAGGAGAATCACTTGAACCTGGGAGGTAGAGGTTGCAGTGAGCCGAGACTGTGCCATTGCACTCCAGCCTGGGTGACAAAAGCGAAACTCCATCTCAAAAAAAAAAAAACAAAAAAAAAACTAATCCTAGTATTATTTATTTTATATTTAGAAGACGAGTTTTTCTCTACTATAAGAACATTTAGTCCCTATACAAGTGTGTTTATGGACTCAGAGCTAGGCAGTCTGCCAGAAATTCAGGCATTATTGACCTTCAAGTGGTTTAACGGAGCCGCTGTAACTCAACTAATTACCCAGCCACATGAAATCTGAGACCATCTTTTTGGGTGCCTGTATTGAATCACACTGTGGGAAAGGTATCTTCTATGCACATTAGGGATGACAACAGAGCACAAATAAAACAGCCTGCAGGTACACTCAAGTTTAATTTTAAAAAAGGATGTTTTGTTCAAAGTAATCCAAGAAGCTTCTGTGATTTTAAACTGCTCTTTTATCTAGTATGGAATTTCCACCAAATGTTTTTTAACATTAAAATTAATCCTGAACTTTGAAAAATTGAAGCATTTTGTAACAACATGCCCCTCATTAAAGATAAGATGCTGTGCAAATCTCTGATGGCTTTAAACAATTAGATCTATTGTGTTACAACTTCAAATAGGTTCAGAAAATCAAATGAAATGGAAACAAAAAGAAGAAAGGTTTCAGGCCAGTAAACCAAGCTCTCCATGTCTCCCTTTTATTTTAGTAAAGTAAAAGAATGCAAACACTTTCCTCCACATTTAGAAACAAAAGAGTACCAAGACAGAAGCTGGCTGCAGATAATCGGGTTATCTGCCATGGAAGCTGGAATTCTTTCTCAAGCATGGTGATGTTTATTTTTGACTCCTAGACAAATGGCTCCCTTCTGGGAAATACCGTCTGCTGGAAAGCTAAAGGCTTCCCTTGGGAGGATGAGCTGTTCAACAGCAGGAGTCCTTAGTAACTATGTCGTCTTTACTTATCACACTTCAACCTGTCAGAATTTAGTCAGTGGCCTCCTTTTCAAGTGATATATTCACTAATATTGACTATCAGTTGAGTCTCAGAAAACCTGGAACAGACCCCATAATTTGGTTGTCAGATTGTCAGATAGCACACTGATACACCAAGAAGACAGGTGGCCCCACCCGGGGGTGCCCTTTGAGCTTCTAGCTCGCTTCCCCCATGGCCACCAACCTCACTGCGGATAGAGATACAAGGAGCCTCAGTCAGGAATGACCGACTCAAATCAGCTGAATGACTCAAACCAGCTGGCTTTTGAACAATACTAAAACAAATCCACATTTGGCCCAAAACCCTTAGGCTCTGAGGTACCCTTTCCTACCCTCTTTCCCTTCAAGGCTTCCACCCTGGATATGTTCATGACTTTATTCAGTCGTGTTAGTTTTCAATGGCTGTCAAAATCAATTACAGCAAACTTAGTGGCTTAAAACAACACAAATTTATTATGTCACAGTCTAAGGTCAGCAGTTCTGGGTGTCAGAGCCAAAACCAAAGCGCTGGCCAGCCTAGGCTTTATCAGGGGACTGGGGATAGAATGTTTTCACTCTCATTTAGGTTTTTGGCAGAATTCAGTTCCTTATGGTTATAGGACTGAGGACAGCAGTCACTATTTCCTCCATGACTGTCAGATGGGAGCCTCTCTCAGTCATCTCTATTTCCTATCATGTTGCCCCCTTCATCTTCAAACACAGAATTAAACCTGCCCACACTTTCTCTTATGTGCACTTCCATTGCGCTGCTTCTGTTCCTTGCCAGAGAAAATTTATCTTAAAAGTGCTTTTAAGAGTACTCGTGTGGGCCGGGCGCGGTGGCTCAAGCTTGTAATCCCAGCACTTTGGGAGGCCGAGACGGGCGGATCATGAGGTCAGGAGATCAAGACCATCCTGGCTAACACAGTGAAACCCCATCTCTACTAAAAAATACAAAAAACTAGCCAGGCGTGGTGGCAGGCGCCTGTAGTCCCAGCTACTTGGGACGCTGAGCCAGGAGAATGGCGAAAACCCAGGAGGCGGAGCTTGCAGTGATCCGAGATCGGACTGCTGCACTCCAGCCTGGGCGACAAAGCGAAACTCCATCCCCCCCACCAAAAAAAAAAAGAGTACCTGTGATTAGACAGGGTCCACCCAGATAATCTAGAATAATCTCCCTAATTTAATGTCCATAACCTAATTACACCTGAAAAGTCTCTTTCACCACATAAGGTAACATATTCACAGGTTCCAGGTATTAGGATGTGGGCATCTTTGGTGAACCATTCTACCTACCACGCCAGTTACAAGGGTTGGGGGCAAGGTATAGCTATACAAATAGCAAGACAGGCACAGGTTGTAAACTGCTGTACTACCTATATGTCCCTAAAAATGGTCATGCAGGAGAACATCGTTTTTTTGACCTCCACGAAACCTGGAATAGATTATGGTGCCTCTTCCCAAGATTCTGGAGGCCACAAAGGCAGTGACAGTGATTAACAGGTCTAGTCATGGGGATTAACAGAAAATACCACTGTACAAAACAGGGGTAAAAAGTCCAGCATTTAATAAGTTTAGGAAGTTAGGAGAGAAAGAAAAAAATAAATGAAAATTTAAAAGTCCAGTACAAAGGTGATTGTTTGAATAAAAAATTAAAGTTTCCCTAGTTTTTTTTTAAAGCTGTCCTTTCTATTTTCATGGTCCTCACATTACAAACAAGTCCTATACTGAGGGCCAAGCAATCTGATCAGGGTATTGGGGTTTTAATCTGGATTCTGCTATGTGGCCCTGAGTAAGTCGCCTCTCTTCTCTGGGTCTCAGTTCCCTTGCCCATACACGGGGGACTGAAATAAATCAGCCGTTGGCAAAAAGGGTTCTATGGAACATTCATTCCATGAAATGCTCTCTACAAGAAAAAGGGTCCCCATGCCAAATGTTTGAGAAATGTTGCTTGGAGCCACAGTGGTACTGTGAAAGGCTCTGAAAACTTCTATAACAAACAACTACCTAGTTTATTTAACCCAATGTTCTCTGATCATATTTGATAACAAACTCCTTTTTCCTAAGTACTGTACTACTTTTCAGCTAAGTACTGTACCTTCAGTTGTTACTTCCCTCCATTGAGATTGGCCTCTCCCTGAATAGTCGGTACCTCCCCACATCCCATCCCTTTGTCCCTGTCTCCTCCACCCACAGCACTCTTCCCCATACCTCGGTGTTTCAAAATCCTCCCTGTCATTTCAGACTAACTCAAATGGTGAGTGACTCTATCATGAATAGTTTTCTGATCCCATCAGCTGGAAATATATTCTTCTTCATATGTACTGTTTAATAAACATTTAATGAGTGGCTACCATTGTTTAGCATCAGGCACTGAGAGTACATTGATATTATAACAGCACAGTCCCTCAATCATTCCTTATCCAGCATATATTTATTATCTACTATATATCAGTTACAAAAGTTACAAGAGCAAACAGGATACAGTCCTTGCACTCAATGGGCTTTGACTGTCAAGGAAGAGCAGCTGTTGGTTAAGGCAATCTTAACCTAACATGAGACTGTAATTGGTAGGACGAGGACTCAGTATTCCTGGGTCCCAAGCCTGAATGCTATTCCCAGAAGTCTGTGGCTGCCTGGGCCAGGACCATCATGAGGAAGAAGAGCCAGACTGTTCCTCGTGGGGCCTTGAGCCACGAAGGCAGCACGGGATAAATAAAGAACAGTGGAATTGGTCAGGTAGACCTGGGCTCACATTCTCTACCTCCGCTTACTGTCAGTGTACCCTCTTTGAGTATTAATTAGTGACCTCAACTCTTTAAGATGAATAACAGTATCTGGCTACAAGGTTACTGTGGGAAAACAACCTGAAAATACCTGGAATAGATTTGACACGTGTCAGTTCTTCTACTGATATCAGCACTTTTTTTCTTCCCAAATTAACGATATTAACTTGATCAGACCCTGTTCCATGTCATTACCAGTACTTCAAGTTTCTCCTGTAGGGCACCAGTTAGGCTCATGGATGGATTTCTTAGCCAATTCTGACTTTTCTTTTTTTGAGATGGAGTTTCGCTCTTGTTGCCCAGGCTGGAGTGCAAGCTGCCTCCTGGGTTCAGGAGATTCTCCTGCCTCAGCCTCCTGAGTAGCTGGGATTATGCTAGAACAGGCTCCAAGACTGGCCATAAACAAGATCTCTGCAGCACTGTGACATGCTCATGATAGCTATAATGCTCACATTGGAGGTTGCTGGTTTACCAGAATAAGGGCAAGGAACACCTGGCCCACCCAGGGCAGAAAACCGCTCAAGGCATTCCTAAACCACAAACAATGGCATGAGCAATTAAGGACATGTTCCTGCTGCAGATAACTAGCCAGAGCCTGTCCCTTTGTTCTCCTGAAGAATACTTTTAGTTAATCTATAAACTGCAGAAATGATGTTTATCTCGGGCTTACTGTCAATAACTAGGTGGGTCAAACTCTGTTTGAGGCTCTTGGCTCTGAAGGCTGTTAGCCCCGCCCCCCCATCCCACTTTGCACTCCATTTCTGTGTCTGTGTCTTTATTCCTCTAGCACCACTGGGTTGGGGTCTCCACCACCGAGCTGGTCTGGGCAAGCAGCACCCAAATGCGGGACTCGAACCCCAGTTGAAGGGTCACGGAAGGGATGGTTGGAGAACATGGAACTACGCTGGAGGACACCCGAGTACTCTTAAGCAATCCCCGTGGTGAATAAAAAGGGGAGCTTGGTAGCATCAGGGTAACAATTGGACAAGTGTTGAGCAGGCATGAGGCTTCTTTGAGTCTGCTTCAGCAGCTCCTCAGAAAAGGAGTGAAGGTTAGCACTAGCCACTTTATGCAGTTTTTTAGTGCGGTAGAGAAATACTGCCCTGGTTTCCTAACTGAGGAACCATGGATGTAGAGATCTGGGGGAAGGTAGGCGGCATGCTCAAAAAGGCATATAAGGATAGTGCTGAGTATATTCCTATAACTGTCCGGTCAGTGTGGGCTCTGATTCGCTCCACCTTGGAACCTTTTCACACTGACAATGAGGAGGAAGGAGACGAAGAAGGGGGGGAGTGTGATAACGTTGCCAAAGAGATAAAAGAACAGATCTGTCAACCACTTAAAGAGACCCAAGAAGGGGAAGCTTGTCCCTGCCCCTTGGCAACCCCTCAATACCCTGAAGATAGAGAATGGCCTGACCCTCCAGATCTTTCTTTTCCGGAGGACACTGGGCAAAAAGTAGTCGCCGCAGTGACTGTTCTAGCAGCTCCCCAAGCAACCATCCTCAGTTCTATTCAGACAGGAATTCAGCAAGCTAGAAGACAGGATGATTTAGAGGCTTGGCAGTTAGTTCCCTGTTAGGATACATCCCCCAGATCAACAGGGGAATGTTATGGCTACATTTGAGCCTTTTCCTTTTAAATTACTCAAAGAGTTTAAACAGGCTATCAATCAGTATGAACCAGGTCTATGCCTGAAGTGTAAAAAAAGCAAGCATTGGGCTGGGCGCCGTGACTCACGCCTGTAAGCCCAGCACTTTGGGAGGCCGAGGTGGGCGGATCATGAGGTCAGGAGATCAAAGCCATCCTGGCTAACATGGTGAAACCCATCTGTACTAAAAATACAAAAAAATTAGCCGGGCGTGGTGTAGGGCACCTGTAGTCCCAGCTACTCGGGAGGCTGAGGCAGGAGAATGGCGGGAACCCGGGACACGGAGCTTGCAGTGAGCCAAGATCCCGCCACTGCACTCCAGTCTGGGTGACAGAGCAAGACTCCACAAAAAAAAAAAAAAAAAAAAAAAGGAAAAGTATCATTCTAAATTTGATAAAGAGGGAAACCTGATTTGGGGAAACGCCATGAGGGGCTGTCCTGGGACCGGTTCCAAACCGGGGCATTCCTGGCTCAGGCCACTCCCTCACCCCTATACAATGCTTGTCCCCTGCCATAGCCGGTAATGCGGCAGTAGACAGTGTAGCACCAGGGCTGTGAGTCTCCTGCCTGGAGAGCCGCCACAGAAAGTACCAACTGGAGTCTGCGGACCCCTGCCAGCAGGAATGATAGGACTACTTCTGGGAAGATCTAGTTTAAATTTAAAAGGAGTGCAGGTTCATACAGGAGTAATTGACTTGGATTTTTTTTTTTTTTTTTTTTTTTGAGACGGAGTCTCGCTCTGTTGCCCAAACTGGAGTGCAGTGGCCGGATCTCAGCTCACTGCAAGCTCCGCCTTTCGGGTTCATGCCATTCTCCTGCCTCAGCCTCCCGAGTAGCTGGGACTACAGGTGCCCGCCACCTCGCCCAGCTAGTTTTTTTGTATTTTTTAGTGGAGACGGGGTTTCACCGGGTTAGCCAGGATGGTCTTGATCTCCTGACCTCGTGATCCGCCCGTCTCGGCTTCCCAAAGTGCTGGGATTACAGGCTTGAGCAACCGCACCCGGCCTCTGACTTGGATTTTAATGGGGAAATTCAGATCATTATATCTACCTCCGTTCCTTGGAAGGCAGAACCAGGACAGCATATAGCACAGCTTCTGATTTTACTGTATGTGGGGCTAGGAAAAAGTGAAACTAAAAGAACAAGGGGATTTTGCAGTACAAATAAACAAAGGAAAGCTGCCCACTGGGTAAATCAAATTACTGATAAACATCCTACCTGTGAAATAACTATTCAGGGAAAGAAATGTAAAGGTTTGGTAGATACAGGAGCGGATATTTCATCATTTCTCTACAGCACTGGCCGTCCGCATGGCTAATTCAACCCACTCAATTTAACATAGTTGGAGTTGGTAAAGCCCCTGAAGTATATCAAAGTAGTTATATTTTGCATTGTGAAGGGCCCAATGGACAACCTGGGACTATTCAACCAATTATAACTTCTGAACCTATAAATTTATGGGGGAGACATTTATTACAACAATGGGGAACACAAGTATTAATTCCTGAGCAATTATACAGCCCTCCAAGTCAATATATGATGTATGAAATGGGTCCCTGCTATGGGACTAGGAAAAAATTTACAAGGTTTGAAGGAACCGCTTCAAGCAGAAAGAAAAAGTTTTCACCAAGGCTTAGGATGCCATTTTTGATGGCAGCCATTGTTAAGCCTCCAGAACCTATCCCATTAAAATGGCTGACAGACAAGCCAATATGGACAGAATAGTGGCCGCTGAGTAAAGAGAAACTGGAGGCTTTAAATGAATTAATCAAAGAACAGCTTCAAAAGGGACAACGCTCTCCCCTTGGAATTCCCCAGTTTTCGTAATTAAGAAAAAATCAGATAAATGGAGAATGTTAACTGACTTAAGGACCATTAACTCAGTTATACAACCTATGAAGCTTAATAGCCAGGACTGCCTTCTCCTGCTATAATTCCAAAAAATTGGCCTTTTTTTGTTTTGAGACGGAGTCTCACTCTGTCACCCAGGCTGGAGTGCAGTGGCACAATCTCGGCTCAATACAAGCTCCGCCTGCCAGGTTCATGACGTTCTCCTGCCTCAGCCTCCCAAGTAGCTGGGACTACAAGCGCCTGCTGCCACGACCAGCTAATATTTTGTGTTTTTAGTAGAGATGGGGTTTCAACGTGTTAGCCAGGATGGTCTCGATCTCCTGACCTTGTGATCTGCCCACCTCGGCCTCCCAAAGTGCTGGGAATACAGGCGTGAGCCACTGCGCCCGGCCAAAAACTGGCCTTTAATAGTCATAGATTTAAGACTGTTTGCATTTACGATTCCTGTGGTAAACAACCTGCAGCCTACTAAGCATTTTCATTGGAAAGTGTTGCCACAAGGCATGTTAAACAGTCCAACAATTTGCCAGATGTGTGTAGGGCAAGCAATTGAACCTACTCATAAAAGATTTTCGCAGTGTTACATTATTCATTATATGGATGATATTCTTTGTGCTGCCCCCACTCGGGAAATATTACTCCTATGTTATGATCACTTGCAAAATTTGGTTTCTTGTGCCAGTTTAATTATAGCTCCTGGCAAAATTCAGACTACTCCTCCTTACTCCTACTTAAGGACCTTAGTAAATGACACTACAATAGTGCCACAAAAAGTAACCATATATAAGGATCAATTAAAAACACTGAATGACTTTCAAAAATTACTAGGGGACATTAATTGGATACGGCCTGCTTTAGGCATTTCTACTTATGCCATGAGTAATCTGTTTTCTATCCTTAGAGGAGATCCCAGTCTCACAAGTCCTCAGCAATTAACAAAAGAAGCTGAGGCAGAGCTGCAGCTAATCAAAAAGCAAGTCCACAAGGCCCAAATAAATAGAAGAGATCCAGAGAAGAAGCTAGATTTGCTAATTTTTCCAACTCATCATTCACCTACTGGGGTTATTGTCCAAGAGCAAGATCTTGTAGAGTGGGTTTTCCTTCCACGTACTGATTCACGGACTTCAACTTCTTATTTGGATCAAATCACTACTATGATAGGAAATGGAAGAACTCAGATTGTTAAATTACATGGATATGATCCTGGAAAAACTATTGTCCCTCTCATGAAGGCAGAAATACAGCACGCTTTTATAAATAGTCTTACTTGGCAAACCCATTTAGCTGACTTTGTGGGTATTCTAGATAACCATGTTTGTAACACAAAACTGCTTCAATTTTTGAAATTAACTAATTGGATTCTCCCTAAAAATAACTAAATTCAAACCAATTAAAGGTGCTGAGAATGTCTTCACAGATAGGTCTAGTAATAGTAAAGCCTCTTATTCTGGATCAAAAGGTAAAGTTTTTCAGACGCCCTATACTTCAGCTCAAAAAGTAGAACTTGTAGCTGTAATTGAGGTATTGACTGCTTTTAATATGCCTATTACTTCAGCTCAAAAAGCAGAGCTTATCGCTGTAATTGAGGTATTGACTGCTTTTAATATGCCTATTAAAGTGATTTCTGATTTTTCATATGTGGTTCATTCTATACAGTTAGTTGAAAATGCTCAGCTACGATTCCACACAGATGAGCAACTGGTGACTTTATTTACCCAACTGCAAACAGCAGTTAGGAGTAAAATGCACTCTTTTTACATCACTCACATTACAGCTCATACACCACTTCCAGAACCTTTGACTGCAGGAAATCAAATGGCTGATGGCCTAGTTGCTACTGCAATATCTAATGCTAGACACTTTCACAATTTAACCAAAGTTAATGCCTCTGGTGTCAAACGAAGATATAGCATTACCTGGAAAGAAGCTAAAGCTATTATCCAGTGATGCCCAACTTGCCAAATGGTGCATTCCTCATCTTTTTTTTTTTTTTTTT
>NC_045442.1:65000017-65046458 GCF_002776525.5 Piliocolobus tephrosceles | reverse complement strand
GGTTCACGCCATTCTCCTGCCTCAGCCTCCCAAGTAGCTGGGACTACAGGCGCTCACCACCACATCTGGCTAACTTTTTGTTTTTCAGTAGAGATGGTGTTTCACTGTGTTAGCCAGGATGGTTTCAATCTCCTGACCTCATGATCCACCTGCCTTGGCCACCCAAAGTGCTGGGATTACAGGCATGAGCCACCACGCCTGGCCGCATTCCTCATCTTTTACAGGAGGAGTTAATCCTTGAGAATTGGAACCTAATTCTCTTTGGCAAATGTATGTCACACATGTTCCCTCATTTGAGAGACTAGCTTATATACATATATGTGTGGACACATTCTCACTTTGGGCTACACGCCAATCAGGAGAGTCTTCTGCCTGTGTTAAATGTCACCTTTTGCAGTGTTTTGTGGTGATGGGCATTCCAGCTTCTATTAAAACAGATAATGCCCCAGGCTATACTAGCCAAGCTCTAGCTACATTTTTCTCTATATGGAATATTAAACACATTACTGGTATCCCATACAATTCTTTTTTTTTTTTTTTTTTTTTGAGACGGAGTCTCGCTCTGTCGCCCAGGCTGGAGTGCAGTGGCCGGATCTCAGCTCACTGCAACCTCTGCCTCCCGGGTTCAGGCCATTCTCCTGCCTCAGCCTTCCGAGTAGCTGGGACTACAGGCGCCCGCCACCGCGCCCGGCTAGTTTTTTGTAATTTTTAGTAGAGATGGGGTTTCACCGTGTTAGCCAGGATGGTCTTGATCTCCTGACCTCGTGATCCGCCCGTCTCGGCCTCCCAAAGTGCTGGGATTACAGGCTTGAGCCACCGCGCCCGGCCATCCCATACAATTCTTAAGGACAAGCCATAGTGGAAAGAATGAATCTCTCCCTGAAAGAGCAGTTGCAAAAACAGAAAGGAGGAGACAGTGACTACAGGACTCCACACATGCCAACTAGATCTAGAATTATTAACTTTAAATTTTTTTTTTTTTTTTAATAGAGATGGAGTCTGGCTCTGTCACCCAGGCTGGAGTGCAGTGGCGCAATCTCGGCTCACTGCAAGCTCTGCCTCCTGGGTTCACGCCATTCTCCTGCCTCAATCTCCTGAGGCGCCCGCCACCACTCCCGGCTAATTTTTTTGTATTTTTAGTAGAGGCAGGGTTTCACCATGTTAGCCAGGATGGTCTGGATCTCCTGACCTCGTGATCCACCCGCCTCAGCCTCCCAAAGTGCTGGGATTACAGGCGTGCGCCGCCTCGCCAGGCTAGCTTTAAATATTTTGAGCCTCCCTAAAGGTCGATTGTTATCGGCAGCTGAAGAACATTTACAGAAGCCAGCTGCAAAGGCAGAAGTGGAACAACAGGTTTGGTGGAAAGACCCCATAACAAAAGGTTGGGAAACAGGTAAAATAATAACATGGGGCAGGTTATGCTTGTGTTTCTCCATGACCGAATCAACAGCCAACCTGGGTGCTATTGAGACATCTAAAACCCTACTATGAATCAGATACCCAGGAAGAGGTTTTGGGAGGATCCTGAAGAACCTGAGGAAGGCAGAATGAGTAATTTAATGATAGCTATGATAGCGGTGATCACCATTGCCATGAGTATTCCTTCAGCAAGGGCTGACACAGAGAACAATTCCACTTATTGGGCATATTTACCTTTTCCACCACTTCCATAGCCTGTAACTTGGCTGGATCCCCCAGTGGAGGTATACACTAATGATAGCTCTTGGTTGCCTGGTCCTACAGATGATAGAGGACCATCTCACCCACATGAGGAAGGAACTGTTATGAATATTTCTTTATGATTTGAACATCAGCCTATCTGTTTGGGAAAGGCCACTAGTTGCCTATCCCCTTGCTATCAATCTTGGCTGGCAATAATGCCTGGACGTATCACTCTATGGCACAGTTTCACATGCTTTCTGGTCTCCGTATTTACCATAATGAATCTGCTCCTGTAATTGAGGAATATCACCCTCAAAAACCTATTTGTAAACAGGATTGGACCTGGTCAGAAAAAAATGAACATATTTGTTTGGGAAGATTGCATTGCAGAACAGGCAGAGGTGCTGCACAACGATTCCTATGGAATCATTATTGATTGGTTCCCTAAGGGGATGTTTAGCATAAATTGCACCTCTCAGTCTGCGTGCCACAGCCACACTATGTTCAGCTGCTCTAAACAAAACGATCAGATAGTAGAAATGATAAGAAGTATGGCAAGAGTTCCTATTATCTGGAAACATAGCAGTATAGTGGCACCTCAACCTCAAATGATATGGCCTGCTGTAGGAGCTAAACATAAGGATTTGTGGAAATTATTAATGGCTCTTAATAAGATCAAGATTTAGGAAGGACAACATACTACGCTATTACAATATAACCCTAATTACATTTCAGAACCTGTTGAAAACAATACAATTTGGATACAAAGTTCTGTTTGCCCTCCTTTTCTGTTGGTAATGGGCAATCTAAAGTTTGACATCCCTAATTATCATGTAACTTGCCAGGAATGTAGATTGTACTCTTGTGTGAACTCTAATACTAATTATTCTATCATAGTAGTGAGAGCTCAAGGAGTATGGTTACCAGTGAGGCTTTCCCATCCTTGGGAAACCTCTCCCTCTGTACATATTATTACTGAAATTCTTCAGAAAATTCTGAGATGCTCTCGGTGTTTCATTGCTACTTTAATCTTAATTATTATGGGACTGATCACTGTCACTGCTACTGGTGCAGCAGCTGGAGTTGTGCTACATTCATCAGTGCAGACAGCAGATTTCATAAATAAATGGCAAAAGAATTCTACTCTGTTGTGTAACTCTCAAACTAAAATAGACCAAAAGATAGTTAATCAAATCAATGATCTCTGACAAACTGTAATGTGGCTAGGAGATCAAGTAGTTAGTTTGGAATATATAATGCAGCTAACATGCGACTGGAATACTTCTGACTTTTGTATCACTCCTTACCCTTATAATGAATCACAGCATGAACAGAAAAGAATAAAAAAGCATCTAGACACAATACAAATTCGTCTTTAGATGTTGCAGAATTAAGAGAAGAAATATTTAAAGCATCTCAGGCACACCTGACCTTAATGCCAGGAACTGGAGTGCTTGAAGGAACTGCAGATAGATTGGCAGCCATAAATCTTTCAAAATGGATAAAAACACTTGGAGGCTCTATGATTTCTATGATGGTTGTGCTATTAATCTGTGTTATTTGTCTTTGTGTAGTCTGCAGATGCAAATCCCAACTCCTGGGGAAAGTAGCTCACCATTATAAAGCTGCCTTTGTTTTTATTGCCCTGCGAAAACAGAAAGGGGGACATGCTAGGAACAGTCCCCAAGACTGGCCATAAACAAGATCTCTGCAGCACTGTGACATGCTCATGATGGCTATGATGCTCACACTGGAGGCTGCTGGTTTACTGGAATGAGGGCAAGGAACACCGGGCCCACCCAGGGTGGAAAACCACTCAAGGCATTCCTAAACCACAAACAATGGCAGGAGTGATCTGCACCTTGAGGACATGTTCCTGCTGCAGATAACTAGCCAGAGCCTGTCCCTTTGTTCTCGTGAAGAATACTTTTAATCTATAAACTGCAGAAACAATGTTTATCTCAGGCTTATTGTCAGTAACTATGTGGGTCAAACTCTGTTTGAGGCTCTCGGCTCTAAAGGCTGTTAGGCCCCTGATCCCACTTTGCACACTCTATTTCTGTGTCTGTGTCTTTATTCCTCTAGCACTGCTGGGTTGGGGTTTCCACGACCGAGCTGGTCTCGGCAGGATTACAGGCATGCACCACCATGCCCAGCTGATTTTGTATTTTTAGTAGAGACAGGGTTTCTCCATGTTGGTCAGGCTGGTCTCGAACTCCTGACCTCAGGTGATCCGCCCACCTTGGCCTCCCGAAGAGCTGGGATTACAGGCATGAGCCACCGTGCCCAGCCAATCCTGACTTTTCTTTTCCCAACTCCCATAGCCTATTTGACTAGGCATCAGTCCCCATGACCTTCTCCCCATGACCTAGGAAGAAGCAACACACACTGCCAAAGCCTACTACTGGCCCTACTTCATTTCTGAGAGGCATACCTCAGTGGCCCATCCTATTCAGTGATATTTTATTGTGACCCCTTGTGGCAGATAACACTGGTTGGCCCATTTAACACACATGCCCAATCAAATTTTTCCTTGCTTTCCTCTAGTGTGGAGGCAGGAAAGCATCAAGTTCAATTTCCCAGCCTCATAACTTAACAGACATATGACAAAGATGTGGCCAATGAGACAATTTTTTTTTTTTTGAGACAAAGTCTCACTCCGTTACCCACGCTGGAGTGCAGTGGCGTCATCTTGCACCTTGGCTCACTGAAACCTCTGCCTCCCACGTTCAAGCAATTCTCCTGCCTAAGCCTTTAGAGTAGCTGGGATTACAGGCTCCTGTCACCACGCCCAGCTAATTTTTTGAATTTTTCATAAAGATGGGGTTTCACCATGTTGCTCAGGCTGGTCTCAAACTCCTGACCTCAGGTGATCCACCTGCCTCAGCCTCCCAAAGTGCTGAGATTACAGGGATGAACCACTGCGCCTCGCCCAATAAGACTTTTTTTTTCCCCAAGACGGAGTCTTGCTCTGTCACCCAGGCTGGGGTGTGGTGGCATGATCTTGAGTCACTGCAACCTCTGCCTCCCGGGTTCAAGCGATTCTCCTGCCTCAGCCTCCCGAGTAGCTGGGATTATAGATACTGGCTAATTTTTGTATTTTTGGTAATGAGGGGGTTTCACCATGTTTGCCAGGCTGGTCTCGAACCCTGGACTTCGTGATATGCCCATCTCAACCTCCCGAAGTGCTGGGATTACAGGCGTGAGCCACTGCACGTGGCCCCCAATGAAACTTTTTTAAAGGCCCTCCATCTACGATTCTTTCTTCCTGCCTGGATCTTGCGGAGGATGCAATCATTTTGTGACCATGAGGTGACAAGCATGATGTCGAAAGATCATCTACTAGGAAGATGAAGCAGAAATCAAGGGCCCCAAGTCTCAGCCTTGCTGAGCCAAGCTCACCCAGGCTACCTACTTCCAAGCTTCTTGTTTTGTGAGACAAATCTATCCCTCATTTGTTCAAGTCATTCTTAGAAGACTTTCTACAATCTGCAACAAAACACCTCTCTAACCAAAATACCTAGCCAAGGACATTAAACATTTATTGCCTCCTCGTTTTTTCTGCTGTGAGCAAAACATTTGTCTAGCTAAGGGCTTGATTAGACCTTCTAGATTTGACAACACACTACTTATTTTCAACACAATAACTCCCATGAGCTGGCCACAAGATCGATAGTTACAGAAAAGGTGTCAGGACTGCTGCTGCTTTACCTGCATCACGTCAAGTCTGGGATGTAGAAGCTTTGAGATGAAATGCAGAAGCTTCAACTAGGATTGCTAGTTTTTGATTTGTACCGAAAAAATAGTGATAGGCACTCCTCCTGGATGAGGAAGGATTTCCTTACAGCATGTACAAATCACAAAGGGGAAAGATAAGAACTGTCACAGCTGTTCAAAGAATAGGTTGCTCTCAAAATGGGTATCTGCAGTTATGGCTCTGAGAATGGGATGCCTTTCAACCGCTTCTGAAAGGAAGTCTTGTGAAATGGAGACAATAAGCCAATATTACTGCTAACATCAATATAAGATTAGCTCAGGACTTAGAGGGGCAAATAATGACTAACATCATGTATATTTCAGAAGTACACAATCCCTGCCATTTGCTGAAGAAAGTTGCTGTGAGTCCCCAAAGAATCTGGATCCACCCAGGCCCCAGGTCTCTGGGCAGGGTCGGCGTGGAGGTGACGAAACCCAGCAGAGGCCTCCTACTCCCAGGCTGTGTGGTAACAGGAGCTGGGATAGGACTCCACTTTGCATCATGAGATAAAACATGTGTAGTGCTACCATTTAGCCCAGACTATACACATACACATATGCGTTACCAAAAGCATCACAGAAACTGCAGCCTTGCCTGCTTCTCTTCTACTGATAGAGGAGGGGCCCAGGTGGCCCAGAATAATAAACAGGACCTGCGCCAGAATCCAGGAAGGCCTATGTACACCTTCAGGTGCTTCCCCAGCCCCACTTGACCACTCTGCCCCATCGCCCACCCTCTCTCCCAATCTCCGAACCGCTCCTGTCCCGATCAGGAGAGCATCACTGAGTCTCTGCATCAGTGGTCTCTTTCAGGTCTCCCAGACCGTCTGCTATGCTCCAGCTGTTTTGTTTGGTTTTTTGTTTTTTTTTTGGGACGGAGTCTCACGCTCTATCCCCCAGGCTGGAGTGCAGTGGCGCCATCTCGGCTCACTGCAACCCCCGCCTCCCCGGTTCACGCCATTCTCCTGCCTCAGTCTTCCAAGTAGGTTGGGTCTACAGGCTCCTGCCACCATGCTCGGCTAATTTTTTGTATTTTTAGTAGAGATAGGGTTTCACCTTGTTAGCCAGGATGGTCTTGATCTCCTGACCTTGTGATCCGCCCACCTCGGCCTCCCAAAGTGCTGGGATTACAGGCGTGAGCCACCATGCCCGGCCTTGATCCAGCTGCTTTCAAGTTGATTACAGGCTCTGTGGCCTCTGAAATACTAACTTTTAGAAGATAAAAGCCACTTCCGGGATACAATTCACATAAATGTAGTTTTACTAAGAAGCATTTCTAGGCTGTTAGAAATTTTAAAGAAACAAACTGTTCAACTTTAAGACTGGGAATTCCCTTTTCTTCAGCACAGAAGGAAGGTTTCAGGTTACATCTGGGTGGAGGGGACCGCTCCTCAGCAGGACTGCAGCAGATGTTCACAAGGCCATTGCCTTAGAAACCAAATGTAAAGTTTGCAACCCTTAAGAAATCTCAACTGAGGATGTAGGTCAGCAGCTCTGATCTCTACATGGGAGGGTCACCCGACTTGTGCTTCTAGGAGCCGGCCACCTTCTTCACACTAAGCCATCCATTACTGCACCATTGACCCATGGCATCCTGGAGGTTTTCTCAGAGTGTGACCAGGCAGAACAAACGAGGTCCATCTGCACAGGTTATCTGGTTTTTCCAGGGGCCTTGCACACTGACACAACAACCTAACCCCATTCTAGACAAGAACTCGGACTCTCTTGGGTTTCAGTCTAGAAAAGGAGCTCCAACATCTCTTTTAAATACACTTGCTTCCTACCTCATTGCTTTTCTAGCCCCTTCTTCTTCCTTTTTAGGCACCTAAGACTGATGTTCTCCACTTATGAAACATTTCTTCTCCCAAGTGCCCCACAGCCAGTTTTCCTGCTCCTACCAGACTTTCTCACCTGAAGTTCTCTTCACCAACCCTCATGCCCAGGCTGCCTCCTCCCCTTCCCACCACCACCTCAGGCTCCAGCCTGGCAGCCCAGTTCATGGTGCCTCAGCTCCATTTTAGCAGGCAAAGCCAATGCTCATGAGCCTGGAGCAGCATGGACTGCCTGCTGCGTCACCACTCCGCACCCATCCTGCTTCTAATGTGACCCAAAGGAGCAGTCAGTAGCAAGAGAAGCAGAATCTTTGTCTTTTAAGAGTTAGGTTTAGGATAAGTGTCACTGCAAACTTGGGATCCTTAGCTAAGTTATTTTACAACTGTACAGTGAGAGACTCCAGAAAGATTTACCTAACTCTGAGCGTGTATTTACATTTCAGGGGAAAATGAGGCCCAGGACCTTGGAGACATGCCTAGGTCATAAAAACTGGAGCCACCAGAGTTGACCTGGCTCCTGGAAAGATGTATATTCCAGAAGGTTAAAGGGAGAACCCGGGATCCTTCGATTCTGTCTCCAGGCAGCAAAGATGCTTCCTCCCTCCTTTTAGGAGAGGAGGGAAGCAGTTGCCTCCTTCTCCTTCATGTAAACAACGAAATTCCATTTTTCTTTGTCCGTCACCTGTGGAGTATCTGACCACTAGGACTGGAGATTTTCCATCTGGCTTTCATCATACCACCCTAGGGTAAGCCCTGGGGCAGGGAGTGCCTATGCAGTTAAAATTATTTACTTAATATTATTTTATCTTACTCTGTAAATAACAAATGCCTCTGATGCAGAAGACATCATGTGTGCATTCAAAATAAAATTAATAAAGATGACTATTAAAAGCCCAACAGTTACAGCAGCAAAGGTGATAGGGTCCTATTTGTCATCTAGTTTAATGGAAGAGACAGACAAGAGGCCTGTAGCTGGTTAGGAGGATTGGAGCAATATCCATGGGAACCAGCAGAGACCTACTGAAACGACTGGAAAACGTGTTAGCCAGGGATCAGGAGGTAGGCTTGGAAAATGCTGCCAGAATGGCACCTTTGGATTTTGCTGTCCTCCCCAGGTGGGAGGGGAAGGGACCTGGAAATTCTTAGAGATGGGCTTTAGATGGGACGAGAGAAGTTTCTGTCGCTGTCTTCTTGCAGTGAGACGGAGAGGGTTCTTGAGCTCCCACAGCCAGAACCGGTCTATGAGGGCTGCAGGGCCACGCTGGAGCAAGGAGAAGGGTGTCTGGCTTACTGTCTTGGAGACACTTTTCTGTTCCCCTCTAATCCTAAGTTCCCTTCCTACCCCAGCTGATCTTCCTGTCTCAGGAGGCACTGCACTAGTCCCCTACATGGGGAAACAGGAGTGTAGGGGAGAGATTTGAATGTTGATAGTGGTGTCAGGTACTAGCACACTCGTGCCCACGTGGGAGACGGATGCTAAGGAATGTAGAGAAAAACCTCTGAGCAGCAAAAACAGTCCTGGAGACTTCTCTCCCAGGGTCCAAACGGGGAGAAGAAGAAGGAGAGCTCTCATACACCATGCTGTCGCCTGTCGCCTGCATTCTGCCTCCCTTTTTGCATTTCCTCCAGCAGGGAGGAAATAGCTTCTCCCTGCAGCTGCAATTTTATCCCTGTAAATGCTGAATTTAACTGTTAGGGTTTGTGCAAAACTTTGAGTGGAAGAAAATAAGAGTTTAAAAACAGCTTTGGGGCCAGGCGCAGTGGCTCACGCCTGTAATCCCAGCACTTTGAGAGGCCGAGGCGGGTGGCTCACCTGAGGCTGGGAGTTTGAGACCAGCCCGACCAACACGGAGAAACCCCGTCTCTACTAAAAACACAAAATTAGCTGGGTGTGGTGGCACATGCCTATAATTCCAGCTACCAGGGAGGCTGAGGCAGGAGAATTGCTTGAACCTGGGAGGCAGAGGTTGCGGTGAGCTGAGATTGTGCCATTGCACTCCAGCCTGGGCAACAAGAGTGAAACTCCATCTCAAAAAAAAAAAAAAAAAAACAGCTTTGGTTCCAGGTGCAGTGGCTCACACCTGTAATCCTAGCACGTGACCCCCGTCTTTGGCTGAACTAAGGAGGAAGTCCTAAAACATGAGGAGAGCATTCTGCCCTGCTCTCCCAACCTGCTACCCTGTGCCCTCTTCCTGACTGCTCTTCTGGGAGCAGTGAGCATTCTGAATTCAAATTGACTACTGAGTATACCATTTCTGACAGCTCTGGTCACAGACAGTAGGGTATGGTCCCAGCTCACACATGGTCCAAACATAACATCTTGCACACCTCCAGATGTCACAGGACAGATGAATTGGTCAGGACTGCTTAAAACTGCCTTCAGGCAGTCCCTCTGAAAACAAGAACTGACCTGAATTATTTGGGCTGAATTGGGAGGGGCTCCCAAGTTTATCAACTGATGAGAGATGAGAGGACATCTTAAGGGTCTTTTTTTTGATTTGTTTTTTCCTTTTTTTAGCCAGGTGCAATGACTTATGCCTATAATCCTGCCCTTTTTGGGAGGCTGAGGTGGGAGGATCACTTGAGCCTAGGAGCTCCAGACCAGCCTGGGTAATATAATGAGATCCCATCGCTACAGAAAATTAAAAAATTAGCCTGGCTTGGTGGTGTACGCCTGAGGTCCCAACTACATGAGGCTGAGGCGGGAGGATCGCTTAAGCTGGGGAAGTTGAGGCTGCAGTGAACTGAGATCATGCCACTGCACTCCAGCCTGGGTGACCCAGCGAGACCCAGTCTCAAAAAAACAAGTCTTTCTTTTAAGAGTTAAAAAATTTTTTTGGCCAGGCACCATGGCTCATGCCTATAATCTCAGCACTTTGGGAGGCCGAGGCAGAAGGATCACCTAAGGTCAGGAGTTCAAGACCAGTCTGACCAACATGGCGAAACCTCATCTCTACTAAAAATACAAAAATTAGCTGGGTGTGGTGGTGCATGCCTGTAGTCCCAGCTACTCGGGAGGCTGAGGCAGGAGAATTGCTTGAACCCAGAAGACGGAGGTTGCAGTGACACAAGATTGTGCCACTGCACTCCAGCCTGGGTGACAGAGCAAGACTCTTATCTCAAAAAAAAAAAAAAAAAAAGTTTTTTTTTTTTTTAAGACACAGAATCTCTTTCTGTCACTCAGGCTGGAGTGCAGTGGTGTGATCACAGCTCACTGTAACCTCAAACACCTACGTTCAAGGAATCCTCTCACCTCAGCATCCCAAGTAGCTGCACCTCAAGTACCTGGGACCACAGGCATGCACCACCATGCTTAGCTAATTTTAACATTTTTTGTAGAGATGGTCTGGCTATGTTGCCCAGGCTGGTCTCCTACTCCTGGTCTCAAGCAATCCTCCTCCCTAGGCATTAGGAGCCTTATCTACTGTGCATGCCTAGAAGGTAATGTCTTACTTGGTAGCCTTAACAACTGTAAACTCTTTGTTAGCAGGGGTGCCATGTGTGCCCTCTGAGGTCATGCATATGAAAGGTAGGCATTAATTTATCTCTTGTAAAAAACACTGGCTTATACCTAGAGGCGGTTCAAGTCTTTGAGGAAACACCCCAGGTAGATCAAGTAGCCCTCAGACATGCACTCTGTGGGCAGCATACCTATAGTGAGTTATGCCATTGGAAAGGTGGCATGGGCCAGGTGGAGTGGCTCACACCTGTAACCCCAGCACTTTAAGAGGCCAAGGTGGCAGATCCCTTGAGTTCAGGAGTTCAAGATCAGCCTGGACAACATGGTGAAACCCTATATCTACTAAAAATAACAAAAATTAGCCAGGTGTGGTGGCATGCACCTGTAGTCCCAGCTACTCGGGAGACTGATGTGGGAGGATCACCTGAGCCCAGAGAGGTCAAGGCTACATGCAGTGAGCCGTGATCGCACCACCGGACTCCAGCCTGGGTGACAGAAAGAGATGTCTCAAAAAACAAAAAACGGGCTAGGCACAGTGGCTCATACCTGTAATCCCAGCACTTCAGGAGGCTAAGGTGGGTGGATCACCTGAGGTTAGGAGTTCGAGACTAGCCTGACGAACATGGTGAAACTCCTTCTCTATTAAAAATATGAAATTAGCCGGGCATGGTGGCACATGCCTGTAATCTCAGCTACTAGGTAGGATGAGACAGGGGAATCACTTGAACCTGGGAGGTGAAGGTTGCAGTGAGCTGAGATTGTGCCACAGCACTCCAGCCTGGGCAACAAGAGTGAAACTGTGTCTCAAATTAAAAAAAGAAAGAAAAGAAAAAGGCTGGACGCAGTGGCTCACACCTATGATCCCAGCACTTTGGGAGGCTGAGGCAGGAGATCACCTGAGGTCAGGAGTTCGAGACTACCCTGACCAACATGGAGAAATCCCGGCTCTACTAAAAATACAAAATTAGCCAGGCGTGGTGGCACATGCCTTAATCCCAGATACTCAGGAGGCTGAGGCAGGAGAATCGCTTGAACCCGGGAGGTGGAGGTTGCAGTGAGCCAAGATAGCACCATTGCACTCCAGCCTGGCAACAAAAGTGAAACTCCATCTTAAAAAAACCAAAAAAAAAAGAAAGAAAGGTAAGAAAGGTGGTATGGGCCAGGCGCGGTGGCTCAAGCCTGTAATCCCAGCACTTTGGGAGGCCGAGACGGGTGGATCACAAGGTCAGGAGATCGAGACCATCCTGGCTAACACGGTGAAACCCCGTCTCTACTAAAAAAAAATACAAAAAGCTAGCCGGAGGCCAGGCGCGGTGGCTCAAGCCTGTAATCCCAGCACTTTGGGAGGCCAAGACGGGCGGATCACGAGGTCAGGAGATCGAGACCATCCTGGCTAACACGGTGAAACCCCGTCTGTACTAAAAAATACAAAAAACTAGCCGGGCGACGTGGCGGGCGCCTGTAGTCCCAGCTACTCGGGAGGCTGAGGCAGGAGAATGGCGTAAACCCGGGAGGCGGAGCTTGCAGTGAGCTGAGATCTGGCCACTGCACTCCAGCCTGGTCGACAGAGCGAGACTCCGTCTCAAAAAAAAAAGAAAGGTGGTATGAAATTTGTTCTATACTTTAATTGAATGAAATGACTTATGACCCTGACTCAGCCTGAAAAGCCTTACCATTCAGGTCAGCTTCACATCACTGGCCAATTATACAGAAGATAGAATTTGCTACAGATTTCTTCCTTGCAGGCCATGATCAAGTCTGACCAAATTAATAATATGCCCAACTATATGTCTTGAAGCCAGGTTAATTCAGAAACTTGAGAAAGTCACCAGGTTTTCTAAGGTAAACCTTTATGGTAAATGAGATTTGTTCAACTGACTAAAACCAGAAGCCTCGGAGGGTGAGCAAAGACCACACAGTGGGGTTGATCTCATTCTGCCCTTGCGAGTTCTGCAGGCAATAGCTGAATAAGTGCTGCTTAAGGCGAACCCAATGGACTGGGTCCTAGCACCTGCTGATCACATTAAAACAAAATGACCGGCCGGGCACGGTGGCTCATGCCGGTAATCCCAGCACTTTGGGAGGCTCAGGTGGGCGGATCACCTGAGGTCAGGAGTTTGAGAAGAGCCTGGCTAACATGGTGAAACCCCACTTCTACTAAAAATACAAAAAATTAGCTGGGCATGGTGGCGCGTGCCTGTAATCTCAACTACTCGGGAGGCTGAGGCAGGAGAATCACTTGAACCCAGGAGGTGGAGGTTGTGGTGAGCGGAGATTGCACCATTGAACTCTAGCCTGGACAACAAGAGTGGAACTCTGTCTCAAAAAAAAAAAAAAAGAAGTGTTTCCCAGTTACACAGGTAGTAAGAAATATACTCAGACAACTGCCAAGTAAGGCAGACAAATAAGTCTGACTTCACTTTCAATGCAAATAAAATAAGCATGTGAACCTGACACCACCATCTCACATATCAATTCTGATTCTGATTCTGGACGACAGAGCGAGACTGTCTCAAAAAAAAAAAAAAAAAAAAAATTAGCCAGGCATGGTGGCATGTGCCTGTAGTCCCAGTTACTCAGGAGGCTGTGGCAGGAATATCTCTTGAGCCCAGGAGCTGAGGCTGCAGTGAGCTATGATTGTGAGACTGCACTACAGCCTGGATGATAGATTGAGACCCTGTCTTGGAGAAGAAAAAAAAACAGACACGAAAATCTTAAAGCAGTAAGAGAAAAACTTACACACATACAGGGGAATCACAATAAGATTAACAGCTAACTTCTCATAGTGAGATGACATATTTATTTATTTTTGAGAGGGAGTCTCACTCTGTCACCCAGACTGGAGTGCAGTGGCACAGTCTCGGCTCACTGCAACCTCTACCTCCCAGGTTCAAGCGATTCTGCTGCCTCAGCCTCCCAAGTAGCTGGGATTACAGGTACTCGCCACCACGCCTGGCTAATTTTTGTATTTTTAGTAGAAATGGGGTTTCACCATATTGGCCAGGCTGGTCTCGAACTCCCGAACTCAGGTGGTCCACTCGCCTGGGCCTCCCAAAGTGTTGTGATTACAGGCGTGAGCCACCACCCCTGGCTGTTTGTTTCTAAGAGAGTCTCGCTCTGTTGCCTAGGCTGGAGTATAGTGGTGCAATCTCAGTTCACTACAACCTCCACCTCTGGGGTTCAAGCAATTCTTCTGCCTGAGCCTCCCGAGTAACTGGGATTACAGGCGCACACCACTATGCCCAGCTAACTTTTGTATTTTTAATAGAGACAGGGTTTCACCATGTTGGCTAGGCTGGTCTTGAACTCCTGACCTCAAATGATCCGCCCACCTAAGCCTCCCAAAGTGCTGGGATTACAGGCATGAGCCACTGCACCCAGCAAATAGATGTACATATTTTGGGGGGGGCACATGTGGTAATCTGGTACATTTATACATTCATATAGTGCATAAAGACCACATCAGGGTAATTAGGGTATCCATCACCTTAAATATAAGTTTAATGATTTTTTTACTACTACAATCGGACAATAATTATATTAGAAAGTGAGGCCGGGTGTGGTGGCTCATGCCTGTAATCCTAGCACTTTGGGAGGCCGAGGTGGGCAGATCATGAGGTCAGGAGATGGAGACCATCCTGGCTAACAGGGTGAAACACCATCTCTACTAAAAAGTACAAAAAAAAACACAAAAAACAATTAGCCAGGCACAGTGGCGGGCACCTGTAGTCCCAGCTACTCCGGAGGCTGAGGCAGTAGAATGGTGTGAACCTGGGAGGCGGAGCTTGCAGTGAGCCAAGATCACACCACTGCACTCCAGCCTGGGCGACAGAGCGAGGCTCTGTCTCAAAAAAAAAAAAAGAAAGTGAATTAAAACACAATTAAGTTTACTCTTGGCACACTCAACTTCCTAGAGTCTCCCTTTCTCCACTCTTTTTTCCTTTTTTTTTTTTTTAAGATAGTCTCACTTTGTAGCCCAGGTTGGAGTGCAGTGACACAATCATAGCTCACTGGAACTTTGACCTCCCAGGCTCAAGAAATCCTCCCACCTCAGCCTCCTGAGTCGCTGGGACCAAAGTTGTACATTCCACACCTGGCTAATTTATTGTTTGTGGAGACAGGCTCTCCCTATGTTGCCCAGGCTGGTTTCAAACTCCTGGGCTCAAGTGATCCTCCCACCTCAGCTTTGCAAAGAGTTGGAATTATAAGCAATTATAAGTAAGCCATCGGACCTGGCCTTACTCTTGTTTTTTTTTGTGTGTTTGCTTTTTGTTGGTTTTGTTATTTTTGTTTTTTTCTTGAGACAGGGTCTCACATTGTCACCCAGGCTGGAGCACAGTGGCTCGATCTCGGCTCACTGCAGCCTTGACCTCACGGGCTCAAGCAATCCTTCCACCTTAGCCTCCCAAGTAGCTGAGACTACAGCTCACCACCACCATGCCCAGCTAATTTTTGTATTTTTTGTAGAGACAGGATTTCACCACATTGCCCAGGCTGGTCTTGAACTCCCGAGTTCATGCAATCCACCTGCCTTGGCCTCCCAGTGCTGGGATTACAGGCATGAGCCACTGTGCCTGGCCAAATGTTTAAAAGTATATCCAAATCAACTTGTGCACCACCACAGTGACCACCACAATCATATAGATGCCACACTTTGGGAAATACTGCCCTAGTCCATCGTGTGGGATGAAACTGTGTGAATGGAAATAGAAGGCGCTGTCTTTGCAAAGTGCTCTGGTTTGATAACCAGGCTTCCTTCTGAAAAGGATGTCTTCAGCTGTTTTATGCACTTTGTGCTGCAGGCACATCAAGTAACCACTAAGCTCTATAGCACTTTAAGTTGGAAAGTGTTTAAGGTGGGAGGGAGGGGAGCTCTTTTTATTACCAAGGCTTTCTTTTTTTTTTTTTGAGATGGAGTCTCGCTCTGTCGCCCAGGCTGGAGTGCAGTGGCCGGATCTTGGCTCACTGCAAGCTCTGCCTCCCAAGTTTACACCATTCTCCTGCCTCAGCCTCCTGAGTAGCTGGGACTACAGGCGCCCGCCACCTCGCCTGGCTAGTTTTTTTGTATTTTTTAGTAGAGCCAGGGTTTCACCGTGTTAGCCAGGATGGTCTCGATCTCCTGACCTCATGATCCGCCCGCCTCGGTCTCCCAAAGTGCTGGGACTACAGGCTTGAGCCACCGCGCCCGGCCTACCAAGGCTTTCAATCAGCAAATTTAACTATAGCCAACTGCAGGGCTAGAGAAAAAAGCTTCGGTTTTAAAACAAAAAGCTCACGCCTGTAATCCCAGCACTTTGGGAGGCTGAGGCGGTCAGATCATGAGGTAAGGAGATTGAGACCATCCTGGCTAACATGGTGAAACCCCATCTCTACCAAAAATACAAAAAAATGAGCCGGGCGTGGTGGCCTGTAGTCCCAGCTTCTCAGGAGGCTAAGGCAAGATAATCGCTTGAACCCGGGAGGCGGAGGTTGTAGTGAGCCGAGCTCGCACCACTGGACTCCAGCCTGGGTGACAGAGTGAGACTCCATCTCAAAACAAGAACAAAAACAAAGAACACAGCTGTGGGCTTTCGGAAAAGCCCCATCCCCAAATGCTAGTGCTTTCCAGGTACTGGCCATTTCACATGACCCACAATTACCATTTAAAGGGAACGCTGGCCGGGCGCGGTGGCTCAAGCCTGTAATCCCAGCACTTTGGGAGGCCGAGACGGGTGGATCACAAGGTCAGGAGATCGAGACCATCCTGGCTAACACGGTGAAACCCCGTCTCTACTAAAATACAAAAAATTAGCCGGGCGTGTTGGCGGGCGCCTGTAGTCCCAGCTACTCGGGAGGCTGAGGCAGGAGAATGGCGTGAACCCAGGAGGCGGAGCTTGCAGTGAGCTGAGATCCGGCCACTGCACTCCAGCCTGGGCGACAGAGCGAGACTCCGTCTCAAAAAAAAAAAATAAAAATAAAAATAAATAAAATAAAAAATAAAAAATAAAGGGCACGCTGTGTCTTTCTTAGAGCTGTGAAGAGTCAGATGAATGCAAAGTTTAGGAGAAGAGAATTCAGACAAATGCCGTGATCAAAAATAAACAAACAAACAAACACAAAAACTCCTCCTTGCAGGTAATTTTTCAACCTGTATTCCAACAGAAATCAAAATCTAGAACAGGGATGAAAGAACAATCAGGAGAGGAATGTGAGTAATGTATCTCATCCCGTAAGCTTCCGCCCTCACTAGCTTTTTGTGTACCACCAGCACTGGGCCCAATCAGATAGGAGAGGCCAGGTGCACAAGGCCGGGCAGGAGGTGCCCTGAGCTCCCTGGGTTCTCTCCAGCATGATCCAGAGATGAGCCTCTTCTCGTTGTGGGCTCCTTTCACAGCTCCCAGAGACTGAGACTCCCTCTCTCAGATGGGCAGAAATCACAATTGTCCATTTTTCAAAGCATAATTTTCATTCTGTACAAATTAAAAATAATATGGGCCATTCCATATTATTAGGAAATGGTAATTTACAAATTAAATAATAGGAAGAGCTCAGGAATTACTGGCCTAAGAGAATCATTCAGTGATTCAATGGGTTGAGAACAGTACATCACAGCATGGAACACATCCACACCACAGGCTGTAGCTGAAGTCCAGAGACAGGAAGGAGCTGGCCAGTTAAGGGAGAAGTCAGGACTGGAATCCAGGTCTCATGGACACACAGGGCCAATAATGCCTGGTTGAACCTGAAAAAGCAAAGCCTGGGCTACAAGAATGTAGTCCTAATTCAGAAGAAAGTCGTTCCTGTGTCTAATACCATGGTGATTTTTCAGCACATGAAATCAAGATGGCTGAAGGATATGCTCCAGGGTGACAGAGTAAGGCCTCCAGGACCAGCCTGAGATGCCAGACGTGGGTCCCATGCCTGGCTTGGCACCCTATGAGTTCCACTGTAATAATTAACTGCTAATGTCAGATGCAGTGGTTCATGCCTGTAAATCCAGCAGTTTGGGAGCCCGAGGCAAAAGGATTGCTTGGGCCCAGGAGTTTGAGACCAGCCTGGGAAACATAGCAAGAACTCAACTCTACAAGAAAATTTTTTAAAAACTATCCAGGCAAAAAAAAAAAAAAAAGAAGAAGAAGAAGAAAATTAGCCAGGCGTGGTAGCATGAGCATGTAGTCCTAGTTACTTGGATGGCTGAGTCAGAAGAATCACTTGCACCTAGGAACTTGAGGTTACAGTGAGCTATGATCACGCCACTATACTCCAGCCTGGGTGACAGAGTGAGACCGTCTCAAAACACAAAACAAACTGCTCACATTCACCGATAGCTCACTGTGTGCTGGGCCCTCTCCTAAGTGCTTTATATGCATTGTTTCATTTAATCCTTGCAGCCACACTATGAAATCGGTAGTATTATCATCTCTGTTTCACAGATAGGGAAGCAGAGGCATGGAAGGTTAAGCAAATTGCCTGCCATCTCATATCTGAAGGCCCTCCTGCCCCTTCTTAAATATCTAACCTGACCAGTGGCACTGCAGTTCCAAGTAGTGGCATGGAAAGCCCATGCAAAAGCTGGGTGGAAAGGTGAAAGGTCTTGCAGGCCACTGGGCTTAGGTGGCAGGCAGCAGTACAGCTGGGTTGTGCCTGACCTGGCTGAGGTCTGGGTGGAATTAGCATCTTCCAGTTATGATCCATTAGCAGGGACTAAGGGCCAGGCTCCTTGCCTCTGCCCTGAAGGAGACATGGGAAGGAAAATGACAGATGTGTTTTCCAGGTGTGTTCTCAGGACAACGGGACCTAGTGCCCCTCACTATGTCCCACCTGGCACCCAGGTCAGGGCTGGCCCAGCATGGTTCTTGATCAACAACTAAAGGAAAGGACTTGATCTATTCCAGGCAAAATGGAGGCAGGAGAAGAGAAGATTTAAAAATACTTCTATCGGCCAGGCACGGTGGCTCATGCCTGTAATCCCAGCACTTTGAGAGGCCAAGGTGGGTGGATCACCTGAGGTCAGGAGTTTAAGACCAGCCTGACCAACATGGAGAAACCCCGTCTCTACTAAAAATACAAAATTACCCAGGCGTGGTGGCACGTGCCTGTAATCCCAGCTACTCGGGAGGCCGAGGCAGGAGAAGTGCTGAAACCCAGGAGGTGGGGATTGTGGTGAGCCGAGATCATGCTATTGTACTCCAGCCTGGGCAACAAGAGCGAAACTCCGTCTCAAAAAAACAAACAAAAAAAACTTCTACCTTCCGGCTGGGTGCAGTGGCTCATGCCTGTAATCCCAGCACTTTGGGAGGCCGAGGCAGGTGGGTCACTTAAGGTCAGGAATTCGAGACGAGCCCAGCCAACATAGTGAAATCCCGTCTCTACTAAAAATACAAAAATTAGCTGGGCATGGTGGTGCACACCTGTGATCCCAGCTACTCGGGAGGCTGAGGTAGGAGAATCGCTTGAACCTGGGAGGCAGAGGTTGCAGCAAGGTGAGATGGCGCCACTGCACTCCAGCCTGGGCAACACAGTGATCTCGAGAGAAAAAAAAAAAAAAAACCCTACCTTCCAATCTGCAAATCCCTCCACCCAACAAAACAAACTCTCCCACAACCCAAGCCACCATAATAACATGTGTCTGCTTATGCTGTTTAAACTTATACTGGGGTCATCTTTTGTTGCTGTTCAAAATATTTTTTCCCCTCAGTTGATACAGATGTTCTAATTCTCCTCAAGGGATTTGCTCCTTTTTGATCCTCAGTGCCACTGTGCCTCTGGAGAATTTAAATGAGTCTACTAAGGTTTCCATTTTCTGGCTTTTTCAAGCACCTGCATTGCTTATTCCTTGGTATCTGGAAGGCCTTTTGTTTCACAGAAGGTGTTCAAAGACTCAGGAACTCAAAGGTCAAAATGTACATTTGTAACAGAATTAGAAGCAAAGATTTACTATAGACATATACTGCCTCCATAGCTCAGGAGACCCAATATTGATTGTTAAGATGTGAATTCTCCCTAAATTAATCTATAGGTTTAATATAATTACCTTTTCTTTTTAATTGGAACCCTTCATGAATCTGTATGTCATCCTTGCACAGGGGCCACACTAACCTTCTCTGTATCGTTTGAATTTTAGTATATGTGCTGCCAAAGCAAGCACTAACACAATCCTAATAAAAATTTAAGCAGATTTTTTTTAGAAATAGACAAGTTGATTCTAAAGTTTACATGGAAAAAGCAAAGGACCAATAATAACCAAATAAAAAGAATCAAACTTGAAGGACTCAAACTATCTGATTTCCATACAGCTACAGTAATGAAAACACTGTAGTACTGGAAAAAGCATAGGTGTATCGATCAAGAAAAAAGAACAGTCTAGAAATAGACACACACATGTGGTCAATTGCTATTTGACAAAAAGCCAGGGTTATCCAATGGAGAAAGGACAGTCTTTTCAACAAGGGAGTTCCTGAAGAATTGGATATCCATATGCAAAAAATAATAATCAACCTCTGGCCAGGTGTGGTAGCTCATGCCTGTAATCACAGCATTTTGGGGGGCTGGGGCAGGTGATCAACTGAGGTCAGGAGTTCAAGACCAGCCTGGCCAACAGGGTAAAATCCCATCCCTACTAGAAATACAAAAAAAATTAGCCAGGTGTGGTGGCGCATGCCTGTACTCCCAGCTATTCAGGAGGCTGAGGCAGGAGAACCGCTTGAACCCAGGCGGCAGAGGTTGCAGTGAGCTGAGACCACACCACTGCACTCCAGCCTTGGTGACAGTCAGACTGTGTCTCAAATAATAATAATAAAAACCTCAATCTCATAACTTGTACCACATACAAAACTTAACATGAAATGCATCATAGATTTAAATGTTAAATCTCAAAGCGGAGGTGGGCGCGGTGGCTCACGCCTGTAATCCCAGCACTCTGGGAGGCGGAGGTGGAAGGATCACTTGAGGCCAGGAGTTCAAGACCAGCCTGGGCAATGTGGCGAAATCCCATCTCTATTAAAAATACAAAAATCGGGGCTGGGTGCAGTGGGTCACACCTATAATTCCAGCACTTTGGAAGGCCAGGCAGGTGGATCACCTGAGGTTGAGTTCAAGACCATCCTGGCCAAGATGGTGAAGCCCCGTCTCTACTAAAAATACAAAAATTAGCCGGGCATGGTGGTATGTGCCTGTAATCCCAGATACTCGGGAGGCTGAGACAGGAGAATCGCTTGAACCCAGGAGGTGGAGATTGCATTGAGCCAAGATCTCCCCATTGCACTCTAGCCTGGGCAATAAGGGCGAAACTCCGTCTCAAAAAAGATAAAAATAAAAATACAAAAATTAGCTAGGCATTACCGGGTGCAGTGGCTCAAGCCTGTAATCCCAGCACTTTGGGAGGCCGGGACAGGCAGATCACAAGGTCAGGAGATTGAGACCATCCGGGCTAACACAGTGAAACTCTGTCTCTACTAAAAATACAAAAAAATTAGCCAGGCATGGTGGCAGGCGCCTGTAGTCCCAGTTACTCAGGAGGCTGAGGCAGGAGAATGGAGTGAACCCAGGAGACGGAGGTTGCAGTGAGCCAAGATCGCACCACTGCACTCCAGCCTGGGCAACAGAGCAAGATTCCATCTCAAAAAAAAAAAAAAAAAAAAAAAAAAGCCAGGTGTTGTGGTGCACACCTGCAGTCCCAGCTATTTGGGAGTGCTGAGGCAGGAAGATCACCTGAGCCTTGGGAGGTTGAGACTGCAGTGAGCCATGATCGCACCACTGCACTTCAGCTTGAATGATAGAGGGAGACTCCATTTTGAAGAAAAAAAAAATTAAAACATTTATTCTTCAAAAGACACTGGTGAGAAATTAAAAAGACAAGCTGGCCAGGCACTGTGGCTCACACCTATAATCCCAGCACTCTGGGAGGCCGAGGAGGGTGGATCAATTGAGGTCAGGAGTTCAAGACCAGCCTGGTCAACATGTCAAAACCCTGTCTCTACGAAAAATACAAAAATTAGCCGGGTATGGTGGTGTGTACCTGTAGTCTTATGGGAGGCTGAGGCAGGAGAATCGATTAAGATCGAGATCGCACCACTGCACTCCAGTTTGGGTGACAGAGTGAGACCCTGTCTCAAAAATAAATAAATGAATAAATAAATAAATACATATTAAAAAAAATAAAAAGACAAGCCATAGTCTTGGCAAAAACATTTGCAAAACACATATCTGACAAAGGACTTGTATCTAAAATATATAAAGGATTCCTACAATTTAATAAGGAAAAAAAACTTTTTTCATGGGCAAAACATTTTGACAGACACTTATTAAAGAAGATACAGGCCAGGCATGGTGGCTCATGCCTATAATCCCAGCGCTTTGGGAGGCCGAGGCCAGTGGATCACCTGAGGTCAGGAGTTCAAGACCAACTTGGCCAACATGGTGAAACCCTCTCTCTCCTAAAAACACAAAAACTTGCTGGGCGTAGTGGCAGGCACCTATAATCCCAACTACTCAGGAGGCTGAGGCAGGAGGATCACTTGAACCCAGGAGGCAGAGGTTGCAGTGAGCTAAGATCACACCATTGTACTCCAGCCTGGGCGACAAGGGTGACACTCTATCTCAAAAAAAAAAAAAAAGAAGATCCAGACATAGCAAATAAGCACACATGAAAAGATGCTCAACTCACTAGTCATTAGGGAAATACAAATTAAAGTCACAGTGAACTACCACTATCCAACTATTAGTCCAGCCAAAAATAATAAAATAGGCCAGGCACAGTGGCTCACATCCGTAATCCCAGCACTCTGGGAGGCTGAGCTGGTTGGACAATCTGAGGTCAGGAGTTCAAGACCAGCTTGACCAACATGGTGAAACTCTGTCTCTACTAAAAATACAAAAAATTAGCCGGGCGTGATGATGGGCGCCTGTAATCCCAACTACTTTGGAGGCTGAGATAGGAAAATTGCTTGAACCCAGGAGGCAGAGGTTGCAATGAGCAGAGGTCACTCCATTGCACTCCAGCCTGGGCAACAAGAGTGAAATTCCATCTCAAAAATAATAATAATATAATAATAATAATAACATACTGATATCAAATGCTGAACTGGAAATCTCATATACTGATGGCACAATTGCAAAGTGGTACTATCATTTTGAAAAGCAGCCCTCCAATTCACACCTGGTTATTCACCCAAGCGAAATGAAAACATGTCCACAGACCTGTTAATGAATGTTATTATTGTTCTATTCGTAATCACCAAAATCTCAGCCAGGTACAGTGGCTCATGGCTATAATCCCGGCACTTTGGGAGGCCAAGACGGGAAGATTGCTTGAGACCAGGAGTTCGGGACCAGCCTGGGGAACACAGTGAGACCCCATCACTACAAAAAAAAAAAAAAAGGCTGGTATGGTGGCCCATGCCTACAGTCCCAGCTATTCAGGAGGCTGAGGTGGGAGGATGGCTTGAGTCCGGGAGTTTGAGGTTACAGTGAGCTCTGATTGCACCACTGCACTCCAGCATGGGTGACAGACTGAGACTCTGTCTCAAAAAATTAAAATATAAAAATATAATTCATAAGTAATTACCATTATGTAATACCAGTCAGCCATGCGTTGCCAGACCCTACACCTCCCTTCCATCAAATGAATACAGTCACAGCTGATGGCTTTAGACTCGGGGAGTCAAAGGCTCGTTTGGTTTAGAAAGAATTTCACAAGGGACCTCCTAATCCTTAATGAACTGCTAAAGAAATGGCATAGAGCCGGCCGGGCACAGTGGCTCACATCTGTAATCCCAGCACTTTGGGAGGCCAAGGCAGGTGGATCACGAGGTCAGGAGTTTAAGACCAGCCTGGCCAAGATGGTGAAACCCCATCTCTATTAAAAATACAAAAAATTAGCCAGGCGTGGTGATTGGCGCCTGTAATCTCAGCTACTCGGGAGGCTGAGGCAGAGAATTGCTTGAACCTGGGAGGCAGAGGCTGCAGTGAGCAGAGATCGCGCCACTGGACTCCAGCCTGGGTGACAGAGCAAGACTCCATCTCAAAAAAAAAAAAAAAAAAGTAAAAGAAATAGTACAGAGCCGGCCAGGCGCGGGGCTCAAGCCTGTAATCCCAGGACTTTCGGAGGCCGAGAAGGGCGGATCACGAGGTCAGGAGATCGAGACCATCCTGGCTAACCCGGTGAAACTCCGTCTCTACTAAAAATACGCACAAAAAAACTAGCCGGGCGAGGTGGCGGGTGCCTGTAGTCCCAGCTACTCAGGAGGCTGAGGCAGGAGAATGGCGTAAACCTGGGAGGCGGAGCTTGCAGTGAGCTGAGATCTGGCCACTGCACTCCAGCCTGGGTGACAAAGCGAGACTCCATCTCTAAAAAAAAAAAAAAAAAAGAAAAAAGAAATACTACAGAGCCATGGAGAGGCACCTCGCATCAACAAGAAAAATGATCACTTTGCATACCTTTACCTCAAAAGATAAATTAAAAGAAAAAAGTCAATTATCATGGAACAAGCTTAATATTGCAAATGATCTTGACAAGCAGTTTCTGTCTCTTTACTAAAAGCTAGCTGTTCTAGAAATTTCTCTACATTGTAAAAGCTTAACATGACTTTCTACTAGCATAGAATGTAGCTAAACCTCCAGGGTGGCCTCTGAAAGCCCTCTAATCTATGAAACCTATGAACCTATGGGATGTCCAAACTCTGCCCCTTCCTGAAACCTCCACTGTGGGGTCGAAGGTCAGGGGAATAACATCTTCAAATAAGGCATTTCTGCATCCCAATGCCACAACTTTGAAGCAAGCCAAGCATGGTGGCTGCCATTTATAAGGGGAGGACTGTTCTGCCTCAGGTCACATGATTAATACTCTTCAGATGGCCCAGACTTCATGTCTAGTGTTCTTTCCATGATCCTCCAACACACACACCTCCCTAGGTGCGGGATGTGGGTAGTTTTTTTTTTTTTTTTTGAGACAGAGTCTTGCTCTGTCACCCAGGCTGGAGTGCAGTGGCCGGATCTCGGCTCACTGCAAGCTCCGCCTCCCGGGTTGACGCCATTCTCCTGCCTCAGCCTCCCGAGTAGGTGGGACTACAGGCGCCCGCCACCACACCCGGCTAGTTTTTTGTATTTTTTTTTTTAGTAGAGACGGGGTTTCACTGTGTTAGCCAGGACGGCCTCGATCTCCTGACCTCGTGATCCGCCCGTCTCGGCCTCCCAAAGTGCTGGGATTACAGGCTTGAGCCACCCCGCCCGGCCAGGATGTAGGCAGTTTTTACTGTGATCTCTGTTCACTCCACAACGGGGCTGAGACATGGCTCTCTGCAAGGTGGGCCCTGGGCTCATGGGACAAGATGATCAGCTCCTTCCACAGATATTCTGAAGGGACCCAGAGGTTCCCAAGAACGCCTCCAACATCTACCCACAAGGAGCTAGGCAAAAATGGGCTTTGCTGGTAGAATGAGACTGGAGCATTCAGATTATTCTCCTGCCTCTTGGATGGAGACCATCAGCATACCCAAAGCCTTTGCACTCATGAAACCTGTTCAAACGTGGTTTCCAAACACACTCAACTAGGAAACTCTCTTTCATGTAATCCCTACTTACATCCTACAGAACTAGTTTCTGCACCCTAGAACAATGCTATTAACTTCCTTGCACTTATATGTTGATTTTTTAATGACTTAAGAAAACTTGTTTCCAAGAAAAAAATAATACATGTAATATGCTAACATTTATGTAAAAATGGAGGCAGATATGTCCATCCATGTTATTTGTAGATTTATAAACTAGCTATGGAAGGATTAGAAAACTGGTCACTGCAGCCATTTCCAGAGAAAGGCAATCAGTGGCTGGGATAGGGAAATGAGAGACTTTTTCCTGTATACACTTTCATACTATGTGAATGTGTTACAGAAGCAACCCATCAAGTGAAACGCAAATTAAAATAAAAGGTACTAAAAGTAATACATACGTAAAAATCAAAAACAGGTCGGACACGGTGGCTCATGCCTGTAAGCCTAGCACTTTGAGAGACCAAGGGAGGCAGATCATGAGGTCAGGAGTTCAAGACCAGCCTGACCAACATGGTGAAACCCCGTCTCTACTAAAAATACAAAAATGAGCCAGGCTTGGTGGCAGGCACCTGTAGTCCCAGCTACTCAGGAGGCTGAGGCAGAAGAATCGGTTGAACTCTGGTGGCAGAGGTTGCAGTGAGCTAGGATCCCACCACTGCATTCCAGCCTGGGCAACAGAGTGAGACTTTGTCTCAAAAAAAAAAAAAAAAAAAAAAAAAAACCATTTACAAGTGCATGTATGCACATACACACACACCCCACAGCCATATTCCACACCAGAGATAAAACAACCACTGTTGGACGGGCACGACGGCTCATGCCTATAATCCCAGCACTCTGGGAGGCCGAGGCAGCAGATCACCAGAACTCAGGAGTTCAAGACAAGCCTCGGCAACATGGCAAAACCCTGTCTCTACTGGAAATACAAAAAATTAGCCAGGCGTGGTGGATCATGCCTGTAATCCCAGCTACTTGGGAGGCTGAAGCATGAGAACCGCTTGAAGCAGGAAGGCAGAGATTGCAGTGAGCCAAGATCACACTAGTGCACTCCAGCCTGTGTGACAGAATGAGACTCTGTCTCAAAAAAGAAACATAAATAAATAAATAAATAAAACAAAATAACCACTGTAAATATTTGGTGCTTGGGCTGGGGGCAGTGGCTCACGCCTGTAATCCCAGCACTTGAGCCCAGTCTGGGCAACGTGGTAAAACCTCATCTCTACCAAAAACAAAAACCCACAAAAATTAGCCAGGCTCATAACTCAGTCTCGAAATAAATAAATAGATAAAAATTTAAAAATAAAGTAAAATAAAATAAATGGTTGGTGCTTGTACTTAGTCCCACTTCTCTATTTTTGCTTTTGTTGCCTGTGCTTTTGGTGTCATATCCAAAAAATCATTGTCAAGATCTATGTCATTAAGCTTTTCCCCATGTTCTCTTCTAAGAGTCTTCGTGTCCGGTCTTACATTTAACTCATTTTCAGTTGGTTGTTGTGGATGGTGTAAGAAAAGGGTACAATTTCATTCTTTTGCATGTGGAGATTGTTTACCCGGGACCATTTGTTGAAGAGACCCTCTCGTCCCCATTGTGTGTTCTCAGCACCCTCAGGGAAGATCAGTTGACTATACATGTGTGGGTTTATTTCTGGGCTCTCTATTCTGTTCCATTGCTGTATATATCTGTGTTTATGCTGGTACTGCATGTTTTAATTACTTTATCTTTGTAATACGTTTTGGTTTTTGTTTTGTTTGTGTGTGTATGGTTTGTTTTGTTTTGTTTTGAGATGGAGTCTCACTCTGTGTAGTGGCACAATCTCGGCTCACTGTAACCTCTGCTTCCTGGGTTCAAGTGAGTCTCCTGCCTCAGCCTCCAAAGTAGCTGGGATTACAGGCTCCCACTACCACGCCTGGCTAATTTTTGTATTTTTAGTAGAGATGGGGTTTTGCCATGTTGACCAGGCTGGTCTCAAACTCCTGACCTCAGGTAATCCACCCGCCTTGGCCTCCCAAAGTGCTAGGATTATAGGCATGAGCCACCACGCCTGGCCTGTAATGTATTTTGAAATCAGGAAGTGTGATGCTTCAGGCTTTATTTTTTATTGTTCTTTTTTTCAGGCAGCCCCCAAGCCAGAGAGACTCCCAGCTGTGTTTTTCTTTCTCAAAGCCATTTTTGGCAGAGGTCAAAGTGGGAGGATTGCTTGAGCCCAGGAGTTCAAGACCAGCTTTGGCAAAGAGCGAGACCCTGTCTCTACAAAAAAATTAAAAATGAGCCAGGTGTGGTGGCACGTACCTCTGGTCCCAGCTACTCGTGAAGCTGAGGTGGGAGGATCGCTTGAGCCCAGGAGATCAAGGCTGCAGTGAGCTGTCATTGCACTGTTGTACTCCAGCCTAGCTGACAGAACAAGACCCTGTCTCAAATAATAATAATTGTTCTGGCTATTTTGGGATCCTTTGAGAGTCCATATGAATTTTAGAATTGTTTTTCCTATTTGTGTAAAAAAGCTGTTGGGATTTTGATAGGGATTTCATTGAATCTGTAGCTCACTTTGGGTATTATGAACATTTAAAAAATACTAAATCTCCCAATCCATGGATATGGGATGAAATTACTTCAACACAATAAAGGTCATATGTGAAAAGCCCACAGCTAACATCATACTCAACAGTGAAAAACTGAACGCTTTTCCTTTAAGACTGGGAAGAAGATACAGATGCCCACTCTTGCCACTTTTTTTGTTTGTTTGTTTTTTGAGATGGAGTCTTGCTCTGTTGCCCAGGCTGGAGTGCAGTGGCGTGATCTCGGCTCACTGCAACCTCCGCCTCCCAGGTTCACATCATTCTCCTGCCTCAGCCTCCCAAGTAGCTGGGACTACAGGTGCCCGCCACCATGCCTGGCTAATTGTTTGTATTTTTAATAGAGATGGGGTTTCACCGTGTTAGCCAGGATGGTCTCGATCTCCTGACCTTGTGATCCGCCCGCCCTGGCCTCCCAAAGTACTGGGATTACAGGCGTGAGCCTCTGCACCCAGCTCTTGCCACTTCTTTTCAACATATTACTGGAAGTCCTACCCAGAGGAATTAGGCAAGAAAAACAAATAAAGGACATCCAGATCAGAAAAGAAGTAAAATCATCTCTGTTTGCAGATGACATGATCTTACATAGGAAACCCTCAAGACGCCACACACAAAAATTCTTAGAACTAATCAGTTCTGTAAAGTTACAGAACACACACTGAATATAAAATCAGTTGCATTTCTATACATTAACAATAAACTATCCAAAAAGGAAATTAAGAAAATAGTCCCAGCTGACGCCTGTAACTGCATCACTTTGGGAGGCCAAGGTGGGAGGATCGCTTGAGCCCAGGAGTTCAACACTAGCCTAGGCAACATGGTGAAACACCATCTCTACTAAAAATACAAAAATTAGCCGGGTGCGGTAGCACCTGCCTGTAGTCTCAGCTACTGGAGAGGCTGAGATGGGAGGATCACTTAAGCCTGGGAGGTCGAGGCTGCAGGGAGCCATGATCACACCACGGCACTCCAGTCTGGGCGACAGAGCCAGACCCTATCTCAAAAAAGGAAAAAAGAAAAAAAAAAAGAAACAAAATGAAAACAATCCCATTGACAACATCACCAAAGGGAATAAAATACTTAGGAATAAACTTAACTAAGGAGGTGAAAGACAGGCATACTGAAAACTATAAACACTAATGAAAGAAATTAAAGAAGGCACAAATAGATGTAAAGACACGCTGGTGTTTGTACTGTGCACTTTTCAAAGTGTTTGCATAGATGGTATCTTATTGGAGTCCGATGCCAAATCTGTGCAGTAAAAATGGCAGGCAGAATACTTGCCAACACATGAGGCAACCAAGGCCCCAAGAGGACTGGATGAGAAGTTGGTCACTCAGCTGCTTCTCATACGATCTAGGGGTTAGATCCTAGGTGTCCTGCATGGCTCTTGAGGTCTTTCTCAGATGTCAGATCTGCCACTGAACAAGCACCATTGGCACTCTGGTAGGCCCATGGGGACATATACCACCCTTCCAAGGCGCCACCATTCCAGACAACCATTGATGAAAGATAATGCATACTTCAGGCTGGGAAGTATCTACCATATATATCATGTAAACAGGATTATAAATATAATCACATACATGCACTTTATTGCATAATACTCTTCAGTGGCCTCAGGCTCAGACGCATGAGTAGAGTACTCAGGGCCCATTCCACGTCAGCCCCTCTGCAGGCCCTTTGTGCCAATGCCCACCTCCCATTCCATGCTCCAGCTGCACCCAGAAGCTTGTGGTTCCCCATGTGGGTTATACAACTGGGACACATGCCCCCCACTCTCCACTTAAAATGTGCTTCTCACTACGCTAACATCTACTTATTCTGTGTATCTTAGTTTAGGCATCACTTCCTCCAGGAAGTCTTCCTTGGATACACATACACATATGCATGGGATTCTTGATCAGCTATCCTTTTATTGCTCCCTATAACTGTGTATCACTTATTCATCCATCTGGTCCCTAGACTATGAGCTCCTGAGGTCAGGGCATGAGCCTTCTGCCCCTCTGTATGGACCAACTGGTCAGGCTGGGCACAGGGTAAATACTCAATGCATACCTAACAAATGACTGTGAGCGCAAGGGAAGCCCAGCATGGTGTGGGTGCTTCAACAACTGTGTAGCTTCAGATGCTTGGTGAAGGGGAAATGACATTAGAGAACCAAGATGTCTGGGCAGTACTAAGAGGAAGGTATATTTCCCCGTTTGTGGAAAATATCTTAAGCACCTTCGGTGTGAGCTTCTGTCTGTTCTTCCTGGGGCCTCTTGACAGATGACTGGAGGCTGACCCAGGTGAGGCCAGGGCCAAGCTAGGTGGGAAGGCTTAGCCAGTCAACAGAGTAAAAGTGAGCAGGAAGCCGTTCACATCTAAAGAACTAGAGGCCCAGAGACGTGAGAGGATAGGCTGGGGGGCTCCCAGCAACTTAGCAGCAGGGTTGGTTGCAAACTCAGGCATCAGAATCCCAGTACAGACTCCTACTCCAGCAGCAGGTACCCTTTGGGACCTGGGCTGAGGCACAAGACAACACACGGCTGTGGACGTGACCAGCACTAAGCAGGAAGGACAGGACAGAAAGATAGGACAGAAGAAGAGACAGAGGTCTTGAACATAAGTATATGCCAGGCAAGCAATGATTAGCACAGGCCTTAACAGAGACAGGTTTGTCTAGTGAACAAGAATCCACAGACCCATTCTCCTCTCCCTCCATGCTGGAAACTGCCTTGTGTTTGTTGTTTTCCTGATGCTGACTCTGAACCAGGCACAGGCTGAAGGCTCTCAGGTACTTATCTTCAAAACAACCTGCAAAGGGGCTATTGTGTCCTCATTTGTACCCATGTAGACAATGGAACTGAGAGGGGTTAAGTAACTAGCTCAAGGACATACAGCTCATAAATGGTAGTGCAAAAAATTGAACTTAAGCACGGGGCACGGTGGCTCATGCCTGTAATCCCAGCACTTTGGGAGGCTGAGGTGGGCAGATCACAAGGTCAGGAGATTGAGATCATCCTGGATAATGCAGTGAAACCCCGTCTCTACTAAAAATACAAAAATGCACACCACCTGGCGTGGTGGCATGCGCCTGTAATCCCAGCTACTCAGGAGGCCGAGGCAGGAGAATCGCTTGAACCCAGGAGGTGGAGGTTTCAGTGAGCCAAGATCGCACCACTGCACTCTAGCCTGGGCGACAGAACAAGACTCCATGCAAAGAAAAAAAAAAATTGAACTCAAATTTTCTTCACTGGCCGGGCGCGGTGGCTCAAGCCTGTAATCCCAGCACTTTGGGAGGCCGAGACGGGCGGATCACGAGGTCAGGAGATCGAGACCATCCTGGCTAACACAGTGAAACCCCGTCTCTACTAAAAAATACAAAAAACTAGCCGGGCGAGGTGGCGGGCGCCTGTAGTCCCAGCTACTCCGGAGGCTGAGGCAGGAGAATGGCATAAACCTGGGAGGCGGAGCTTGCAGTGAGCTGAGATCTGGCCACTGCACTCCAGCCCGGGCGACAGAGTGAGACTCCGTCTCAAAAAATAAAAATAAAAATAAACAAAATTCCATTAGGTATGAAGTGCTACAAGATGCCCTACTGTCATTCAAGGTAGGACTTCAAAAATAAGACAGAATAGGAATCAGACCACTCCCTTTCCTCACCATTTATATACACTCCCCCACACCATTCCCTAAGTCACAGAACAAATAAGAACAGTGGTCCAGAGACTTGCCCAATTCTTGCAGCATCAGGCACTGAGTACCCTAGCACTGTTCTTCCTCTCCCAATCCAGATCCCAGGATACAGTCTGAAACCAGTCAACATCTAGCATTAGTGCAGATACTACACTCTACACTCCTAGAGTACCTATAATTTTGCCTCAATATCTCTCTGTGATTGGAAGGCCATGCTCAGAGGAGTTTGGGGGATCAGGTAGGAGGAGCGTGAGGAGAGGTGGAAGATCCTCCCATCACTTCCCTTTGGCCAACCTGATGTGCCTGATCTTCAGCACCTCCCAAAGAACAAAGAACTCCTGCCTAACTAAAGGCAGAACCTGCAATACCCAGAGGAGTCACTGTGGGATAGAGAAGATTATGTGAACCAGCTTCCAGAACATGGCCTCCCACTCAGCTATCCCCTCTTGAACTGGATGTGGAAAAAGAGCCTGACTCTATTTCCCTCGAGCAGAGGCAAGTCTGAATGAAAGATGCATTAAAACACAGAAGTGGGCCGGTCATCCCAGCACCTTGGGAGGCCAAGGCGGATGAATCACCTGAGGTCGGGAATTTCAGACCAGCCTGACCGACATGGAGAAACCCCATCTCTACTAAAATTACGAAAAAACTTAGCTGGGTGTGGTGGCACACGCCTATAGTCCCGGCTACTCGGGAGGCTGATGCAGGAGAATCCCTTGAATTCAGGATTCGGAGGCGGAGGTTGCAGTGAGCTGAGATCGCACCACTGCACTCCAGCCTGGGTGACAGACTGAGACGCCGTCTCAAAAAAAAAAAACAAAACAAAAAACAAAAAACACAGAAGCGGCTGGGCGAGGTGGCTCATGCCTGTAATCCCAGCACTTTGAGAGGCAGAGGCAGGAGGATTGCTTGAGCCCAGGAGTCTGAGACTAACCTGGACAACATAGTGAGCAAGACCTGCCTCTACTGAAAAAAAATTTTTTTTTAATTAGCTAGCCATGGTGTCGCGCATATGTGTTCCCAGCTACGCAAGAGGCTGAGGTAGGACGATCATTTGCACCTAGGAGGTTGAAGCTTCAGTGACCCATGATTGTACCACTACACTCCAGCCTAAGTGAGAGAGCAAGACTCTGTCTCAAAACAAAACAAAACACACAGAAACACTTAGAACAGTACCTGGCTCATGAATGAACTCATGAAGCTTTAAAAAGAGCCACCAGCACTTGGTGCTTTTTTTTTTTTTTAAGACAGTCTCATTCTGTTGCCCAGGCTGGAATGCAGTGGCACAATCTCCACTCACTGCAACCTCTGCCTCCCGGGTTCTCCTGCCTTAGCCTCCCAAGTAGCTGGGATTACAGGCACGTGCCACCATGCCGCGCTAATTTTTCTATTTTTAATAGAGACGGGGTTTCACCACGTTGGCCAGGCTGGTCTCAAACTCCTGACCTCAAGTGACCCCCCTGCCTCAGCCACCCAAAGTGCTGGGATTACAGGCAAGAGCCACCAGGCATGGCCTGGGGCATTTTTATTCAGTGAGAAAAGATGAAAGGCCCTGCTGGGGGTGACAGGGTGGAGACACCCCAGCTATAAATTTCAGGAGAAGGGAACAAACTTGTTTGGCCAAGTGGCCACCAACCGCTAATCTTTCCTGTCCCACTGGGTGCATTCTTAGAGTAGCAACAGATTCTTCCAAACAAATACAGGTGTCCCACCTCCCTGTAGTACCTCCTTCCCCAGTGGCTCAGCTGGTTAGGCAGCAGTCTCCCTCCAGCTTCCAGAACTCACTCTTTCATTTGTTAATGCCACTGGCTAATGAAAAACAGAAAACAAAACATTTGAGCCAGGTGGCTCACACTGGTAATCCCAGCACTTTGAAAGGAAGGCCGAGGGGGGAGGATCCCTCGGACCCTGCAGTTAGAGACCAGCCTGGGAATCAGAGCAAGGCCTCGTCTCCACTTAAAAAAAGAAAAGAAAAATACAACATTTGAGGACTGGAGTACAAAAGCAGAGTTAGCCCCTTATTAATCAAGCTAAAGATCCAATGTCTCTCTTTTTATAGAAATAATCTCTGTCTGGGAACTATTTTTCTTACCAGAGGAAAGGTAAGGCAGAGAGAATGAAGATGGAGAGAAAAGGCACAAAACCTGGAGAAAACATAAACCTCTGCATGACTTAAGTTCAGGTCTGCACCTGGGGCTCCAGTCACTCCAGTCTGCTTGGCTAGGGTGCTCCCTCCTCGTACCTTATAAGTCCCAGGTCCATAAGTTCAGAAGGACCCAAGGCAGTACAGCTGGACTTATAAAGCTGAACGCCATCCCTCTCTCCCTGCATTTTCTGCCTGAGCTAGCCAGCAACACGTCCTATACCCTAATGCTTTTACGCAGCAGTAAACTAGCCTTTAAAAAAACATCTAGCCAGGCTCAGTGGCTCATGCCTGTAATGCCAGCACTTTGGGAGGCTGCTGTGGGCGGATCACCTGAGTCAGGAGTTCAAGACCAGCATGGCCAACATAGTGAAACCCCATCTCTACTAAAAATACAAAAATTAGCCGGGCGTGGTGGCGGGCACCTGTAATCCCAGCTCCCGGAATGCTGAGGCAGGAGAATCGCATGAACCCAGGAAGTGAAGGTTGCGGTGAGCCAAGATTGCGCCATTGCACTCCAGCCGGGGCAACAAGGGTGAAACACCGTCTCAAAAATAAATAAATAAATAAACAAACATCTATGGCAAAGAGATCAGATTGACTCTTTGTGTCCTTTTCTAGCATTTTGCTCTTTCCCACAAAATAACAGTGAGAATGGAGCAACAACCTGTAATAGTCCACAGTAGCTCTTTCCCCACCCTCCTGGAAGCCAGCGCTGCAAGAGGCAAGAGAGCAAGCCGACCCAAACTTTCATTTCCTTTTGGGGAAAGCAGCTTCTCCTGCCTTCGCCACCCTCCAGGACTCTAAGGTAGCCCAAGAGCTGCCTCTTCTCCTTCAATATGAACCTAGGGACCCCAAGTTAGACCAGAAATTGGCAACTAGCAACACTATTCAAAGCAAAAGCATCCCCTTTGTCCCCCAGGTGTATCCATCACTCAGCATCAAATAAGATCTTTCTCCATTTTGCTCCTCAAAATGTCCTAATGGGTGGCTTTGTCCAAATCCCAGCTAAATGTTCAAATTTTTATCAGGACTTGTTAACAACTTCAAAATCTGTCCTTGCCATGGTTAGGGCTTAAACAAAGGAATAAAAATATTATAAAGAACAAAAATCGCCAGACACGGTGGCTCATGTCTGTAATCCCAGCACTTTGGGAGGCTGAGGTGGGCAGATCACTTGAGGTCAGCAGTTTGAGACCAGCCTGGCCAACATGGTGAAATCCTATCTCTACTAAAAATACAAAAATTAGCCAGGTATGGTGGCGGGCGCCTAAAGTCCCAGCTACTCCAGAGGCTGAGGCAGGAGAAGCACTTGAACCCAGGAGGTGGAGGTTGCAGTGAACCAAGATTGTACCACTGCACTCCAGTCTGAGCAACAGAGAGACTCTGTCAAAAAAAAAAAAAAAAATTAAAATTAAATTTAAAAACCTCAAAATCATTCCTGCCAGGAGACCCAAGTCAAGGGTGATGACCCGGGGTAAGTCCACTGTGTTGCACGCCCCATAGAATACAGTGTCCACTGCATCCTAAGTTGTGCTATGAGGCAGCATTACCTACTGGGCAGAAGAGAATGGGAGCAATAGGTGACGTGTGCTGCATATTTCAGATGGCAGCAAACAGTACCAACATAGACACCAGCATTTAACACTGCTCACTGGGGCATTAGCGGCCGCCCGTGACTTAGCACAAGCCCTCTCTTATTTCACCCCCAGGTCTAGACCCCCCACCCTGCATCCCACTCCCTCTCTGCAATATGCTCTATGCTCACCCTTTGAAAAGGGGGACCTGAGAATGTAACCACTAATTCAAACCAGAAAAACTGAGGACGCAGAACTGAAAAGAGTTTTTCATCGAGCCTGTCTGAAAGACCTCTTCGCTCTTGAGTATTTTGGCTTGGCTACTTGGTTCACTGTTCTCAGAGCCAGAAACCTATTTTCTTCACTCCACTCCTGCAAGTAAAAGGAGAGGAAATGTGTATATGTAGTTTTGCAGTGAGCTCTTAAGAAAAACGGGGGTGGGGAGGACAGGGAACAGACAGCATGGAGTGAGAAGTGAAGGTTTAAAGCACTGGCTGCTGGGATGTGGTAATACCATCTCTGAATGGATGATACACAGTTATTGGTCAGTCAGGTGCTTGCTTCTTACTGCTATGTTTCTTCTTTCTTCTTTCTTCCTCCTCTTCCTTCTTCTTCTTCCTCTTCTTCTTCCTCTTCCTCTTCTTCCTTTTTTCTTTTTGAGATGGGGTTTCGCTCTTGTCACCCAGGCTGGAGTGCAATGGCACTATCTCGGCTCGCTGCAACCTCCACCTCCTGGATTCAAGCGATTCTCCTGCCTCAGCCTCCCAAGTAGCTGGGATTACAGGCGCCTGCCACCACGCCCCGCCTAATTTTTGTATTTTTAGTAGAAGCGGGGTTTCATCATGTTAGCCAGACTGGTCTTGAACTCCTGAGGGGTTTCAGAATGTTAGCCAGGCTGGTCTCTAACTCCTGAACGCAGGTGATCCACTCGCCTCGGCCTCTCAAAGTGCTGGGATTACACAGTGCCACCGCGCCTGGCCAAACAAATGTTTTTTATTTGCGGCTCCTTCTCCTCGGATGGAAGAGGATGATTTATGGACTAACACAGAGTGGTTCCTTGGTAAGAATGAGAATTAAGCGCTGAACAACTGGTGACTTGTCAACACACCATCAAATGGCCTTTGCAGCCTCACATAAATGCAGACAAGAACCAGGCTGCTACAGGGAGCTGACACACCTGCCTGGGCTTAGTGCCCAGAGTCAGAGACCGCTCGCGGGTGCAGTGGTTTAGTTTCTCGAATGAGAAGCTATTTTATAAAGGCAAAAAGCTGTTGTTGTCTAACAAACAGCTAAGTGTGAAAAGACTGTGAAGGTGGAATCCTGTCTACTCAGCTAAAGGGATGAGATGCTACTTATTTGTTTTCCCCAAGAAGTTAAAGACCCCAAAGCTGCTAGGTCCCGACCCAAGACCACCACACCGCAGGACGTGAAGAGCAGAATGCCGTCCGCTGCGGATCTGTAGTTAAATTAATAATAAAGCAACCAGATTTGGTAAACTCTGGCCATTCCCCTGGGGTACCCTTCCTAACCGCCCCGGTAGAGCCTAAACAGTGGCCGCTAGCCCAAAGCCTCTCTATCCAGAGCATCACTTTTCTAAGTAGAAAGTTCCTTCTGTGCACTCCACAGGCTTTAAGAGTCGAGGAACGGATGCAGCCCGGAGCCAGTCCTAGCAGCGGCCAGGCACACCTTGGGGACTATAGCTGCAGTGTCCAAGCGGGAAGGAACGTCTCTGGGGCATTTTGACCCCCCAGACCCGCCGCCCAACCGCAGCCCCCGGGCTCTCAGAGCGGCGCCTAGCCTCTGTGGTAGAAGACCCGGCCGCGCTCGCCCCTGCAGAGCGGAGCTCGGAGCCCACAGCTGGCGCGGGACGCCCCTCCCCTCCGGGTCCCGCACTCACCCACCGCCCTGATGCGGAAGCCGCGCGGCGGCCGTAGCGCCCGGCGCCGCCAGGCATCGCGCAGCACCTGCAGGCAGGCGGGTGGCGCGCGCACCAGCAGCACCCCGCCCCGCAGCCAGCCCTGGAAGGCCAGCCGCGAGGCGGCGCGCGCCAGCCGCGCGTTCCAGAAGCAGCGCGCGTTGGCGCGACGGAAGGCGCGGAATACCGCGCGCCCGCCGGGCTCCGCCGTAGCCCCCGCCGCCTTCTGCGCCTCCAGTCGGCACAGCACCAGCGCCAGCGAGCCCGGCGCCAGCTGCACGGGCCGGGCCATGCTTTCGCGGACGGCCGGGAGCCCACAACCCAGGGCCTCGGCGAGCGGGGCGGCTGAGACGCAGCTCGCTCGGTGGGAGGATCGGCCGACTGCGCGTGGCGCTGGCTGCCTGGGGAACGCAGCTCCAGGGGGCGGGGCCGACTGCCCCTGGCGGGCCGGGGGTGGGGCGGCCGCGCTTTGGCCGGCCAAGAGCTCTGGAGGGGATTACAGAGCCCAGTGTTCGGCTTAGTTCTCCACACCCGAGCGCAAAACGGCCCCCTGGCGACGCTCTCGACTTCCAGCCGCCTCGAGGTCCCGAGCTCGCCTTCCCCCAGGTTCTCGCTCTGAGGCTTTTCCAAGTCCTGGGGCTTCCCGCAGCTCCCGGAGAGCCTGACTGCGTCCATCCTCCCTGCGAACTGCAGGGCCAGGAGTCCCCGGGGCCGGTAGACTCGCCTTCGACCTGGCTTTGGGGCCGTTCCAAGTTAGCGGCCACGAGGAATCAGCGGGGCCCTGGGAGGTGTGGGGGGTGAGCAGGAAACCTAGGTTTGAGTCTCAGTTCTGCGCCTAAGCTAGTTGTTTGTTTCTATTTTTGTTTTTTGAGGCGGGGTGCCCTGGCTGGAGTGCGGTGGCTATTCACTGAGTTCTGGGCTCAAGCGATCCTCTTGCCTCATCCTCCCCAGTTGGGACTACAGGCACCCGCCACAGCGCCTGGCCTGCTCCTAACCTGTTCATTCAAGTTATTTCCCTTCTCTGGGCCTCAGAAATGTCCCAGCTACTATTTCACAGGATAATAAACTGAGGACCCTTTCATCCATGACTTTTTTTTTTTTTTTTTTTTTTTTTTTTTGAGGCGGAGTCTCACGCTGTCGCCCAGACTGGAGTGCAGTGGCACGATTTCGGCTCACTGCAAGCTCTGCCTCCCGGGTTCACGCCATTCTCCCGCCTCAGCCTCCCAAGTAGCTGGGACTACAGGCGCCCGCCACCACACCCGGCTAATTTTTTGTATTGTTAATAGAGATGGGGTTTCCCCGTGTTAGCCAAGATGATCTCGATCTCCTGACCTCGTGATCCGCCCACCTCGGCCTCCCAAAGTGCTGGAATTACAGGCGTGAGCCACCACGCCCGGCCTCATCCATGACTTTCCGAAGTTCTAGGGAGAACTTCAGTTCTGAAGTTCAAAGGGAGCGCTTGTGCTGTGTGGCGTCAGAATGTGACCGGTGCCTCAAAGCAGTGAGGGCCAATTCAGACTGAGGACCCAGACTGAGGCCCAGCAGGAGGGCTCCTTGAGGGAAAAAAAAAAAAAACCATTTGAAAATACAACATGGTAAAAGAAGAGGAAGGGGCCAGGCGCTGTGGCTCACGCCTGTAATCCCAGCACTTTGGGAGGCTGAGGTGGGCAGATCACGAGGTCAGGAGATCAAGACCAGCCTGACCTACAAGGTGAAACTCCGCCTCTACTAAACATACAAAAATTAGCCTGGTGTGGTGGCGGGCTCCTGTAATCCCAGCTACTCAGGAGGCTGAGGCAGGAGAATTGCTTAAACCCGGGAGGCGGAGGTTGCAGTGAGCCGAGATCGTGCCACTGTACTCCAGCCTGGGCAACAGAGCAAGACTCTCTCGGAAAAAAAAAAAAAAAAAAAGAGGAAGGGCATTGTGCTTGGTACCAGAACACAGTACTGTGAGGGAGCAGAGGTGCTTGGCAAAATCTAGGAGTCATTCCAGACTTCCCACTCCCGCAGCTCATCAGTCCTTAATAACAGCTATAAAAATGGAGATAATTTATACCCTGCCCCCAGTGAGCACACAATAAATGATAGATAATAACAATAGCCAACGTTTATTGAACACTATATGCTGGGGGCATTAATTTTGCGACTCTGTGTCTACTTTTTTTTTGAGACTGTGTCACCCATGCTGTGCCACCTATACTGGAGTGCAGTGGCGAGGCTCACTGCAGCTTGATCCTCCGGGTTCAAGTGTCCTCCCACCTCAGCCTCCGAAGTACCTGGGACCACAGGTGCATGCCACCTCAGCCGGCTAATATTTGTATTTTTGGTAGAGAGGAGGTTTCAGCATATTGCCCAGGCTGGTCTCGAACTCCTGAGTTCAAGCCATCCACCCACCTTGTCCTCCTAAAGTGTTGGGATTACAGGCATGAGCCACCATGCCTGCCAACTCTGTGTTTACTATTAATATTATTATCCCTGGTTGTTTTGTTTTGTTTTTACAGATGAGGGAATTGCAGCTACTTGGATTAAGAAGTGTTTCCCAGTCACACAGGTAGTAAGACATGTACTCAGACAGCTGCCAAGTAAGGCTTCCCTGTGACAAATAAGGCTGACTTCACTTTCAATGCAAATAATCATGTGAACCTGAGACCACCAGCTAACATCTGAATTCTGATTCTGAGGTGGATGAATGGATACAGCCCACAGGACAAATGCAGTGAACTCCTATGCCTGTATACTCTCAAGAGGGATAAAGCTTCTCCTCTGGGTTCTATCGTGGCTCTCATCTTGCTGGATCAAGGGTGGCCTTCCTGTGTCCCCATGCTGGAGAATTGTGACCTTGGGCTCAATATCTGCAGCATCTAGTACAGCGTCTTTCCCACCATAATAAGGTCGGTGGTAATTTCCATTTACTCTCAGTTCACTTTGTGCCTAGAACTGTACTAAGGAATTTTACTTATGTGAACTAATTTTATCCAAAAATTAGTCCTCCGAAAGGGATAATATTATTAAGCCACGACTTCCCCAAGAGAAACGAAAGCTTAGGGAGTTAGGCAACTTGCCTGTGAAGACAAAACTACTAGAGGGTGAGGAGGTGATCCCAGTGTCTTCTTGCCCACACACCTGATGAGGACAAGGCCATACCCTGATTTATTGGACTGTGGCCTGGTGTGAGAAGTTCTGAGTGTGATTCTTTCTCCCAAGAATTTGAATTGGAAATACACAGAAACAATAAAGCCTTGTTAGCAGGGGCTATAGCTGCAAGGATGCTACAAGATAGAATCTAGCTATGAGGTTTCATGACCTGAAATTATTAGATAGAACTGTCTTAAGCATTGGAACCTTTTGTTCAGATGTATGAAAATCCCTTTTTTTTTTTTTTTTGTTTTTTTTTTTTGAGACAAAGTCTCACTTTGTCACCCAGGCTGGAGTGCAGTGGCACACCATCTCTGCCCGCTTTAACTTCAACGTCCTGGGCTCAAGCAATCCTCCCACCTCAGCCTCCTAAGTAGCTGGGACTACAGGTGCACACTACAACGCCTAGCTAATTTTTTTGCATTTTTTATAGAGATGGGGTTTTGTAGTGTTGCCCAGGCTGGTCTCAAACTGCTGAGCTCAAGCAATCCGCCTGCCTCAGCCTCCCAAAGTTCTGGGATTACAGGCATGAGCTACTATGCCCAGCTGAAATTCCCCTTATCGTTTTACTTAAGCTAGTTCAATTAACAGTCCAATTAACAAAAGAAGGAGGAGAGAATTTAAGGAGAAAAATTTTAAGCTACAGCCAAATAATTAGCCATTTTTCCCTAAAGGGTCAGTTATTTCCTGAATATCCCCAAGCTCCTACAAAATGGAGCATGTCTTAAAAGTTAAATGGGAAGCTGTGGGACTCTAACCTGAATGGTTTTGTGTTACATGCATAACTACAGAAACAGAAATTCTTTTTTTTTTTTGAGATGGAGTCTCATTCTGTTGCTCAGACTGGAGTGCAGTGGTGCAATCTCGGCTCACTGCAACCTCTGCCTCCCAGGTTCAAGCGATTCTCCTGCCTCAGCCTCTCCAGTAGCTGGGATTACAGGTGCCTGCCACTACACCCAGCTAATTTTGGTATTTTTAGTAGAGACGGTGTTTCACCATGTTGATCAGGCTGATCTCTAACTCCCGACCTCAGGTGACCCACCTGCCTCGGCCTCCGAAAGTGCTGGGATTACAGGTGTGAGCCACCACGCCTGGCCGAAAAACAGAAATTCTTAAGGCCTTTCCATCTTTGTGGTCTCTGCAGATCAGACAAAGAAGCATTTAAAAAGAATTAGTATCATTCTTCACTTAAAGAGGTACATGAGTGGTCAAGTAATATTGAAACTAAAAGATTTCATGATGGAATTATTTTTTATCTTATATTTGCAATGGTCTCTGTATGCCTGAGAAGTAGAGAGTATTCATTTTTTGTTGTATTTTGAGACAGTCTCACTTTGTTGCCCAGGCTGGAGTGCAGTGGCGTGATCTTGGCTTACTGCAACCTCCATCTCCCGCATTTAAGTGATTCTCCTACCTCAGCCTCCCAAGTAGCTGGGGTTACAGGAACCCGCCACTGTGCCCAGCTAATTTTTGTATTTTTAGTAGAGACTGGGTTTCACCATGTTGCCCAGGCTGGTCTTGAACTCCTGACCTCAAGTAATCTGCCCGCCTCTGCCTCCCAAAGTGCCGGGATTACAGGCATGAGCCTCTGCTCCCAGCCGAGTATTCTAAACACTATATAAAATCCAAGTAGAGATTCTACTATGTAGTCACTAAAAAGTTTGAGGCCAGGCACTGTGGCTTATGCCTGTAATCCCAGCACTTTGGGAGGCCAAGGCAGACGGATCACCTGAGGCCAGGAGTTCAAGACCAACCTGGCCGATATGGTGAAACTGCATCTCTACTAAAGATACAAAAATTAGCCTGGTGTGGTGGCAGGCACCTCTAGTCCCAGCTACTCGGGAGGCTGAGGCAGGAGAGTCACTTGAACCTGGGAGACAGAGGTTGCAGTGAGCCAAAATTGTACCACTGCACTCCACCCTGTCTCAAAAAAAAAAAAAAAAAAGAAAAAGAAAAGAAAAGTTTGAAAGCTAGATGCTGTGGTAGTCCCAGCTACTCAGGAGGCTGAGGCGGGAGGATGACTTGAACTCTGGAGTTCCAAAATGAAGTGATATGACCGCATCTGTGAATAGCCCCTGCACTCCAGCCTGGGCAATATGGCAAAGCTCCCTCTCAAAAGAAATAAAAGTAAGGCCTGGTGCAATGGCTCATGCCTGTAATTCTAGCATTTTTGGGAGGCTGAGACAGGAGGCGCATTTGAGCTCAGGAGTTCAAGACCAGCCTGGATAATACAGCAAGACTCCATCTCTACTTATAAAATAAAAAATTTAAGTTTAAATTTTTAAAAAGGGTTATTTAAAAGCATGTATCAGGACATTAAGATATTAGCTTTGATCATTTTGAAAATGACTGTCCATGTTGAGTTTGACTGTCCAATTTATTCCCTCCAGCGTAATTTATAAAAATTTACTTCCCTCCTATTTCCACATGATCTCTCTCTTGCCCATCTCGTCAGGCCTGAAATCCCTGCCCAGACAGCTCCAGTCAAGGAAAGGAGATGTCTCCAAAGTCCACTTTTAAGGGTACATACAACCGGGCACAGTGGCTCATGCCTGCAATCCCAACACTTTGGGAGGCCAAGGTGGGTGGATCATGAGGTCAGGAGTTCAAGACCAGCCTGGCCAAGATGGTGAAACCCTGTCTCTACTAAAAAATACAAAAAATTAGCCGGGCGTGGTGGCAGGCACCTGTAATCCCAGCTCCTCAGGAGGCTGAGGCAGAGAATTGCTTGAACCCAGGTGGCAGAGGTTGCAGTGAGCCAAGATCGTGCTACTGCACTTCAGGCGGGGATCAGGCAAGACTCCATCTCAAAAAAAAGGGGTACATACATTGCCTCTCCCATTATCACATTATTTGTGAAGATTTATTTAGCTCATCCAATTTGCTACTGACTCCGAAAGTACAGTGGGCTTTCATGGGACAGGGCACAGGATCTATAAAGAGTTTTGGGACAATGGGAAAGACATGGAGTCAACCTAAATGACCATGAACAATAGACTGGATAAAGAAAATGTGGTACATATACAACATGGAATATGACACAGCCATCAGAAGGAACAAGATCATATCATTTGTAGCAACATGGATGGAGCTGGAGGCCATTATTGTATGCAGACTAACACAGGAACAGAAAACCAAATACTACATGTTCTGACTTATAAGTGGGAGCTAGACTGGGCGTGGTGGCTCACGCCTGTAATGCCAGCACTTTGGGAGACTGAGGTGGGTGGATCCCTTGAGGTCAGGAGTTCGAGACCAGCCTGTTCAACATGGTGAAATCCCATATCTACTAGAAACACACATACCCACAAATAGCTGGGCATGGTGGCACACTCCTGTAATTTCAGCTACACAGGAGGCTGAGACAGGAGAAGCCCTTGAACCCAGGAGGCATAGATTGCAGTGAGCCAAGATCGCACCACTCACTCCAGCCTGGGCGATAGAGCGAGACTCTGTCTCAAAGTAAATAAATAAATAAATAAAAATAAAATAAAAATAAGTCGGTGCTAAACATTGAGTACACATGGATACAAGGAAAAGAACAGTAGACACAGAAGCTTACTTGAGGTTGGAGGGCAAGAGGAGTGAGAGGATTGAAAAACTACCCATCAGCTACTATGCTTATTACCTGCACACCAAACCCTGTGACATGCAATTTACCTGTATAATAAACCTGCACAGGTACCCTTGAACCTAATTTAAAAGGTTTTGTTTTGTTTTGTTAAAAAAAAAAAAAAAAAAAAGAGCGAGGCCGGGTGCAGTGGCACTGAGAGGGCCAGGCAGTGATTGCTTGATCCCAGGAGTTCGAGACCAGCCTGGCCAACATGGCAAAATCCCATCTCTACTAAAAATACAAAAATTAGCCAAGCATGGTGGCACACACCTGTAGTCCCAACTACTCTGGAGGCTGAGTTGGCAGAAACCTGAGCTCAGGAGGTTGAGGCTATAGTGAGCTGAGATTGCACTACTGCACTCCAGGCTGGGCGATGGGAGTGAGACCCTGTCTCAAAAACAAAAAACAAACCAAAAAAAAAAGGGCCAGGCCCGGTGGCTGACGCCTGTAATCCCAACACTTTGGGGGGCCTAGGTGGGTGGATCATGAGGTCAGGAGTTCGAGACCAACCTGGCCAACATGGTGAAACCCCGTCTCTACTAAAAATACAAAAACTTAGGTGTAGTGGTGCATGCCTGTAATCCCAGCTACTTGGGAGGCTGAGGCAGGAGAATTGCTTGACTCCAGGAGGCAAAGGTTGCAATGAGCGGAGATTGCACCATTACATTCCAGCCTGGGCGACAGAGCAAGACTGTGTCTAAAAAAAAAAAAAAGAGGGGTTTTTGGCTTCAGAACCATTGAAGGGCTGGGCACAGTGGTTCATGCCTATAATCCCAGCACTTTGGGAGGCCCAGGCAGGAGGAGTGCTTGAGCACAGGAGTTCAAGATCAGGCTGGGCAACATAGCAAAACCCCATCTCTACAAAGATACACAAAAAATTAGCTGGGTGTAGTGGCTCACACCTGTAGTCTCAGCTATTTGGGAGGCCGATGTGGGAAAATTGCTTGAACCCGGGAGGTTGAGGCTGCAGTGAGCCAAGATCATGCCAGTACACTCCAGCCTGGGTGGCACAGTGAGACCCTGTCTAAAAAAAGAACCGTTGGGCCTGGAGCAGTGGCTCACACCTGTAATCCCAACACTTTGGGAGGCCAAGTCGGGCAGATCACCTGAGGTCGGGAGTTTGAGACCAGCCTGACCAACATGGAGAAATCTAAAATTTCTATTTAGTCTCTACTAAATATTTTAGAATTCTGTTTTAGTCTCTACTAAAAATACAACATTAGCAGGCGTGGTAGCTTATGCCTGTAATCCCAGCTACTTGAGAGGGTGAGGCAGCAGAATCACTTGAACCTGGGAGGCGGAGGTTGTGGTGAGCCAAGATAGTGCCATTGCACTCCAGCCTGGGCAACAAGAGCGAAACCAAAAAAAAAAAAAAAAAAAAAAAAAAATAATTGAGGAAGATTACGATGGCTTATCATAAAGAGGAGGGAATGGGAGGTGGCCAGTGCCTTACAATGAACTGAGGGAGTGACCCCAAGAGCACCCCATCTGGAGGGAAACTTGCCTGTGCTTATGGAGACTACATTCCAAGATGTCTCTGAGGCAACACAGTCAGGACCATTGCAGGGCCTTTCTGAGCCAACATAGAGCTTTGGAGCTTGGTGGTTGGTGGGGGTGGAGGGGTAGCCCTCCACATCCGTACCCCATGGCCTCAGGTACTAAGGTGACCATCATGAGCATCAGGGCACCTTTCCCCGTTTTCTGGGGCTGGGAGTCAGATTTTATTTGGTTTAGAAAACCTGAGGGCCCGGCGCGGTGGCTCACGCATGTAATCCCAGCACTTTGGGAGGCTGAGGCAGGCAGATCACGAGGTTAGGAGATCGAGACCATCCTGGCTAACACGGTGAAACCCCGTCTCTACTAAAAATACTAAAAATTAGCCAGGCGTGGTGGCAGGCGCCTGTTGTCCCAGCTACTCAGGAGGCTGAGGCAGGAGAATGGAATGGTGTGAACCCGGGAGGCGGAGCTTGCAGTGAGCCGAGATTATGCCACTGCACTGCAGCCGGGCGACAGAGCAAAAAAGAAAAAAAGAAAAAAAAAGAAAATTCAACCTGAGGCCAGGTGCAGTGACTCATGCCTGCAATCCCAACACTTTCCGAAGCTGAGGCAGGAGGATCACTTGAGCCCAGAGGTTCAAGACCAGCCTGGGGAACATAGTAGACCCCCATCTCTACAAAACTATTTTTAAAAATTAGCCAGACATGGTGGTGTGTGTCTGTAGTCCCAGCTACTCGGAGGCTGAGGTGGGAGGATCTCTTGAACCTAGGAGGTCGAGGCTGCAGTGAGCTGTGATCTCACCGCTGCACTCCAGCCTGGGGCTCAGAGTGAGACCCTGTCTCAAAAAAAAAAAAAAAAAAAAAGAAAGTAAAGAAAAAGAAAACTCAACCTGAAGGGAAACAAATTCATACCTACTTAATTATAACCTCTACAGAAGATAAATTGGACCTGTTGATGTTCATGTCTGCCTTGTACCTCTCCTAAGTAAGGCAATCAGTGTTTTTCACACTCTGGACCCTAGCCTGCCCTTTTAGCTTCATTTCCACTTCCTGCCCTTTTAGCTTCATT
>NC_045442.1:64937914-65000007 GCF_002776525.5 Piliocolobus tephrosceles | reverse complement strand
CCTGCCCTTTTAGCTTCATTTCCACTTCCTGCCCTTTTAGCTTCATTTCCACTTCCATCAATGCTCTCCTCCTAGTCCACACCGAGGACCTCATGCCACACAGTACACACCTTCCAAGAGCACAGGCTCCCACCATCTTTGCTCACATTATTTCTTCTGCCTAGAAGGCCTTTGCCCCTTTCCACCATGTATTATCCTACAAAACCCAGCTCATAAAATCTGTGACACATACTGAAAGATTTCATCTGCTCTCCAAGATGTTAACCCTTTTAACTTTTAGGCCTGTTAGTTTGTCTGATAAGAGCTGTAGTATTTAGTTACCTGTCTCCTTAGGCAACCTGAGATTCCTTGAGGGCCCTGGCACCAAGCCCAGTGTCGGGCACAAGGATGTATTCAACCTGAATCAAATCAAATTTAATTAGTACTTGATACAAAATAATACTGCTTTTGCTGCTTTCTCACTAGCCTGGTGTTACCATACACAGGAGCATTTCTGGTTTAGAGGGTGAATCACTCGGTTATCCAATAGTCAGTGGCCAGGATAGAGCCTCAAGGAACAGGTCTCCTCACATACCCAGACATTTGGATGTCAGCAGTTTCTCTGGAGTCTGTTTATAGCACATATGTACTCAGGATGATGTTTGGATTCACAACCTCAGATTTTTTTAATACCAAAATTCATAGGCTGAAGTTCCCTTCCCTTAACTCAGACAAGCCTTGACGCTTAAGGCTGATTTAGAAAGCATTTCCTATCTGGATTATCTTTATTAGGACCGTTTCCTCTTCTACAGCACCTTTTTTCTCCTTACCCAGGAAGCAAACAAACAAACCTGGAGATGCTTCTTTCTAGTTCTCAAAAGGAAATGTGAGGCTTTGCTAAACAACTGTGTTGACTCAAAGGAGGTGAGGGGCAGGGGATGTTAAAGAAAAAGAGAAAAGGCCGGGCACAGTAGCTCAAGCCTGTAATCCCAGCACTTTGGGAGGCCGAGGTGGGCGGATCATGAGGTCAAGAGATCGAGGCCATCCTGGCCAACATGGTGAAACCCTGTCTCTACTAAAAAATACAAAAATTAGCTGGGCGTGGTGCCACGTGCCTGTAGTCCCAGCTACTAGGGAGGCTGAGGCAGGAGAATCACTTGAACCCAGGAGGCAGAGTTTTCAGTGAGCCAAGATGGCACCACTGCACTCCAGCCTAGTGACAGATCAAGACTCCGTTTCAAAAAAAAAAAGAGAAAAGCAGTTGAGGGGCAGGGGATGTTAAAGAAAAAGCAATTTGTGACACTTGCTAAAGATGGTAACAGGAAGGCTTTATTTAGGGAGACCATGGTAATAGGTATAGGGACTACTGCAATGGGGTCTTGCAGTGGGGGAGGGAGAGGACTTGACTCCCCTCTTGTCCAACAAGGAAAGTTACTAAGAGGAAACATCAAGGGTAAGCGAGATTCTTTTTCCTTTCTTTCTTTTTGAGAAGGGGTCTCACTCTGTCACCCAGGCTGGAGTGCAGTGGGGCCATCTTGGCTCACTGCAACCTCCGCCTCCTGGGCTCAAGTGATTCTCCTGCCTCAGCCTCCCGAGTAGTTGGGATTACAGGCGCACACCATCACACTTGGCTAATTTTTGTGTTTTTTGATAGAGAAGGTAGTTCTCCATGTTGGCCAGGCTGGTCTCAAACTCATGACCTCAAGTGATCTGCCTGCCTTGCCCTCCCAAAGTGCTGGGATTACAGGTGTGAGCCACCCCTCCCAGCCTGTAAGTGAGATCCTTGTTAGAACAACTCAACAAAATTATTGCTGAAAGCAGGACAGGGTAATAAGATAGTGAGGGTGGTCAGATATCTAGGGTAGGCGATTTTCACTAAATTGACAAGATTCTTGCTCAGACTGGATTCCACAAGGACAGAGAGGGAAGTCCAGTGTGAGGCTAGTCAGAAGGGACTCAGAGGAGTTCGACTAAAGTTTTGATCAAAGGAGACTTTGTTAGTGAAGGACATGAAATACCTTTTTAAAACATTTCTTCCATTTGGCCGGGCGCAGTGGCTCACACCTGTAATCCCAGCACTTTGGGAAGCTGAGGTGGGTGGACCACCTGAAGTCAGGAGTTTGAGACCAGCCTGGCCAACATAGAGAAACCTCCTCTCTACTAAAAATACAAAAAAAAATTAGACGGGCATGGTGGTGGGCACCTGTAATCCCAGCTACTCGGTAGGCTGAGGCAGGAGAATCACTTGAACCCGAGAGGTAGAGGCTATAGTGAGCTGAGGTCATGCCACTGCACTCCAGCCTGGGCGACAGAGCAAGACTCTGTCTCAAAAAAAAAAGAAAAGAAAAGAAAAAAAATTCATTTGCTTTGTCTTTGCAATGGTCAGTGTGGCAAGAGGCCAAATATATATATATATTTATTGGAGAATAAAAGATTCTTAGTTGGAATGGTGAAAAGTTGACTACTAGAAATCCTTTTCTGGGAGGAGCAGGGGTAAGGTCTAGTTCGGTCACCCAGGCTGGAGTGCAGTGGTGCAATCTTGGCTCACTACAGTCTCGACCTCCCAGGCTAAAGTGATCCTCTCACCTCAGCCTCCCAAGTAGCTGGGACTACAGGAATGCCACCAGCATGACTGTTTGGTGGCATTCCTGTAGGAACCTACTGTTTGTAGGTTCTTTTTGGTTTTTTTTGTAGAAGCAGGGTCGGTAGAAATCTTTTTCTTTTCTTTTCTTTCTTTTTTTTTTGGAGACAGGGTCTCACTCTGTTGCCCAGGCTAGAGTGCAGTGGTATAATCTCGGCTCACTGCAACCCCTGTGTCCCAGGCTCAAGCCATCCTCCCACTGCAGCCTCCTTAGTAGCTGGGACCACAGGTGTGCGCCACCATGCCCGGCTAATTTTTGTATTTCTTGTAGAGACAGGAGGGTCTCACTTTGTTGCCCAGGCTGGTCACGAACTCCTGAGTTCAAGTCATCTGCCCGCCTCGGCCTCACGAAGTGCTGGGATTACAGGAAAATCCCTTGATTCTGAGATGAGAAGCCAGTTCACACTTCCCAGTACTCTACCTTTCCCCACTTTCTTTCTTTCTTTCTTTTTTTTTTAAGATGGAGTCTCGCTGTATCGCCCAGGCTGGAGTGCAATGGTGCAATCTTGGCTCACTGCAACCTCCATCTCCTGGGTTCATGCCATTCTCCTGCTTCACCCTCCCAAGTAGCTGGGACTAAAGGCACCTGCCACCATGCCTGGCTAATTTTTTGTATTTTTTTTTTTTTTTGAGACGGAGTCTCACTCTGTCACCCAGGCTAGAGTGCAGTGGCGCGATCTCGGCTCACTTCAACCTCCGCCTCCTGGGTTCACACCATTCTCCTGCCTCAGCCTCCTGAGTAGCTGGGACTACAGATGCCCACCACCACGCCCGGCTAACTTTTTTTTTTTTTTTTTTTGTATTTTTAGTAGAGACAAGGTTTCACTGTGTTAGCCAGGATGGTCCCGATCTGCTGACCTCGTGATCCACCCGCCTTGGCCTCCCAAAGTGCTGGGATTACAGGCATGAGCCACTGTGCCTGGCCAATTTTTTGTATTTTTAGTAGAGACGAAGTTTCACTGTGTTAGCCAGGATGGTCTCCATCTCCTGACCTCGTGATCTGCCCATCTCGGCCTCCCAAAGTGCAGGGATTACAGGCGTGAGCCACCACGCGCGGCCTGCCTCTCCCCTCTTTCTTAAAATAACAAATACCTATGAAGCATTTAAAACATTCCATAATGTTTGAGGAGGATTGATTGAGGATTGGAATAATGATCATTATGTTAACAGAAATTATTTCTGGGTGGTGAGATTACAGCAATTTTCTTTCTTTCTTTGAGCTTTTCTATACTTTCCAAAAATTCTACAATAAAGAAAGGCCTCAATAATTTTTGTTTGAAAGAAGTTAAGGCAGCTGACTCTCCTGCACTTGGGGCCATCAAAGCCAATAAGCTATCTAACCAAGATGAGGAGACCCCACCATTCTATCACCCCATTAGACTTGGGGTCAAAGGGCAGTTCTCAAAGCCTAAAAATATTACTTCCTTGAAAGAATGCTAGAGCCCCAGTCTGTCAAGAGGGCTTGCAACCAAGCACCCTGGCACAGGAGCAAGTTAGCAAAATTCTTATAATTTGAAGTGGAAAATGAGACTAACCCTTCCGGCTACCAAAAAAAAAGAAGAAAGTATGAAAGCCTAGGGCAAGATGCCAAACTTAGTTTCAGGATTATAAAGGAGAAACCACTTATTTTTAGTTTTATTATAACAGAGGGTGTAAAGCTGGGCCTCATATCCCACTATTTACATGAAAATCCCATCAAAAATGAGCTGGCTGTACTCCAGGTGCCCAGATCTCAACGGAACTCTGTTTCCAGTGAAGCCCCTGCCCGCTAGCCCCAGCTTTCTCTTTCTCTGCTTTCTTATGGGAGAAGGAGAGAAAGGATGCCTTGGATCTCTTTCCTCTCATCCTGAAATTAATTCAAAAACAAACTGTTGCTTTCTCCCTTCTCACATTCCACCTATTACCAATTTTTTTTTTTTTTTGAGACTGAGTTTACCTCTTGTTGCCCAGGCTGGAGTGCAATGGCATGATCTCGGCTCACTGCAACCTCTGCCTCCTGGGTTCAAAGGATTCTCCTGCCTCAGCCTCCCTATTAGCTGGGAATACAGGTGCCCGCAACCATGCCTGGCTAATTTTTTGTGTTTTTAGTAGAGACAGGGTTTCACCATGTTGACCAGGCTGGTCTCGAACTCCTGACCTCAGATGATCCACCTACCTTGGCCTCCCAAAGTACTGGGATTACAGGCATGAGCCACGCACCCAGCCCTATTGCCAACTTTTTTTTTTTTTTTTTTTTTTTTTGAGACAGATTCTCACTCTTTCGCCCAGGCTGGAGTGCAGTGGTGCGATCTCAGCTCACTCCAACCTCCACCTCCTGGGTTCAAGCGATTCTCCTGCTTAAGCCTCCCGAGTAGCTGGGACTATAGGTGCGTGCCACCACGCCCAGCTAATTTTTTGTATTTTTAGTAGAGGCCGGGTTTCGCTGTGTTAGCCAGGATGGTCTCGACCTTCTGACCTCATGATCCGCCCACCTTGGCCTCCCAAAGTGCTAGGATTACAGGCGTGAGCCATGGCACCCGGCCTCAAGACCGAAAACTTTTACATGATACCGACTCTACTCTAGCTAAACCTCGTAGAAAAAAACTGGCTCCGCCACCATCTCACCAGTAAAGGCCAATTGGAAGGCCTAGACTTCCACCCTTGCCAGGTTGTAAAGATACATCCCCAACTGTCCTCATGCCCCATCCAATTTATGCAGTGGCGATGGAGAAGGCACAGTGGGGAGCACCCCATCCCGGGCAGTGTCAGAGGAGACCACATGGGGAGTTCGGACTTCTACTGGTACCAGCTAGGGATAGAAATTCAAGATCCCCATGGGGAGAACCCCTTCCTGTCCCCACTGAGGCAGTGTCAGAGGCAGCCTAGTGGAGTGAGGACTTTGACCACAGCTCTGAAATAACAAGGCCACCCTCTGCAGTGTCAGTGGAGGCCACATGGAAAGCAGTAACAAGGAGCCCTTCTACTTCCCAGCCAAGGTGGTACCAGCAGAGACCTAGTGGAGAGCCTGAACTTCTCTCCCCACCCAGAGGCACCAACAACCTCCTACTTGTCTCTCCTTTCACTGTCAAGGGCGCCTGGGTGGAAAAGCTGGACTTCCACCCTGATCTGGCAGTAAAAAGGTGGCAACCATTTTCTCCCACTAGAGTGGTGTCAGAGGTTTGAGCGGTATTAGCTAAAATACCAGATTTAAATAAAACCCAGAGTTTTACAATATCACAATGTCCAGGTTTCCATTACAGACCACTCGTCATACCAAGAACCAGGAAGATCTCAAAGTGAACAAGAACAGACTCTGGCTGGGCAAAGTGGCTCATGCCTATAATCCCAGCACTTTGGGAGGCTGAGGCGAGTGGAAAACTTGAGGCCAGGAATTCGAGACAAGCCTGGCCAACATGGTGAATCCTCACCACTACCAAAAAATACAAAAATTAGCATGGTAGAGTGCACCTATAATCCCAGATACTTGGGAGGCTGAGACATGAGAATCACTTGAACCTGGGAGGTAGAGATTGCAGCGAGCTGAGGTGGTGCCACTGCCTCCAACCTGGGCAATAGAGTGTGACTGTCTGAGAGAGGAAAGGAGAGGGGAGGAGAGGGGAGGGGAGGGGAGGGGAGGGGAGGCAAAAACACAGGCATGACACAGATGTTAGAATGATCTGACAAGGACTTATGTCAGAGGTGTGTGAACCAGAGGAACTCCATCTTGAATAGGGGCTGAGTAAAATAAGGCTGAGATCTGGGCAGCTTTCCCAGGAGGCTAGGCATTGTAAGTCACAGGATGAGATAGGAGATTAGTGCAAGATACAGGTCACGAAGACCTTGCTGATAAAACAGGTTGGGGTAAAGAAGACAGCCGAAACCTACCAAAACCAAGATGGCCATGAGAGTGACCTCTGGTGTGTTCACTCCTCATTGTGTGCTAATTATAATGCATTAGTAAGCTGCAGGACACTCCCACCAGCACCGTGACAGTTTCCAGATGCCATGGCAACGTCAGGAAGCTACCCTATATGGCCTAAAAGGGGGAAGAAAAAAAAAATTTTATTTAAATAAATAAATAAAAGGGAGAGGAACCCTCAGTTCTGGGAACTGCCCACCTCTTTCCCAGAAAACTCATGAGTAACCCACCCCTTGTTTAGCACATAATTGAGAAATAGCTGTAAGTACCCTTAGTCCAGCAGACATGTTGCTGCTCTGCCTGTAGAGTAGCCATTGTTTTTTCCTTTACTTTCCTAATAAATTTGCTTTCACTGCACTCAATGGATTGGCCTCGAATTATTTCCTGCATGATATCCAAGAACCCTGTCTTGGGGTCTGGATCAGGACCCCATTCCAGTAACACTTATAGCCGCCATCATAAAAATACTTCAGTGAGCAATTAAGAACATGACTGTGCCAGGCAAGTTGCCTGTAGTCCCAGCTACTGGGAAGGCTGAGGCAGTGGGATCACTTGAATCCTGGAGTTCAAGACCAGCCTGGGCAACACAGAGAGACCCTGTCTCTAACAACAAAAACACACTTGAGGCTGGGCGCGGTGGCTCACGCCTGTAATCCCAGCACTTTGGGAGGCTGAGGCGGGCGAATCATGAGGTCAGGAGATCGAGACCAGCCTGGCCAACATCATGAAACCCCGTCTCCACTAAAAATACCAAAAATTAGCTGGTTGTGGCAGCGGGCACCTGTAATTCCAGCTGCTCGGGAGGCTGAGGCAGGAGAATCCCTTGAACCCAGGAGGCAGAGGTTGCAGTGAGCCAAGATCACGCCATTGCACTCCAGCCTGGGTGTCAAGCAAGACTCTGTCTCAAAAAATAAATAAATAAAATAGGCCGGGCACGGTGGCTCAAGCCTGTAATCCCAGCACTTTGGGAGGCCGAGATGGGCAGATCACAAGGTCAGGAGATCGAGACCATCCTGGCTAACACGGTGAAACCCCGTCTCTACTAAAAATACAAAAACTAGCTGGGCGAGGTGGCGGGCGCCTGTAGTCTCAGCTACTCGGGAGGCTGAGGCAGGAGAATGGCGTGAACCCGGGAGGCGGAGCTTGCAGTGAGCTGAGATCCGGCCACTGCACTGCAGTCCGGGCGACAGAGCAAGACTCCGCCTCAAATAAATAAATAAATAAATAAATAAATAAATAAATAAATAAAATAAAAAAATAAAAACACACTTAAACAAAAATTAGGCTGCTCTGTCTATGGAGAAGCCATTCTTTTGTTTCTTTACTTCTCTAATAAACTTGTTTTCGCTTTATGTGCTCAGCCCAAATTTTTTCTTGCGTGAGATCCAAGATCTGTCTCGTGGGGTCTGGATATGGACCTCTTTCTGGTAACATTTTCCTGGCCAACCACAACGTGACGATACTTGGAGAGACCCTTGACCCAAAGGAAAATCGTCCTCGCAGCACCAGTTGGCTGATTTGCACTGACCCTGCTTATTCCTTTGAACCATTCGCTGACCACTTACTGCTGTTCAGAAGAAACAAGAGGGATGGATATCACCTTTTGTTGGGTCTCAGAGTTCTGAATGGCCCTCACTATACCAAGGCTTTCTGACTGAGCTCCTCTGTATCTTGAATACAAGCAACTCTGTTGTTAGGCAGAAATATCATCACTGCTGTTTAGCCTGAATAAGTTACAAAAAATGGATCTTCATTCCTTTGCAACCCTTAGGATTAAGTGTCCCCTTATAGGCTGCGCATGGTGGCTCACACTTGTAATTCCACCACTTTGGAAAGTCAACATGGTCAGATCCACTTGAGCTCAGGAGTTTGAGACTAGCCTGGGCAACATAGTAAGACCTTGTCTCTACTAAAAATCAAAGTAAATTAGCCAGGAGTGTGGTGCAAGTCCGAGCTAATCAGGAGGCTGAGGTGGGAGAATCACTTGAGCCCGGGAGGTTGAAGCTTCAATGAGCTATGTTGGTGCCACTGCCCTCCAGCCCAGGCGACAGAGTGAGACCCTGTCTTGGGGAAAAAAAAAAAGAGTCTACTACTTGTACAAGGGAGAGAGGAAATATGTCAGAGGCATTCAAACCAGAGTGACTCCATCTTAAATAGGGCTGGGTAAAATGAGTCTGAGACCTGCGTGGCCTCAGTCCCAGGAGGTTCGGCATTCTAAGTCACAGGATAAGATAGGAGGTCCACAGGACTGGTTTCACAAGATACAGGTCACGAAGACCCTGCTGATAAAACAGAATGCTATAAAGAAGCCAGCTAGAACCCACCAAAACCAAGATTTCAGGCGGGGCACAGTGGCTCATGCCTGTAATCCCAGCACTTTGGGAGGCCAAGGCAGGTGGATCACTTGAGGTCAGGAGTTTGAGACTAGCCTGGCCAAAATGGTGAAACCCTGTTTCTACTAAAAATACAAAATTAGCAGGGTGTTGTGCCAGGTGCCTGTAATCCCAGCTACACGGGAGGCTGAGGCATGAGAATTGCACCACTGCACTCCAGCCTGGGTGACAGAGTGGGACTAAACCCCAGAAAAAAAAAAAAATCCAAGATGGCAAGGAAAGCCACCTCTGATCATCCTCCTGCTTATTATATGCTAATTATAATATATTAGCATGCTAAAAGACACTCCCACTAGCACCATGACAGCTTACAAATGCCATGGCAGTGTACCTATGTGGTCTGAAAGGGGGAGGAAACCTCACTTCCTGGAAATTCTTGCCCCTTTCCTGGAAAACTCATGACTAATTCACCCCTTGTTTAGTAATGATAGAGAAATAACCATAAATATAGCCAACCAGCAGCCCTTGGGGCTTCTCTATCTATGGAGTAGCCATTCTTTTATTTCTTTGCTTCTCTAATAAACTTGCTTTCACTTAAAAAAAGTCTCAGCAAAGAAATTAAGAACCTTAGTCGGGCACGGTGGCTGGTGCCTGTTAATCCCAGCACTTTGGGAGGCCGAGATGGGCGGATCACTTGAGGCCAGGAGGTCGAGACCAGCCTGGCCAACTTGGTGAAACCCTCGTCTCTACCAAAAATGAAAAAAAAAAAAAAAACTAGCTAGGCGTGGTGGCACTCACCTGTAGTCCCAGCTACTTGGGAGGCTGAGGCAGGAGAATTACTTGAACCTGGGAGGTGGAGGTTGAGCAGAGATCACCCCACTGCACTCCAGCCTGGGCAATAGAATGAAACTCTGTCTAAAAAAACAAACAAACAACAAAAACAAAAACAAACAAACAAACAAAAATCCCTGAGCAATGGAAGATACTAAAAAGAACCAAATTAAAAGATGAGAATTAAAAAAAAGAAGAAGAAATAAAAAAAACAATGGATGACCCAGCAATTCCATTCCTAGCTATACATCCAAGAGAAATGAAAACATATGTCCATATAAAAATATGTACATAAATCCTCATAGCAGCATTATTCATAATAGTCCACAAGTGGAAACAGTGCACATGTCCCTCAATTGAAGAATGGATAAATGAAGTTTATCCATACAGTTACTCAGTCATAAAAAATAAATGAAGAGCTGGGCGTGGTGGCTCATGCCTATAATCCCAGCACTTTGGGAGGCCAAGACAGGCGGATCACCTGAGGTCGGGAGTTTGAGACCAGCCTGACCAACATGGAGAAACGTCGTCTGTACTAAAAATACAAAATTAGCCGGGCGTGGTGGCGCATGCCTGTAATACCAGCTACTTGGGAGGCTGAGGCAGGAGAATGGCTTGAACCTGGGAGGCGGAGGTTGCAGTGAGCTGAGATTGTGCCATTGCACTCCAGCCTGGGCAACAAGAGCGAGACTCAGTCTCAAAAATAAAAATAAAAAATAAAAAATAAATAAATGAAGAGCCGGGCGCAGTGGCTCACACCTGTAATCCCAGCACTTTGGGAGGCCGAGATGGGCGGATCACCTGAGGTCAGGAGTTTGAGACCATCCTCAACATGGAGAAACCCCATCTCTACTAAAAATACAAAATTAGCCGGGCGTGGTGGTGCGTGGCTGTAATCCCAGCTACTCAGGAGGCTGAGGCAGGAGAATTGCTTGAACCTGGGAGGCAGAGGTTGCAGTGAGCCGAGATTGTGCCATTGCACTCCAGCCTGGGCAACAAGAGCGAGACTTGGTCTCAAAAAACAATAATAATAAATAAATAAATGAAGTACATGCTATAATATGGATGAATCTTGAAAACACTATACTTTCTTCTGAACCATTGTTTTATGAAAAAAAGAGAGAGAAAAGCTCACAGCAAGTGAAAACAACCAGACAGAAAAGATCACACATTGCATGATTCTAGTTATTTATTTATTTAGAGACAGGGTCTTGCTCTGTTATCCACACTGGAGTCTAGTGGCAAGATCTCAGCTCACTGCAACCTCTGCCTCCTGGTCTCAAGTGATTCTCCCACCTCAGCCTACTGAGTACCTGGGGTTACAGGTGCACGCCACTCCGCCCAGTTAGTTTTTTGTATTTTTCTTAGAGAGAGGGTTTCACGGTGTTGCTGGTCTCGAACTCCTGGGCTCGGGCAATCTGCCCACCTAGGCCTCCCAAAGTGCTGGGATTACAGGCATAAGACACCACGTCAGCCAACAATAGTGACTTTAATGCTATGTGAATTTTATTTCAATTTTAAAAATTACAAGCAAATGACAACAGAACTGTCCTCACATTACTGAGCACCAAGCACTTGGGAACCACTGAGGAGCTGAGGAGCTGGCCTGAGAGGACTTACTGAGGTGCCTGGGCCTCCAGGTGGGCAGAGATTGGCTATTCTTGCGGACTGACCAGCAACTTCACCCTGTCACAGAAATGTCCATAGCTATAGCCAGGTGTGGTGTCTCATGTCTGTAGTCCCAACTATTCTGGAGGCTGAGGCGGAAGGATGCCTTGTACCCAGGAATTTGAGATCAGTCTTGGTAACATAGTGAGACCCGCATCTCAGAAATAATTTTAATAAAAGGAACTCTATCCTCAACTAATTCCTCCTCAAAGGAACAAAAAACAAACAAACAAAAAACAACTACCTAGACTGAGTCAAAGGATTACAAAAAACCTAGAGGGAAGTACATTTCATCTTTAGAATGTATCTAGTGTGCTCTTATTTTTTTCTTCCTCAGAATCTTGCTCTGTCACCCAGGCTGGAGTGCAGCGGCATGATCTTGGCTCACTGCAACCTCCACCTCCCGGGTTCAAGCAATTCTCCTGCCTCAGCCTCCGGAGTAGCTGGGATTACAGGCACCCGCCACCATGCCTGGCTAATGTTTGTATTTTTACTAGAAACCGGGTTTCACCATCTTGGCCAGTCTGGTCTTGAACTTCTGACCTCGTGATCCACATGCCTTGGCCTCCCAAAGTGCTGGGATTACAGGCGTGAGCTGCTGCGCCTGGACAAAATCTGTTATTTCTTTCACTCTATGGATACATCTTTCTTTACCTTTCAGGATTCAAGAAAATTGAGACAAACCCTTTAGAGGTCACGGGGTTTCTATCTATTGCTATAATACTATCTCCACCCCATTCCACCTCTAAAGCTCCACCTTAATGAAGAAGGTAGGTCAGAGATCATACAAATGGTGGGGATGGCTTGGTTTATCCCCAGCTCCACCTCCCGGACAGAAACTGAGTCTCTGTAAGAATATTCTTTGCTTCTCCTATGGCCTGACCTTGTTTTATCAGACTGCTCTAATCAAGAATCCAAGAAAATTCGTTTTAAGACTCTGGCACTTGTGGAAAAGATGCATCTTGCTTCAAGGTATGTGAGGTGTCAACTCAGCCTGCACCTTCACTTTGTAGTAGCTGTGGCTACCCTTTTGATCGGGGTGGGAGTTTTCCCTCTGTTTTGTTGTTTTTGTATTTTTAGTGGGTTTGGATAGCGAATAGTGAGCAAAAAGAATTTTATTTCACATTTTTTCTCTTTTTGATACAGGGTCTCGCTCTGTCTCCCAGGCTGGAGTGCAATGGCACGATCACAGCTCACTCTAGCCTTGACCTCCAGGTTCAAATGTTCCTGCCACCCCAGCCTTCCAAGTATCTGAGACTACTGGCACACACCACCATGCCCACCTAATTTTTAAATTATTGTAGAGACAGGGTCTCACTATGGTGCCCAGGCTGGTCTCACATTCCTGGCCTCAAGAGATCCTCTGGCCCCTATTTCACATTTTTTACATTGATATACCATTTCCCAACCCAAATGTCTAGCACATTCCCTTGCCAGGCCCAGAATGAAGATGTCTGCCCTCTTAGCTTTCATTCATCCACTCTTCACCCTCAAATGTTTTACCTAACTTAACTGGTGGCCGGGCACAGTGGCTCATGCCTGTAATCCCAGTATTTGGGAGGGGGAGGTGGGCAGATCATTTGAGGTCAGGAGTTCAAGACCAGCCTGGCCAACATGGTGAAACCCCGTCTCCACTGAAAATACAAAACATTAGCTGGGCATGATGGTGCCCACCTGTAGTCATAGCTACTCAGGAGGCTCAGGCACAAGAATCGCTTGAACCCAGGGAGTGGAGGGTGTAGTGAGCCGAGATCACGCCACTGAACTCCAGCCTGGGTGACACAGCAAGATTCCGTCTCAAAAAAATGAAAAACAAACAAACAAACAAAAACCTAAATTGGTTGTGAAACAGCAGTGTAGATGCTCAAAAATAAATTTCTGATAGTAACCATGTTAAGGCACTAGGAATACAGTGTGAGCAAAAAAGGAGTGATGAAGTTATTGCAGAAGTGGCAACAAATCAGTTTCTTTCTTTCTTTCTTTCTTTTTTTTTCCTTTTGAGACAGAGTCTTGCTCTGTCGCCCAGGCTGGAGGACCGTGGTGCAATCTCGGCTCACTGCAATCTCTGCCTCCCAAGTTCAAGCAGTTCTCCTGCCTCAGCCTCCTGAGTAGCTGGGATTACAGGCGTGCGCCACCACGCCCAGCTAATTTTTGTATTTTTAGTAGAGACGGGGTTTCACCATGTTGGTCAGGCTGGTCTCAAACTCCTGAACTCGTGATCCGCCCACCTCGGCCTCCCAAAGTACTGGGATTACAGGAATGAGCCACCACACTCCTCCATCTTTTTTCTTTCTTTTCTTTTTTTAAAGACGGAGTCTCACTGTGTCACCCGGACTGGAGTGCAGTGGTGCAATCATGACTCACTGCAGCCTCAAACTTCTGGGCTCAAGTGATCCTACCGCCTTGGCCTTCCAAAGTGCTGGGATTACAGGCGTGAGTCACAACACCCGGCCAGTTACATTATTCTGTTTTTTTTTGTTTTTGTTTTTTTTTTTTTTGATATGGAGTCTCACTCTGTCGCCCAGGCTGGAAAGCAGCGGCACAATCTCGGCTCACTGCAACCTCCACTTCCCAGGTTCAAGCGATTCTCCTGTCTCAGCCTCCCAAGTAGCTGGGATTACCGGCATGCACTACCACACTCGGCTGTTTTTAGTATTTTTAGTTGAGACAGGGTTTCGCCGTGTTGGCCAGGCTGGTCTAGAACTCCTGACCTCAAGTGATCTGCCCACCTCAGCCTCTCAGAGTGCTGGGATTCAGGTGTGAATCACCGTGCCCAGTCTTACATCATTCTTACACTGGATCTACCCTAAACTATTTTCCCAAAAATAGGACAGCCTATCAAAGAATAATTTTTAGTAAATTTCTCTGAATTCCGCTTCATTATGAAAAAGATCCAAAATATTTTGTTTTTATTTGGCACCTATCATGAGAACTAAGAAAAGCAATCTAAAATTGTAGCTTGTTTATGAGGCGGGGGAGGGTCTTCAGTTGGCAATACATGATTCAGCCAGGAAACATTCTTCTAAGTGTATGTGTGACCTGAGGTAAGTCACCACTGTTCTGGTTCATTGCCTCAGTGTTCTCACCTGTGAAGAGGGCAGATGAGGAAAAGCCATATCATATAACATCCAAAGATGATTGAGTGAAGCATAATTTAGGGTGAGGATTGGTTTAAGAGAGGGATAAAATAATACTAAATAAAGATGATACATTATACTATGAAACATGTTTTACAGGTCAAAACTTTTTATATCTATCTTGTAATTTTATCTTGTTGACAGAAAATTCCAAAGTTATGTCATAATAATTTTTTCTTATCCCAAACTTATTAGTTCTTTCATCTGTCATACTCTCAATTAATATTTGGGTATATAACCATTTTCATTTGAGAGACTGCATTGTTTTGAAGGCAGTTAGCAAAGGTATGAGAATCTTTGCCTTAGTCTGAAAGAATATGCTTTTCTATGGAATTATGTGTATTAAGTAGGGATAATATACATTTGCTGAAAGCAATTTACATTAAAAAGTTAATATTAAAAAGACCCTTTACATATGGAAAACATTTTAAGCTGGGCAAGATTAGGGCCAAGAACAGTACAAGACAGGAATGGCTCTGACTCTGCAGCTTGTTAGTCTTTCAGCTCTGCTATTTTAAGACATTTAATGAAGAGTTTTACCATCAATATAAACACTATTAAATCACAGCTGGCCTGAATCAGCTTTATTTTATTGTTTTAAGCGTAGAATGAAGTGAGAGATTGGATTCTTCTTAAAATTTTTATTGGAATGAAACATGTTTTAGCAAGCCAGGTCAATTAATCAATCTACATTGACTAAACCCCATATGGTATACCTTTATTAGGTTCCTATCTCTTATTCCATTTTTTTTTTTTTTTTTTTTTGAGATGGAGTCTTGCTCTGTCACCAAGCCAGAGAGCAGTGGCGCGACCTCGGCTCACTGCAATCTCCATCTCCTGGGTTCAAGTGATTCTCCTGCCTCAGCCTCCCGAGTAGCTGGGACTACAGACGCCCACCACCACGCTCGGCTCATTTTTGTAGTTTTAGTAGATACAGGGTTTCACCATGTTGGCCGGGATTGTCTCCATCTCCTGAACTTGTGATTCACCCACCTCGGCTTCCCAAAGTGCTGGGATTACAGGCATGAGCCGCCGTGACCGGCCTTTTTTTTTTTTTTTGACACAGTATCACTCAGTTGCCCAGGCCATAGTCCAGTAGTGCGATGTTGGCTCACTGCAACCTCTGCCTCCCAGGTTCAAGCGATTCTCCTGCCTCAGCTTCCTGAGTAGCTGGGATTACAGACATGTGCCACTACTCCTGGCTATTTTTCTTTTTTTTCTTGTATTTTTAGTAGAGATGGGGTTTCACCATGTTGGCCAGGCTGATTTCGAACTCCTGACCTGAAGTGATCCACCTGCCTTAGCCTCCCAAAGTGCTGGGATTACAGGCATAAGCCACCACACTAGGCCCCACATGGGAAGCCTCTTATTCTTATTTTATTTTATAGAGATGGGTTTTTGCCATGTTGCCCAGGCTAGTCTCCAATGCCTGGGCTCCAGCAATCCCCCTGCCTCAGCCTCTCAAAGTGCTGGGATTACAGGCGTGAGCCACCACACCTAGCCCCTCTTATTCTTATGCTGTGACACTTCAACTTCTTACTTTTTCCAGTTGTCATTTTGAATATAGGTATATTAACAAAGTAACTGCCATCTCTATCATCAAAACAGAAGTATATATGTGACTTCATAATCTTGGGCAACTGAATCTAATGAAGTAAAGACTTTAAAACCTTTGCTAGCCAAGCACATAAACATTGGCTCCCAGGAAACAAGAGCTGGTTTGCTATTTATTAAAGAAAAAATCTTTTTTTTTTTTTTTTGACACAGAGTCTCGCTCTGTCACCCAGGCTGGAGTGCAATGGCATGATCTTGGCTCACTGCAACCTCCACCTCCCGGGTTCAAGTGATTCTCCTGCCTCAGCCTCCTGAGAAGCTGGGACTACAGGCACGTGCCACCACGCCCGGTCAATGGCTGGCTAATTTTTTTTGTATTTTTAATAGAGATGGGATCTCATTGTGTTAGCCAGAATGGTCTTGATCTCCTGACCTCATGATCCCCTGGCCTCGGCCTCCCAAAGTGCTGGGATTACAGGCGTGAGCCACCACACCCAAGCTAAAGAAAAATCTTTAAGTAATAATTTATTTACAATAAATCCTTAATAAATTTAAAATAAGAGTACTGCTGAAGCAACACTGAAAGCCTGGGAAAGCAAGAAGTTTGTGAATCATAGATTTTACCTCTGGGCCTCAGTTTCCCAAGGTGATCTTTATCTGCAGACTATTGGAGGTCCCAACTACTAAACATGACCAAACCTTTTAACAGAAACAAATTAACTGTGGAGCTGAAGGCCTAGCTTTGGAATATCAGACTTCTCATTTTATTCCAAATTCTGATTTTCTTTTAAGAGACTAGGTCATATTATGTTGCCCAGGCTGGAGTGCAGTGGCTATTTGCACGTGCAGTCATGGTGTGCTATAGCCTTGAACTCCTAGACTCAAGTGATCCTCCTGCCTCAGCCTCCCAAGTAGCTGGGACTACAGGTGCATGCCACCATGCCTAACTGCAAATCCAGATTCTTTTTTTTTTTTTCTTTTTATTTTGTGAGACAGAGTCTTGCTCTGTTGCCTAGGCTGGAGTGCAGTGGCGCGATCTCGGCTCACTGCAAGCTCCACCTCCCGGTTCATGCCATTCTCCTGCCTCAGCCTCCTGAATAGCTGGGACTATAGGCGCCCGCCGCCACTCCTGGCTAACTTTTTGTGTTTTTAGTAGAGATGGGGTTTCACCGTGTTAGCCAGGATGGTCTCGATCTCCTGACCTCATGATCCGCCCACCTCGGCCTCCCAAAATGCTGGGATTACAGGCGTGAGCCACTGTGCCTGGCCTCAAATCCAGATTCTTATAGTGACAGTTGGTTGGATGGTTCTCTTCTAGAAATAGCAGCTCAAAGATTGCACACTCATTGCTGGAAATATATATATATATATATTTTTGAGATGGAGTCTCACTCTGTTGCCCAGGTTGGAGTGCAATGGCACGATCTTGGCTCACTGCAACCTCCACCTCTCAAGTTCAAGCAATTCTTCTGCCTCAGCCTCCTGAGTAGCTGGGACTACATGCACTTGCCACCACGCCCAGCTAATTTTTGTATTTTTAGTAGAGATGGTGTTTCACCATGTTGGTCAGGCTGGTCTTGAACTCCAGACCACATGATCCACCCGCCTTGGCCTCCCAAAGTGCTGGGATTACAGGCACGCATCACCACGCCTGGCCTCCTGGAAACATTTCTAAAACCCAGGTGAATACGCCTCCTAGGTTTTCCAAGTTGGCAAAAACTCGGGGATAAGTGACAGATGGATTTGGGAAATTGCAAAAGTGTAGCCCAAAGCTAGTATAGTTTATGCCTTATAAAAGAATGGCTCAAAGTAGCTTTTCCTTTAATTAAATATTTATGTTATAGCCAGAAACAGCGAGTGGTCTTTGTGTGGCCAGGACTGGCTTACAATATATCTATCTATTTAAGAAGGAAAATGAATGGCCATGAAATATTAATTCTCTCCGTGTTAACAATAGATTCTGCTCTTTCTCTGCCTGAAGGCAAACAAAAAGGCTAGAGATAACCAATACGCTGCATTTGGAAACACACTTTAATAAAAAGACTGGGAGGGCAGGTTCAATTACGAAGTGGATCTGAGGTTTTAGTGAAGCCAGATGATGAGAAATATTAAGCCCTTTACCATTTATCTGGGGGCCACGAAGGTGAACTTTTTTACTTTAGTTGCATTTTCTCCTCTTTAGAATGGGGAAAATAACATGAGAGGACCAATTTTTCCATGAAGCTTAGATTACTAACTGCTATATCAATTTCCCAAACTCTTATATGACCCTTGCAAAAGATAATCTGTTGCAGCAAACTAATCTCAAGTATAATTTTGTTTTTAGTTTTTCTTCAATCTGAAAATTCAGAAATGATCATGAACCAGAGCATGCAAATTCCTCTTATTTAGTTTTGTTATATTTTATTATACAAATTTATTTTTTGCACAGTTGTGCAATAAAGGAGAAAAATTAAAGTGATGAGAAAAATATGGCATTCTTTGATGTTGAGTCTAGGGCACATGGGTTCTAAAACTGCTGAATTGGAAAGCCATTTGCTCTCAAGACACTGTAAAACAATGCCAAGAGCTAAATATTTAAAAGGTAATTAGGATATCTAAACCTAGGCTTGGAAATATTTTTAAAGCTTAAATACCTAAGTAAAGAACAACTGTTTTTTTTTTTTTTTTTTTTTTTGAGACGGAGTCTTGCTCTGTCGCTCGGGCTGGAGTGCAGTGGCCGGATCTCAGCTCACTGCAAGCTCCACCTCCCGGGTTTACGCCATTCTCCTGCCTCAGCCTCCGGAGTAGCTGGGACTACAGGCGCCCGCCACCTCGCCCGGCTAGTTTTTTGTATTTTTAGTAGAGACGGGGTTTCACCGTGTTAGCCAGGATGGTCTCGATCTCCTGACCTTGTGATCCGCCCGTCTCGGCCTCCCAAAGTGCTGGGATTACAGGCTTGAGCCACCGCGCCCAGCAAGAACAACTGTTTTAAAACAGCCACTTAGATAGAAGTATGAGTGAAAAAAAAAATCCCAGGAGATTTAGGCCAGAAACTAGTTACCCCACAATAAGATTTTAGTTAGCCTTGGAAGGAAGCTTTCCTGATATATTCATGCACTTTGCATGAACAATTTTTTTTTCTCTTAACACACAATTCACAACAGTTTAGGATCTCCTATAGAAAACACACTTTTTTTTTTTTTAAACACGGAATCTTGCTCTGTTGCCAGGCTAGGGTGCAGTGGTGTGATCTTGGTTCACTGCAACCTCCACCTTCCAGGTTCAAGTGATTCCCCTGCCTCAGCCTCCTAAGTAGCTGGGATTACAGGCATGCGCTACCATGCCCAGCTAATTTTTAAAATTTTTTTTTAGTAGAGACAGGGTTTCACTGTGTTAGCCAGGATGGTCTAGATCTCCTGACCTCGTAATCCGCCCACCTTAGCCTCCCAAAGTGCTGGGATTACAGGCATGAGCCACCATGCCCAGCCTTTTCTTTTTTTGAGACCAAGTCTCAGTCTGTCACCCAGTCTATTGCCCAGGTTAGAGTGCAGTGGCATGATCTTGGCTCACTGCAACCTCTACCTCCTGGGTTCAAGCGATTCTCCTGCCTCAGCCTCCCAAATAACTGGGACTACAGGTGTGTGCCACCATGCCCAGCTAATTTTTGTATTTTTAGTAGAAACAAGGTTTCACCATATTGGCCAGGCTGGTCTCGAGCTCCTGACCTCGTGATACACCCACTTTGGCCTCCCAAAGTGTTGGGATTGCAGGCGTGAGCCATCATGCCTGGCCTTTTTTTTGGAGACATGGTCTCGCTCTGTCAACAAGGCTGAAGTCGCAGTGGCACAATCTCAGCTCACTGAAACTTTCACCTCCCTGGTTCAAGGGATTCTCCTGCCTCAGCCTCCCGAATAACTGGGACTACAGGCGCACATCAGCATGCCCTGGCTTATTTTTGTATTTTTAGTAGGGATGAGGTTTCACCATGTTGACCAGATTGGTCTCAAACACCTAACCTCAAGTGATCCTCCCACCTCAGCCTCTCAAAGTGCTGGGATTACAAGCGTGAACCATTGAGCCTGGCCACGAACTCTTTAAAAGTATTAGTTTTGTTTACTTCTCTTGAGTTCACTTATAAGCAAGAGTACTGCTGGATCATTGTCGAATGCCCAGGAAAGCAAGATGCTCATGGATCCTAAGTTTTACCTCTGGGCCTCAGTTTCCTGACTTGATCTTTATCTGCAGACTAGTGGAGGCCCTAGCCAACCAAGAGCTAAACATGACCAAGTCTGAAAACAATAAATTAACTGTGGAGTGGAAGGTTTAGCTCTAAAATAGTAAGATTCTTATTTTATTCCAGATTTACTCTGAATTTGATTTCACTCAAGTTGAAATTAAGTTGGCTCACACTAGCAAATATTAATTGAATATATTAGTTTTATTAATAAAATCTCTTTCTGAGCTAATCCAAAACTGTGCCTAACAATGTTTATCACACCAATGGATTTACAATTAGTTTCATTGTACTAAATATAGTGTGATCCGAAATGCCACCATCACCAAGCTCTAGTCATCACTCAAAATCTGTATGGATGAGCCTCTACTTTGGTTCTTGGCTTTTTTTGTGTGTGTGTGAGATGGAGTCTCACTCTGTCGCCGGGCTAGAGTGCAGTGGTGAGATCTCGGCTCACTGCAACCTCTGACTCCTGGGTTCAACCAATTCTCTGCCTCTCCTGAGTAGCTGGGATTACAGGTGCTCGCCACCATGCCAGCCTAATTTTTGTATTTTTAGTAGAGACAGGGTTTCACTCGTTTGGCCAGGCTGATCTTAAACTCCGGACCTCGTGATCCACCCACCTCGGCCTCCCACAGTGCTGGGATTACAGGTGTGAACCACAGCGCCTGGCTAGTTCCTGGCCTCTTGCCAAGTTGTCTGCTGAATCTGGGGCCCAGGCTTGAATCCTGCCTCCTCTGTGGTTAGAGCCTCGACAGTGCAAAATCCTCTCTACTTTAGCTGGGGTGGACTGTGTCTTCATGGCTCTGCCACTGGCTGAGGTGTAATTCAAGCAGATAAATTTCCCTGGAACTAAGATGATAATCTGTGTGATTGTAGTAATACTGATACTGGATGGACTACCATCTCCTCAGCACCTACCAGATTAGACCTTTGGACAGTAAAATTAGACTGTATGCAGGTCTCTGGACTATTAGTCACCCCTGGGGAGGGGGGCAGCACAGTTAAGATAACTCCCTTTATCATCAGTCCCACTATTTACCAACATACTCTACAATTCCTTCATTCCTATCCCTTGTAACTCCAATATGCCTCAAGGGAAGGCTATACATCATTCTGGTACTTACCATCCCAGAAGGACTTGTGGGAAAATAGGGCTCCCCCCTGCTTTTTTTTTTTTTGAGACGGGAGTCTCGCTCTGTCGCCCAGGCTGGAGTGCAGTGGTGCGATCTCGGCTCACTGCAAGCTCCACCTCCCGGGCTCAGGCCATTCTCCTGCCTCAGCCTCCCAAATAGCTGGGACTAGAGGCACCCGCCACCACGCCCGGCTAATTTTTTCGTATTTTTGGTAGAGACGGGGCTTCACTGCGTGTTAGCCAGGATGCTCTCGATCTCGTGACTTTGTGATCCGCTTGTCTCGGGCTCCCAAAGTGCTGGGATTACAAGCGTGAGCCACCGCGCCCAGCCAGGGCTCCCTTCTTTGGTACATAGTAGAGGTATTTATGAAAATGAGAGACTAGAAGTAGCTTTGACATAATTTTTACCTAAGAAACTAAAGCATATGGAAATTTCTGGTTATGCCACGACATTCAGCTGACACGCAGTTTCAAAAGATCATACCAACTTTAATAAATATTTCCCATCCCCCCTCCCAAAAAAGAAGTATTTCCCATCCTGCATATTCCTAAAGAAGGTAAAATTAAATGACAAATTTGGCTGGGCGCGGTGGCTCAGGCCTGTAATTCTAGCACTTTGGGAGGCGCAGGCAGGTCAGTCAGCGCTCAGGAGTCCAAGACCAGCCTGGGCAACAGGGTGAAATCCCGTCTCTACCAAGAGTGCTGGGATTTCAGGTTTGAGCCACTGCACGGGGCCTAAAATCTATTTTTTCTTTTAAATGACCAGATCTTGCCTGTAATCCCAGCACTTTGAGAGGCCAAGGAGGATCACTTGAGGTCTCGAGTTTGAGGCCAGCCTGGTTAACTAACATGGTGAAACCCTGTCTCTATTAAAAATACAAAAATTAGCTGGGGATGGTGGCAAGCGCCTGTAATCCCAGCTACATGGGAGGCTGAGGCAGGAGAATTGCTTGAACCCAGGAGGCAGAGGTTGCAGTGAGCCAAGATTGTGCCATTGCACTCCAGCTTGGGCAATAGGAGCGAAACTCCATCTCAAAAAAAAAAAAAAGGAAAAAAAATTTAAGTGACTATCCTGCAGGTATAGACTTGTATTCATTCATTTAATAAGTATTTCAGTGTCAATTATCCAATGTAGTTTTTTTTTTTTTTTTTTTTTGAGACAGGGTCTTTGTTGCCCAGGCTGGAGTATGGTGGCACGATCATGGCTCACCGCAGCCTCAGCTGCCCAGGCTCAAGTGATCTTGTCAGCTCAGCTTCCTGAGTAGCTGGGACTACAGGCACTTGCCACCATGCCTGGATGATTTTTGCATTTTTTGTAAAGACAGGGTTTCACCATGCTGCGGCTGGGCTTGAACCCCTGGACTCAAGCATTCTGCTCCTTGGCCCCACAAAGTGCTGGGATTACAGGTGTAAGCCACCATGCCCAGCCCAATGTCGGTTTATCTATCCCTGAAGAAAAAGCTATAATGGTTCAGTTAGTGTCTCCAGGGCAACTTACTCTTCTCTATTTAAAAAATCACATATTAACTACGGAAAACTGCTCTAAGTTTTCCCTAATTAGAACACCTTAGTTAGGAGGTTCTCCAAGTGTGTTCGCTGAGACCAGCAATAGCAGCAGCATGTGGGAATTCGTTAGGAATGCAAATTATTTTTTTTTTTTTTGAGACGGAGTCTTGCTCTGTCGCCCAGGCTGGAGTGCAGTGGCCGGATCTCAGCTCACTGCAAGCTGCTCCTCCCGGGTTTACACCTTTCTCCTGCCTCAGCCTCCCGAGTAGCTGGGACTACAGGCGCCCGCCACCTCGCATGGCTAGTTTTTTGTATTTTTAAGTAGAGACGGGGTTTCACCAGGTTAGCCAGGATGGTCTTGATCTCCTGACCTTGTGATCCGCCCGTCTCGGCCTCCCAAAGTGCTGGGATTACAGGTTTGAGCCACTGCGCCCGGCCGGGAATGCAAATTCTTAGGCCCTAACCCAGACCTGGTGATTCAGATGCATACTCGTTTGAGAACCTGCATTAGATTAGGCATAATGATCACATTCAGACTCCACCATTAATAAGCAGTTGACTCAGTAGCACCCCATCTTACTAGATGACATAGTATGCTCTCTATAAACACAAGAAAAACCAAGTGTATAATTTATGTCAAAAGTACTCTGGGACTCTAAACTTAATCTTCATTCATGTGTAAGACTGAGGCTTGTTTTTTAACTAGTGAACACCAAACACAGGTCAGTATTATCCACAAGATAAATAGGCAGTAACTCTATGTTCCAGTTTGCCTCCTGGTTATATCTGGTGTTATGACATAGTTATTCTTGACACCTTTCCTTTCTCTCAAAAGGTTCCCAGTTTAGACAGTAAGTTATTGGCTACATGTTGGGTGGCAAAGGTGGCAGGATCACTAGATCCAGGTCAAGCCTGCCATGAGCCATGACTGTGCCACTGCACTCTAGCTCGGGCAACAGAGAGAGACCCTGACAGCTCACTGCAGCCTCCACCTCCTGGGATCCAGTGATCCTCCCGCCTCAGCATCCAGAGTAGCACCTCAGCCACTGTGCCTGGCCCACCCATCCTATTAATAAAAGATAAAATAGGGGCTGGGTGCAATGGCTCACACCTGTAATCTCTGCACTTTGGGAGGCTGAGGCAGGCAGACTGCTTGAGCTCAGGAGTTCCAGACTAGCCTGGGCGATATGGGGAAACCCCGTCTCTACCAAAAATAGAAAAATTAGTCAGGCATGGGCCAGGTGCAGTGGCTCATGCCTGTAATTCCAGCAGTTGGGGAGGTCGAGGTGGGTGAATCACCTGAGCTCAGAGAGTTTGAGAACAGCCTGGGCAACATGGTGAAGCCCTGTCTCTACTAAAATACAAAAACAATTACATAGGCATGGTGGCATGTGCCTGTAATCCCAGCTACTCAGGAGGCTGAGGTGGGAGGATCACTTGAGCCTGGGAGGTGGCAGTTGCAGTGAACTGAGATGGTGCCACTGCACTCCAGCCTGGGTAACATAGCCAGATACTGTCTCCAAATAATAATAATAATGATAATAATAATAATAATAAAAATGAGTAAATCACAAATTTGGAGTTTTCTTTTTTTTTTTTTTTTTTGAGACGGAGTCTCGCTCTGTCACCCAGGCTGGAGTGTAGTGGCCGGATCCTGGCTCACTGCAAGCTCCGCCTCCCGGGTTCACGGCATTCTCCTGCCTCAGCCTCCCGAGTAGCTGGGACTACAGGTGCCCGCCACCTTGCCCGGCTAGTTTTTTGTATTTTTTTAGTAGAGACGGGGTTTCACCATGTTAGCCAGGATGGTCTCAATCTCCTGACCTTGTGATCCACCCGTCTCGGCCTCCCAAAGTGCTGGGATTACAGGCTTGAGCCACCGCGCCCGGCCTGGAGTTTTCTTTTATAAAAAACAAAAATACTAAATAGGGCAGTAAAATATATTAACATTGAATCCTGAAAAATTCTCACCATTTCACTAAGCCTCATTTAACAAAAATAATTTGTGTTCTAACACAATATTTTTAACTCCAAAATAATCCAAATATAAAATTAGTGGGAAGAGGTCAGGCACAATGGCTCACACCTGTAATTCCTGCACTTTGGAAGGCAGAGGCGAGTGGATCACCTGAAGTCAGGAGTTCGAGAGCAGCCTGGCCAACATGATGAAACCCTGTCTCTACTAAAAATACCAAAAATTAGCTGGGCGTGGTGGTGCGCACCTGTAATCCCAGCTACTCAGAAGGCTGAGGCAGGAGAATTGCTTGAACCCGGGAGGCAGAGGTTGCAGTGAGCGGAGATTGCACCACTGCACTCCAGCCTGGGTGCCAATAGCAAACTACCACCTCAAAAAAAAAAAAATTAGTGTGAAGAATTAAAGTGGGCAAATTTTCCTTCCATAACCCATAGCACAGCAGCTGCATTGCAGTCAAACAAGGAAATGTGCTGCACCTTACAAGTCCTTCAGAAAAGCCTTTTATGGTGCCTCTAATTACTGTGTACATTTTTTTGTTTGTTTTTTCTTGAGATGGAGTCTTTCTCTGTCCCCAGGCTAGAGTGCAGTGGCACAATGTCGGCTCACTGGAACCTCCACAAAAACAAAAACACCACACTCTAATTTCCTTTCTTGAACAGAAAATTAGAAGTTTCCAAAACATCTTCTTTTTTGTTGCTTTCTACATACTGATTTTCATTTATTTATTTGAGATGGAGTTTGGCTTTTTTTGCCCAGGCTGGAGTGCAATGGTGCAATCCCAGCTCACTGTAACCTCAGCCTCCCAGGTTCAAGCAATTCTCCTGCCTCAGCCTCCCAGGTAGCTGGGATTACAGGCATGTGCCACCATGCCTGGCTAGTTTTGTATTTTTAGTAGAGATAGCGTTTCACCATGTTGGCCAGGCTGATCTTGAACTCCTGACCTCATGATCTGTCCGCCTCAGCCTCCCAAAGTGTTGGGATTACAGAAGTGAGCCACCACACCCAGCCCTAATACTGATTTTCTTACCAGAAAGAAGCAACCATTTATTAAGGTACAACACAATCACACTGTCATTGTGGCAGTAATCCCTGCTGCTAGTTCCTTTGATTTCAGCTAAGATTCTGCAGCCCACAAGGCACTTGAGATTTTTCTCTCAACTGAAGGTGCCTGAGAGCTGAGTCTTCTGGGAGTGTCCATGGTCTTTAGACCCATGTCCAAGATCATGTGTTTTCACTGATCTTGCAGATAGACATTAAGGTTTATTATTATTATTATTATTATTATTATTATTATTATGACAGGGTTTCACTCTTGTTGCCCAGGCTGGAGTCCAATAGTGCGATCTCAGCTCACTGCAACCTCTGCTTCCTGGGTTCAAGCGATTCTCCTGCCTCAGCCTCTCGAGTAGCTGGGATTATGGGCATGTGCCACCACACATGCCACCACACCTGGCTAATTTTGTATTAGTAGAGGCAGGGTTTCTCCACGTTGGTCAGGCTGGTCTGGAACTCCCAACCTCAAGTGATCTGCACGTCTTGGCCTCCCAAAGTGCTGGAATTACAGGTGTGAGCCACCACGCCTGGCCCCAAATATTGGTTTTTTTTTTTCCCCCAAATATTCTTAAAGATACACATTTTGTAACATTCTTTGGATTATCTTCAACATTTTTATTTAATGGCTCTGCATTAGTGAATATTTTCAGAGGATTAAGGCCTGATCTTTGCTTCTTCAAAATACAGCTTTATATAGCCTGGTACTATATTTTGAAATTACATTTTATTAACAACAAAAACAGGCTGGGATTATTTGTTCCAAGGAGTTCTATGTCCCTTGTGATGGTGGTTCATCATTGGATTCACTGAAAGGAATGGAAGCACGAGTTCTCTCTTCTAGTTGGACTATATTCCTTTGCCACTTCAGGGTATGACTTTTGCGTTTTGTAATAGGATTAAGATGCTTCTTTTCTTCATCAGTAAGCCTATTTTCATCCAAACTACAAGACCTTATGATTAAGGTTTTAGAATTGTTAAGATCAAAGTAGACAGTGCAGAAGTTGGCCAGGCACAGTGGCTCTCACCTGTAAGCCCAGCACTTTGGGAGGCTGAGGCAGGCAGACGGCTTGAGCTCAGGAGTTTGAGATTAGCCTGCGCAACATGGTGAAACCTCGCTCATCTAAATAAAAAATTAGCTGGGTGTGGTGGGCCACGCCTGTTGGCTACTTGGGAGGCTGAGGTGGGAGGATCACCTGAGCCTAGGAGACAAATGTTGCAGTGAGCTGAGATTGCACCACTACACTCCAGCCTGATAGAGACCCTGTCTCAATTTAAAAAAAGAAAAAAAAAAAAAATGGGTAGCAGAATTCTATAGTCCCTATTTAATAAAGACTGCTTCCTAAGTCAATGAAAGTTATTTCTAATTCCAAGTAGTTACACAAGAGGCAGTGGTTAGGAATCGTGTACATACTGAAGTGTGTTGAATATTACAGAAAATTTTGAGGAGTCAAGAGTGTAAATATGTAAAGTCTATCACTGTAGCTTTTTTTTTTTAAGACTTTAAAGTTTTTAGTGTTACTTTTTAGAAAAGAGTAATTTTCTAGGATTCTGGCTTAATTATTATTATTTTTTGAGTTGGAGTCTCGCTCTGTCACCTAGGCTGTAGTGCAGTGGCACAATCTTGGCTCACTGCAACCTGCAACTCCTGGGTTCAAGTGATTCTCCTGCCTCAGCCTCCCAAGTAGCTGGGATTACAGATGCCCACCACCACACCCAACTACTTTTTGCACTTTTTTTTTTTTTTTTTTTTGAGACGGAGTCTCGCTCTGTCACCCGGACTGGAGTGCAGTGGCCAGATCTCAGCTCACTTCAAGCTCTGCCTCCTGGGTTTACGCCATTCTCCTGCCTCAGCCTCCCCAGTAGCTGGGACTACAGGCGCCCGCCACCTCGCCCGGCTAGTTTTTTGTATTTTTTTAGTAGAGACGGGGTTTCACCGTGTTAGCCAGGATGGTCTCGATCTCCTGACCTCGTGATCCGCCTGTCTCGGCCTCCCAAAGTGCTGGGATTACAGGCTTGAGCCACCGTGCCCGGCCAATCTTTTTGCACTTTTAGTAGAGACAGGGTTTTGCCATGTTGGCCAGGCTGGTCTCAAACTCCTGACCTCAGGTGATTCACCCGCTTTGGCCTCCCAAACCAAAGTGTTGGGATTACAGGCGTGAGCCATCATGCCTGGGCGGATTCAGGCTTAATTCTGTAAGAAATATTATATTCTTATATTTCCTGCATTGGCCTACTACAATGACTAAACCACAAATTAGAAATATAAAAATAGGCATCCAGAACATAAAAAGGGTAGGAAAATTAGGTATCATCACAGACCTAGTTTATGATGTGATGAAACTTTTTGGCTTGGTCAACATCAGGTGAAAGAATATAAAAAGAAACTAGTTTTTACTTCTGAATAAATACCCAAATTAGGAAAGGCAATAACACGTTCTTCTTCCCTCATTTTTCTCTAAAATCAATTTTTTTTTTTGAAATGGGGTTTCCCTCTTGTTGCCCAGGCTGGAGTGCTATGGTGTGATCTCGGCTCACTGCAACCTCCGCCTCTAGGGTTCAAGTGATTCTTCTGCCTCAGCCACCCAAGTGGCTAGGATTACAGGTGTCCGCCACCACGCCTGGCTAATTTTTTTTTTGTATTTTTAGTAGAGATGGAGTTTCACCATATTGGCCAGGCTGATCCTGAACTCCTGACCTCAGGTGATCCACTCGTCTTGTCCTCCCAAAATGCTGGGATTACAAGCGTGAGCCACTGTGCCCTAGCCAAAATCAATTTTTCTGTGTGCAACTTGCTTTTTTCCTTAGTCATCTCAATTTCTACTTCCAAAGATATTATTTTATAAGAAATTTACCCCTAAGTAACAATATGATTGAAAGGTTCAGTCTTTTTCTCTGTCATCCCAATTTTATTCTGATTTAAATTCATCTGGAGGAAAAAAAGCCTCATAAATGTACTTTATATGTTTCTTATTAACAATATACTCTTTTCAAGGAACTCTATCATTACTGTCTTTTACTATCATCACTCTTTTAGTTAAAAGTTTATCTTCAAGATTGTCCCTTGAAAAACAAAAAACAAACAAACAAAAAAACACTTTGTGGGCCAGGCATGGTGGCTCACGCCTGTAATCCCAACATTTTGGGAGGCCATGGTGGGTGGCCCACTTGAGGCTAGGAGTTTAAGACCAGCCTGACCAACATGGCAAAACCCCATCTCTACTAAAAGCACAAAAAACTTAGCTTGGTGTGGTGGTGCATGCCTGTAATCCCAGCTGCTCAGGAGGCTGAGGCACCAGAATTGTTTGAACTTGGGAGGTAAACGTTGCAGTGAGCCTAGATGGCACCACTGCACTCCAGCATGGGGAACAGAGCGAGACCCTATCTCAAAAAAAAAAAAGAAAGAAGGAAAAAAAACATTTTCAACAACTGTTTCATCTCACCTTAAAGATGAAGGAAATATTTATATCATAATTATATAATAATTATAGATCAATCTCTAATCTAGTTTTGGAGGTCAACAAGCCATATGACCACAAACAGTAACTTAAGACAAAAATTGGTCTAAAAGAATTTGAGGTATTGTAATCCATTTTTTAGTAATAGCCATGTGAATTCCATTTAGCCTAAGTCACACATAAATGGCACTTTACATTTTTATATTCATCTATTTAGAACACCTAGCCATTATTCTAACAAAATAAAATAAAATAAACTATAGGCCAGGTGCAGTGGTTTACGCCTGTAATCCCAGCACTTTGGGAGACCAAGGTGGGTGGAACACCTGAGGTCAGGAGTTCGAGACCAGCCTGGCCAATGTGGTAAAAAAACCTCATCCCTACTAAAAATACAAAATTAGCTGGACATGGTGGCAGACATCTGTAATCCCAACTACTTGGGAGGCTAAGGCAGGGGAATTGCTTGAACTCGGGAGGCAGAGGTTGCAGTGAGCCGAGATCAAGCCACTGCATTCCAGCCTGGGCGACAAAGCAAGACTCCATCTCAAAACAAAACAAAACAAAACTCTAATATACCATATATTTTATATGACAGTGAAACATTCCAGTAAAATTTATTTAAATACAAAAATCCTAATAATCTCTTACGGATTCCATTAAGTTTTCACTAGTAAAACTTGGAAGACAAAATGTCATTTAACCTTACATTCCTTTAGAGCAGGGTTTCTAAAACTGGACACTATTGACATTTTTGGCTGGATCATTTCTTGTTGTGGAGAGCTGTCCTCTGCAACAAAGGATTTTTAGTGATATCTTTGGCCTCTACCAACTAGATGCCAGTAGCACCCACCCAATTGTGACACCAAAAAACCCTCATTAGACACTGCCAAATGTCCTCTAAGGGATAAATTCACCCTCTGTTGAGAACCACTCATATTTCCTACTGTTTTTATTCTACAGTGAAGTCACCTCATGTATCCACTAAAATTCTGAAGGAAGTACACAGGTTAATTAAAAAATATATCTTTAATTAAAGACTTAAGGCATCATACTGACATCTACGGGCTTGGTACTGAACTGTACATTTGACATACACTGCATTTTTTTTTTAAACCCTCAAAATTAAAAGCAATATAGATGCTATTCTGGGAAAGTAGAAAAATTAATTGAAAGCAGTAACACTGACATCAGGACAACTAATATTATGTAAAGTCTAACGCATACAAGAACAATACTAGTTCTCTATTGCTTCTTTCTTTCTGATACACTGTCTTTTGGATAAACTGAATTTTTTTTTTTTTTGAGATGGAGTTTCATTCTTGTCGCCCAGGCTGGAGTGCAGCTGCACGACCTCGGGTGACTGCAACCTCCGCCTCCTTGGTTCAAGTGATTCTCCTGCCTCAGCCTCCCAAGTAGCTGGGATTACAGGCACCCACCACCATGCCCAGCTCATTTGTATATTTTTAGTAGAGACGAGGCTTCACCATGTTGGCCAGGCTGGTCTCAAACTCCTAACCTCAGGTGATCCACCTGCCTCGGCCTCCCAAAATGTTGGGATTACAGTTGTGTAATCCCACCGTAGGCCACCGTGCCGGCCTAAACTGAATTTTTAATGAATGCTTACTGATCAAGAGGGGATTTTTTGGTGATGAGTTAAAAAAAAATTTGTTTCAAAAAACTTGCAAAAATTAAGCATCATGCTATTTTATGATTTTGACTGAAATTTTAACGTATGAACTAAAAATTTTAAAACCTAATAATTCTATAAATAAAATTAAAAATTTCTAGGCATTTTCATAAAAGAAATTTGGTAATTAAATACTACAGTCAATTAAACTGATGAACTTTATTGGAGTTAAAACTATAACAAAGTTCATCCTAAAACACTTTGCAATGCAAAATTATTTCACTCGAGGAGTGTTTAATAATTTGAAGGCTAGGAATTACAAGCAATTTTCAAAAGCAGAAACTCACATTCGTAAAACTTTATACATCATTTGAACTAAAAGACATGTATACTAATAAAATCAAACATGCATCACCTTCAAACATTCTTATATCATGATTTTTATATATTACATTATTTAACACCATTCCTCATCACTACATGGATTTTATCATACACTTGCACCATTCTCCTTGGATTTTTGATCTTTGTCTTCATTCTTTACATTATCCTATAAGACAACAGAGAAGGAAAAAGTATATTTTACTAGATTCTCTTAAATGTTACTTTGATATTAGAGCATAATGGTATTCAGTTTGGTATACTTTTTTCTAGTGATAAAGAACAATAAATTAATTTTAATATCTTGAAATTAATGGTGACGAAGCATTTACCTCAATTCTGCCCAAGAATAAATGGGGTCTAAAAATGCAGTGAATGGGGCAGGTGTGGTGGCAGATGCCTGTAATCTCAGCACTCTGAGAGGCCAAGATAGGAGGGCTGCTTCGCCCAGGAGTTGGAAACCAGCCTGGGCAAGATGGTGAAACCCCATCTCTAAAAAAATATAAAAATTAGCTGGGTGTGCTGGAGCACACCTGTAGTCCCAGCTAATCAGGGGGCTGAGGTGGGAGGATCACATGAGCCTGGGAGGCAGAGGCTGCAGTGAGCCAAGATAGCACCGCTAACAATCCAGCCTGGGCAAAAGTGCAAGACTCTGTCTCAAAAAAACAAAACAAAACAAAAAACCAAACAACAACAACAACAAGAAAAAAACCACAGAGAAGTGAAGTGAATGGTTTAGTTCAAACTTATACTCTGGATTAAAAAGAAATATAGGCCGGGCGCAGTGGCTCAAACCTGTAATCCCAGCACTTTGGGAGGCCGAGACGGGCGGATCACGAGGTCAGGAGATCGAGACCATCCTGGCTAACATGGTGAAACCCCGTCTCTACTAAAAAATACAAAAACTAGCCGGGCGAGGTGGCGGGCGCCTGTAGTCCCAGCTACTCGGGAGGCTGAGGCAGGAGAATGGCGTGAACCCGGGAGGCGGAGCTTGTAGTGAGCTGAGATCTGGCCACTGCACTCCAGCCTGGGCGACAGAGCGAGACTCTGTCTCAAAAAAAAAAATAAAATAAAATAAAAATAAATAAATAAATAAAAAGAAATATAAATGAAATTTGCTTTAAGAAGTCTGTACTCTTAAATCATGTTGACATTCCAACTAAGTTTTAGAAAAACAACACCTTTTGGGAATCACCTTTTTTTTTAAAAAAAAAAAGATGGGGTCTCGTTCTGTTGCCCAGGCTAGAGTGCAATGGTGCAAACTAGACTCACTGCAACCTCTGCTTCCCAGGTTCAAGTGATTCTCCTGCCTCAGCCTTCCAGGTAGCTAGGTGCCTGCCACCATGTCTGGCCAATTTTTTTTGTATTTTTAGTACACATGGGGGTTTCACCATGTTGGCGAGGCTGGACTTGAACTCCTGACTTCCGCCCGCCTTGGCCTCCCAAAGTGTTGGGATTATAGGCGTGAGCCACTGTGCCTGGCCTGGGAATCACTTTTTACTCATCTCAGGAAGGACAGAATGATATCATTATTTGCTTTTAGAATAATCACTAAGAGCTTAATAACATTAAAATACATTAAAAGCATCATTTTAAAAACTATGAAAATGTTAAAAATACAACATTTCTCACCTTCTTGAGAACAGTGTGGATTTCATCCATTACCGTAGATAAGTTTCTGATTGTCTTATTCAGTTGGTTTTCAAATTGTAAATTCATGTTTTCTGAAATCTTTAAGTTTTCTTGTAACTGACTAAGGTCCTTTTTAACTTCTCTGAGTTCACCAGAGAGACTTTTGTTGGAATTCTCCAAATTTAATATGGTTTTTTCATCTTCATCTGTTTAAAAAAATCCAAAAATTAACATTTTACTTCCTAAAATTTCAAATTTAACTTTGGGGTTAAAATATTTAAGCTGTGAAAATAAAAAGCTGACTGAATTCCATAAAATGGCAATATCTGTCAATTTCACTAGCCATAAAGCACACTGCAATATTCATTATTTATTTACTTTTGAGACCAAGTCTCACTGTTGCACCGGCTTGAGCGAAGTGGCACGATCTTGGCTGGGATTACAGGCACGTGCCACCACACCCAGCTAATTTTTGTATTTTTGGAGATGGGGTTTCACCATGTTGGTCAGGCTGGTCTCAAACTCCTGACCTCAGACAATCCGCCCACCTCGGCTTCCCAAAGTGCTGGGATTATAGGCGGGAGCCACAGTGCCTGGTCTGTTTCATTTACATTTTTAACTTGTATTATTTCAAAACCTATGTTCTATTTTTAGATGATTGTATAGATTAGAGAACACAGACTGGTAAAAACTAAGTGGATGCCAGGCGCGGTGGCGCATGCCTGTAATCCCAGCACTTTGGGAGGCTGAGGTGGGCGGATCAGGAGGTCAGGAGATCGAGACCATCCTAGCTAACATGGTGAAACCCTGTCTCTACTAAAAATACCAAAAATTAGCTGGGCGTGGTGGCACACACTTGTAGTCCCAGCTACTTGGGAGGCTGAAGCAGGAGAATCACTTGAATCCTGGAGGTGGAGGTTGCAGTGAGATAGCCCCACTGTACTCCAGTCTGAATTACAGAGAGAGACTCCGTCTCAAAAAAAAAAAAAGTGGAACTAGAAGATGATTAAAATGATGCAACAGATAACAATGAACCTGAGAATGTACATGAAGACCTAAGATTCACATAAAGCTAAGCAATTTTATAACCTGAACCAGAAATAATGAAAAGTAAAGGTCCTTGCAGAGCACGGTGGTTCACGCCTGTAATCCCAACACTATGGGAGGCCGAGGTGGGTGATCCCTTGAAGTCAGGAGTTTGAGGCCAGGACCAACATGGTGAAATCCCGTTTCTACCAAAAATACAAAAAATAGCTGGGCATGGTGGCACATGCCTGTAACCCCAGCTACTTAGGAGGCTGAGGTGGGAGAATCACTTGGGCCCGGAGGCAGTGGTTGCAGTAAGCTGAGACTGTGCCACTGCACTCCAGCCTGGGTGACAGAGTGAGACCGTGTCTTAAAAACGAATAAATAATTTAAAAAAATTTTTTTTTTTTTTTTTTTTTTGAGACGGAGTCTCGCTTTGCCGCCCAGGCTGGAGTGCTGTGGCCGGATCTCAGCTCACTGCAAGCTCCGCCTCCCGGGTTCACGCCATTCTCCTGCCTCAGCCTCCCAAGTAGCTGGGACTACAGGCGCCCGCCACCTCGCCCGGCTAGTTTTTGTATTTTTTAGTAGAGACGGGGTTTCACCATGTTAGCCAGGATGGTCTCGATCTCCTGACCTCGTGATCCGCCCGTCTTGGCCTCCCAAAGTGCTGGGATTACAGGCTTGAGCCACCGCGCCTGGCCTTAAAAAATTTTAAAAAGTTCCTTCTATAGTTCGATGAAAATATGTGGTATGCATATGCAGATGTGTACACAGGTACGTACATGTGTATGTACATACATAAACATATACATGTCCCAGCAGGGTACTAAAAGTATGAACATATCCAATGCTGACCCTTACCTGTTTTTTCTTCTAGTAACTGCAGCTTCTGTTCTACCTCAGCTCTTACTTTTTCGCTCTTTTCCAATTTTTGCAAGAGGCTTCCTACATCTACCATTGCACCATTGTACACAATGAGGCCAACATTTTCTTCCATATCCTTTGATTCCTGCTTTACTGTTGGTGTTGGAAGTAATAGTCTGTTTCCTGTAATATAAAATATTATTTCATAATCACATATTTTCATGTTATTTTTCTTCTTTAATTACTAGTATATTTATTAAAAAGCAAAATCTTAACATGCACAGACCTAGCATATCTTCCTGCAATGACTCAGACTCTTCATGGTTCTCTTCATCTTTTGAGGTGTCTGTTAATTTCCGGTAAAAGCAAGATTCACGGAGCACTACTTTATTAAGAAGCTTCTTTACCTGTTATGCATGCAAGTAAACAAAATAAAGAGATGAAAATACATTTCTCGATTCTCTTAGAAAAACTATGTGTTAATTTTCACTTTCTTTTGAGAAAGAGTCTTGCTCTTGTCGCCCAAACTGGAGTGCAGTGGTGTGATCCCGGCTCACTATAACCTCCGCCTCCCGGGTTCAAGTGATTCTCCTACCTCAGCCTCCAGAGTAGCTGCAATTACAGGCACCCGCCATCATTCCCGGCTAATTTTTGTATTTTTGGAGAGACGGGGTTTCACCATGTTAGCCAGGCTGGTCTTGAACTCCTGACCTCAGGTGATCCACCCGCCTCGGCCTCCAAAACTGCTGGGATTACAGGTGTGAGCCACTACGCCCAGCTGTAATTTTCACTTATGATGGAAATCCATGGAATTGAGTAAGATCCAAGTTACTTTTGAAAAAATAAAACTTCGGCCGGGCGCGATGGCTCAAGCCTGTAATCCCAGCACTTTGGGAGGCCGAGATGGGCGGATCACGAGGTCAGGAGATCAAGACCATCCTGGCTAACACGGTGAAACCCCGTCTCTACTAAAAAAATACAAAAAAACTAGCCGGGGGAGGTGGCAGGCGCCTGTAGTCCCAGCTACTCGGGAGGCTGAGGCAGGAGAATGGCATAAACCCAGGGGGCAGAGCTTGCAGTGAGCTGAGATCCGGCCACTGCACTCCAGCCTGGGTTACAGAGTGAGACTCCGTCTCAAAAAAAAAAAAAAAAAAAGAAAAGAAAAAATAAAACTTCATTGTTAAAAAGTATAACACTGATAAAAATGTATGCACAGGGATGATTTATTATAGCATAGTTGGTTAATCCAATAAATGAAAACCACCAGCAACGGAGACTAGGTAGGTCAATTACGGTACATCTATATAATGGGTACTGTGCAGCTATAAAAAGAATGGGGCAGGTTTCTATTTTCATGGTAGAATGTATTTATAGAATACTGTGGAATGAAAAAAAAAGAGCCAGTCAAAACGTACAGAATAATTTCATATTTTGTTTATAAAAATGGAATTGAGCTGCTTACAAAAAGATCTAGAATTTTATATATTATAGTCCTAAGAAGTAGAAAAAGAGGGAGAGGGAGAAGGGAAGTGTTTTACAACTGGTTTGTGTTATACTGCTTTATATTTATTTATTTTTTTGAGACAGAGTCTCACTCTGTCATCCAGGCTGGCATACAGTGGCGCAATCTTGGCTCACTGCAACCTCCGCCTCCTGGGTTCAAGAGATCCACCTGTCTCAGCTTCCCCAGTAGCTGGGATTACAGGCGTGTGCCACCACACTCAGCTAATTTTTGTACTTTTAGTAGAGACGGAGCTTCGCCATGTTGGCCAAGCTAGTCTTAAACTCCTGGCCTGAAGTGATCTACCTGCCTCAGCCTCCCAATCACGCTGGGATTATAGGCGTGAGACACCACGCTTGGCCCTTATGTTGCTTTAATATATCAAAAAATCAACGGAGGTTCTATTAACTTTTCACTGGAAAAGGTAACTTTTAAAAAATGTTTTCCTTTTAAATATTCACAAGATAGATTACCTGAGCCCGAGAAAGATGTAGTCCAAGAGTATAAAGTATTTCTTCCAAATCCTTTTCAAGAAGGTAGCCACAATGACTTTGATCAAAATAAACAAAAGCCATTAACAGATCTCTGTTAACTGTGATCATTTGAGTCTTTTCTTTTTCCTAAGAAAATGGAGAAGTAGAAAACATAGTAGCCAAATTTTTTACCCCTGAAAAGTGAGAAACGGAGACTGTGCATAAAATAGCAATAATCTAATAAGACATTTGCCTCATCCTAGCTAAAATGAGTTAATCTGGTATATGAATATGAGAGAAAGGAATCAGACATACTAGTTACCTGACATCGCCACAAAAAAACAACTGACAGAATTTTACTTAGTGGTAATATAGATGGATAAGGACTAATAAACTTCACAACTGTGTTATGTTTAGATGATGTAAAATATCACCATATTAAAAAGAATACAGTATTCAATAAATACCTTATCTTTAGAGGGCCTCTCCTTGCAGTATCTGTTGATATCTCTTTTGTCATCTCGTTTGGTCATTTCTTCCTCATCCCTATCTGTAAAATAAGTATAACAGTGGCAAAAAAGTCATTAATACACATATTTTCAAGTTGGGCACAGTGGCACATGACTGTTATCCCAGCTACTCAGGAGGGCCAAGTGTTCGAGGGTATAGTGAGCTATGACTGTACCACTGCACTCCAGCCTAGGTGACAGATTAAGACCTTGTCTTTCAAACAACAACAACAAAAATAAAAATAAAGAGAAAACCTTATGCTAAAACATACATGAACTTTGATAACAGGCTAAGTAAAAGAAGCCAGTCGCCAAAAAATCCCTTATTATGTGATTCCATTTATATGAAATGTCCAGAGTATCTACAGAAACAAAAAGCAGACTTATGGTTGCCTAGGACTGAAGAGGTTCAGGGAAGATGGGGAGTGACTGCTAATGAATAACCTCTGCACTCAGCCTGGGTGAAAAGTGAGACCCTATGTGATGCTGTTTGATAGCATTTGGAACACAGAATGACCTCTATTAAAATTAAAGTCAATCACCGGGCACAGTGGGTCATGCCTGTAACCCCAGCACTTTGGGAGCCCGAGGCAGGTGGATCACTTAAGGTCAGGAGTTTGAGACCAGCCTGGCCAACATGGTGAAACCCCGTCTCTAAAAACACAAAAATCAGTGGGGTGTGGTGGCGTGTGCCTGTAGTCCCAGCTACTCAGGAGGCTGAGGCTGGAGAATTGTGTAAACCCGGGAGGCTGAGGTTGCAGTAAGCCGAGATTGCGCCACTGCACTCCAGCCTGAGCAACAGAGCAAGACTCCATCTCATAAACAAACATATAAATAGAATCAATCCCCTCCAATACCGCCACTGCTTAAGTTTATGTAATATTATAAATCCTTTGTTATTTCAACAATGTTAATAGCATCTTCACAGAAGTAGATTGCATCTCAAAAAAACAGTCTTTGCTCATCCACAAGAAGCAATCATCTGTTTAGTTTATCCTGATATTGCAGCAGTTCCATCCCATCTTCAGGCTGCATTTCTTTTTTTTTTTTTTTTTTTTTTTTGGAGCGGGGGCTCTCTGTCTCCCTGGCTGGAGTGCAGTGGCGCGATCTCAGCTCACTACAAGCTCCGCCTCCCAGGTTCCTGCCATTCTCCTGCCTCTGCCTCCCGAGTAGCTGGGACTACAGGGGCCCGCAACTGCGCCCAGCTAATTTTTTGTATTTTTAGTAGAGACGGGGTTTCACCGTGGTCTCGATCTCCTGACCTTGTGATCCGCCCGCCTCGGCCTCCCAAAGTGCTGGGATTACAGGCTTGAGCCACCGCGCCTGGCCAGGCTGCATTTCTAATTTGAGTTCTCTTGCTCTTTCTATCACACCTGCAATTATTCCCTCTAGTGAATTATTGAACCCTTCAAAGTCATCCATGAGAATTTTTAGTAGAGTTGGGGTTTCACCATGTTGGCCAGGCTGGTCTCAAACTCCTGGTCTCAAGTAATCCACCCGCCTTGGCCTCCTAAAGTGCTGGGATTACAGGTGTGAGCCACTGCCTCAGGCCAATAATTGAAATCAATTTCATACAACCTACTGTTTTGTTATTTTTTGAGACAGAGTTTCACTCCTGTCGTCCAGGCTGGAATGCAATGGCATGATCTCGGCTCACTGCAACCTCCGCCTCCCAGGTTCAAGCGATTCTCCTGCCTCAGTCTCCCGAGTAGCTGGGATTACAGATGTCTGCCAGCACACCTGGCTAAATTCTGTATTTTTTAGTAGAGAGGGGGTTTCACTATGTTGGTTAGGCTAGTCTCAAATTCCTGACCTCAGGTGATCCACTCACGTTGGCCTCCCAAAGCGCTGGGATTACAGGTGTGAGCCACTGCTCCCGGCCCAAACTACTGTTAATGTTGATATTTTTTACCTTCTCCCATGAACCACGAATGTTTCTAATGGCATCTAGAATGGTCAATCCTTTCCAGAAGGTTTTCAACTTACTCTCCCCAAACCCATCAGAGGCAATAATATATACTATGGTAGCAAGAGCCTTAGGAAATGTATTTTTTGGCTGGGTGTGGTGGCTCACACCTATAATCCTAACACTTTGTGGGGCTGAGGCAGGAGGATTGCTTGATCTCAGGAGTTCAGCACCAGCCTGGGCACCCTGTCTCTAAAAAGCAAAAAAAGTAAATTTAAAAAGGAACTGTATTTCATAAAAAGACTTGAAAGTTGAGGGCAGGCACAGTGGCTCACACCTGTAATCCCAGCACTTTGGGAGGCCACGGTGGACGGGGATCACTTTAGGTCAGGAGTTCGAGACCAGCCTGCCAACATGGTGAAACCTTGCCTGTATTAAAAATACAGAAATCAGGCCGGGCATGGAGGCTCACGTCTGTAATCCCAGCATTTTGGGAGGCCAAGGCGGGCGGATCATGAGGTCAGGAGATCGAGACCATCTTGGCTAACATAGTGAAACCCTGTCTCTACTAAAAATACAAAAAACTACTTGGGAGGCTGAGGCAGGAGAATGGCGTGAACCCGGAAGGCAGTGCTTGCAGTGAGCGGAGATCGTGCAACTGCACCCCAGCCTGGGCGACAAGCAAGACTCCGTCTCAAAAAAAAAAAACAAAAAAACCCCAGAAATCAGCTGGGCATGGTGGCTCATGCCTGTAATCCCAGCTACTTGGGAGGATGAAGTGGGAGGTAACTTGAGGCCAGGAGGTCCAAGGCTGGACTGAGCCATGATCATGACACTGCATTCCAGCCTGCATGACAGAGTGAGACCCTGTCTCAAAAAAAAGAAAAAAAAAGAGTAAAGTGAAATTACCTCTTTGATCCAAGGGCTGCAGAATAGATGATGCAGCCATGAAACATTAATCTCCTTGTACATCTCCATCAGAGCTCTGGGTGACTAGGTGTGGTGTCAGTGAGAAGTAATATTTTGAAAAGAATCTTTTGGCCGGGCGCGGTGGCTCAAGCCTGTAATCCCAGCACTTTGGGAGGCCAAGATGGGCGGATCACGAGGTCAGGAGATCGAGACCATCCTGGCTAACACGGTGAAACCCCGTCTCTACTAAAAAATACAAAAAACTAGCCGGGCGAGGTGGCGGCGCCTGTAGTCCCAGCTACCCGAGAGGCTGAGGCAGAAGAATGGCGTGAACCCTGGAGGCGGAGCTTGCAGTGAGCTGAGATCCGCCCACAGCACTCCAGCCTGGGTGACAGAGCGAGACTCCGTCTCAAAAAAAGAATTAAAAAAAAAAAAAGAAAAGAAAAGAATCTTTTTTTCTTAGCAGATCTCAACAGTGGGCTTAAAATATTTAGTAAAGACGTTGGTTACATGATAAAGGAGTAAAAAAAATTCAGTAAAGCATTGCTGTAAAGAGTTGTCATTCTGACATTGTTGTTCAGTTTCTAGGGCACAGGTATGGTAGGTTCAGCATAATTTTTAAGGGGTTTATGATTTTTGGAATGGTAAACGAGTACCGGCTTCAGCTTAAAGTCACAAGCTGCATTAGCCCTAACAAGAGAGCCAACTCGTCCTTTGAAGCTGGGTACTGACAGCTCTTCTCTAGCTGTGAAAGTCTTAAGATGGCATCTTCAGTCAGTGGAAGAAGGCTGTTTTGTCTCCACTGAAAACGTATTTAGTAAAGTCATTTTCATCAATTATATTAGCTTCTACATAAGCACTTGCTGTTTCAATGTGCCTTTTTTTTTCACCCACCCCTAAGAGGCAGGGTCTTGCTCTGTTAACCAGGCTTGAGTGCAGTGGCGTAATCATAGCTCACTGCAGCCTTAAATGAATGCCTGGGCTCAAGCAATCCTCCCACCTCAGCAACTACATTGTACTTTTACCTTATGGAGATGGTTGCTTTCCTTAAACCTCATGAATCCACCACTGGTAGCCTCAAACTTTTTTCTACAGCTTCTTCATCTTTCACAGAATTGAAGAGAGTTAGGACCTTGTTCAGAATTCGGCTTTGCCTAAGGGAATGTTGTGGCTGGTGTGACCTTCTATTCTGACCCCTAAAACTCTCTCCTTATAGCAATAAAGCTATCTAATTTTCTTACCATTTGCATGTTCACTGGAGTAGCACTTTTAATTTCCTTCAATAACTTTTTCTTTGCATTCTCAACATGGTTAACTGATGCAAAAAAACTAGCTTTTGGCCTATCTCAACTTTCAACATGCCTTCTTCACTCACCTTAATGATTTTTTGGTTTCACTTGAACACTCGAAGGCCATTTTGATTTTTTTCTTTGTTATTACGATTATTATTTTTGAGACAGAGTGTTGCCCTGTTGCCCAGGCTGGAGTACAGTGGCACAATCACGACTCACTGCAACCTCAACCTCTTGGGCTCAACAGATCCTCCTACCTCAGCCTCTAAAAGTATCTGGGACCACAGATGCATGTAACCACACCCAGCTGATTTTATTTTATTTTTTTAATAGAGATGGGGTATCACTATGTTGCAGATGCTGGTCTTTAACTCCTAGCCTCAAGTGATGCTATCTCCGTATCCTCCCAAAGTGGTGGTATTACAGGCATGAGCCACTGAGCCCAGCCTAATTATTAATTGGCCTAATTTCTTTTTTGTTTGGAGACGGAGTCTTGCTCTGTCGCCAAGGCTGGAGTGCAGTGGCATGATCTCAGCTCACTGCGACCTGCCTCCTGGGTTCAAGCAATTCTCCTGCCTCAGCCTCCCGAGTAGCTGGGATTACAGGTGCCCACCACTATGCCCAGCTAATTTTTATATTTTTAGTAGAGACGGGGTTTTACCATGTTTGGCCATGATGGTCTCGAACTCCTGATCTCAGGTGATCTGCTCACCTCGGCCTCACAAAGTGCTGGGATTACAGGTGTGAGCCACTGCACCCGTAATTGGTCTAATTTATTTTCTTTTCTTTTTTGAGACAGAGTCTCACTCTGTCACCCAGGCTGGAGTGCAGTGGCATGATCTCAGGTCACTGCAACCTCCGCCTCTCTAGTTCAAACAATTCTCATGCCCTCAGCCTCCCAAGTAGCTGGTATTACAAGCGTGCACCACCACACCTGGCTCTTTTGTGTATTTTTACTAGAGACAGGGTTTCGCCATGTTGGCCAGGCTGATTTCAAACTCGTGACCTCAAATGATCCACCCGCCTCAGCCTCCCAAAGTGCTGAGATTACAGGCGTGAGCCACCATGCCTGGCACAATTGCCCTAATTTCAATATTTTCTCTCAGGGGATAGGGAGGCCCAATAAGAGGGACAGAGATAGGGGAAGGGCAGGTTGGTAGAGTGATTAAAACACAAACAATATTTATAATTAAGCTCATAATCTTCTATGGGCACAATTCGAGGTGCACCAAAACATGTATAATAGTATTATCAAAGATCACTGATCACAGATCACCAAAACAGACACAGTAATAATGAAAAAGTTGGAAATACTGTAAGAATTACCAAAATGTAACAGAAAGTCAAAGAGGCACATGCTGTTGGAAAAGTGGTGCTGATAGTCTTGCTTGGCGTAAGGCACTATCTGTGCAGCACAATAAAGTGCAGTGTAAACAAAACTAAAGCATGCCTATACTTTAAAGTGTCTAATTGTATGGCATGTGAATTACATTTCAATAAAGGTGTTATTAAATAAAAAATTAAGCAAATGTTCTAATGGCTGGGTGTGGTGGGTCATACCTGTAATCCCATCACTTTGGGAGGGAAGCAGGAGGATGGCTTAAGGCCAGGAGTTTGAGATCAGCCTGGGTAACACAGTGAAACCACATCTCTACAAAAAATTTAAAAATTAGCCAGGTGTGGTGGTGCACACCTGTAGTCCTACCTACTCAGGGAACTAAGGTGGGAGAATTGCACGAGCCAGGAGTTCAACGCAGCAGTGAGCCAACAGCATGCTACTGCCCAGCCTGGGCAACAGAGTAAGACTTTGTCTCAAAAAAGAAAGAATGAGAGGGAACTTCTCCTGGGAACCTAGTCATGTACTTATTGTTGATGATTGAAAAATACTCACAATATAATCCACATTATTTGAATAAATACTCAATTACCTTGAGAGCTGTCACTTTCAAAACTGTCTCATCCGAAACTTGTATTTTTGAAATAACTTTTGAAACATTCAAGCGGTATTTGTTCATCACAGAAAATCAATCAATCCTACCACACAAAATGAAATTACTGATCGTGTCCTATTTTTTCCCCATATATACACACTTATTAACATTAAATTTATTTATAGGAACATGCTATCTACAAAAACCCTTTAAAAATCTTTTTCCATGCCAAGACACTTCTCCAAGTTCTCCTCAATGGGTGTAGAGAATTTTAACTGCATGACAATATTACCAAAGTGCAATTTAAATAATTGTCTATTCCTATTCAGATTGATTCCATATTTTTGTTTTATAATAAATTATGGAATGATCACTCATGTTGATATTTTAAAGAATATGGCTAATTCACATTTCCAAATTTCTATTCAGAAAAGGTTTAACAATGTACAGCCCCAAAGAAGAGTGGTGAAACTGTAACTCCTTTTACCCTTGTGAAACTGTGTTACCTTTCATTTAAAACTTTAATTTTCATTAACTTCATAAGAAAAAGATAGGCCGGATGCAGTGGCTCACACCTGTAATCCCAACACTTTGGGAGGCCAAGGTGGGTGGATCACCTGAGGTTGGGAGTTTGAGACCAGCCTGGCCAACATGGTGAAACCCCATCTCTACTAAAAATACAAAAATTGGCCGGGCGCGGTGGCTCAAGCCTGTAATCCCAGCACTTTGGGAGGCCGAGACGGGCGGATCACGAGGTCAGGAGATCGAGACCATCCTGGGTAACATGGTGAAACCCCATCTCTACTAAAAAATACCAAAAAACTAGCTGGGCGAGGTGGTGGGCGCCTGTAGTCCCAGCTACTCGGGAGGCTGAGGCAGGAGAATAGCGTGAACCCAGGAGGCGGAGCTTGCAGTGAGCTGAGATTCAGCCACTGCACTCCAGCCTGGGCGACAGAGTGAGACTCCGTCTCAAAAAAAAAAAAAAAAAAAATACAAAAATTAACTGGGCACGGTGGTACATGTCTGTAATCTAAGCTAATTAGGAAGCTGAGGGCACAAGAATCGCTTGAACCTGGGAGATGGAGGTTGTAGTGAGCCAAGATCACACAACGACACTCCAGGCTGGGCGACAAGAGCAAAACTCTGTCTCAAAAAAAATAAAATAAAAAGGTATCTTATTGCTCTCTGCTCTCCTAATTACTAACAAAATTCAACACCATTTAATACATTTACTGGTACTGTATTTTCATGTTATAATTCCGCTTTTGTATTGGAAAAAGTGTGGTCTCCGACAGGCGCAGTGGCTAATGCCTGTAATCCCAGCACTCTGAGAGGCTGAGGCAGGCAGATCACAAAGTCAGAAGTTCAAGACCAGCCTGGCCAATATGGTGAAACCCCGTTTCTACTAAAAATACAAAAAAATTAGCCAGATGTGGGCCTGTGATCCCAGCTACTCGGGAGGCTGAGGCAGGAGAACCGCTTGAACCCAGGAGGCGGAGGTTGGAGTGAGCTGAGATTGCACCAGCACACTCCAGCGTGGTGACAGAGTGAGACTCCGTCTCAAAAAACAAACAGGAGTAGTCTCCAGGAAACTTAACAGAATCATGAGATATAAAATATAAGAAAAGTGGTAAAACAGAAGCAAGCAGCAATTAGAAACTCCAGGGAAACAAACAAAAAAGAACTATAATCTTATCGACATATATTTAGAGCCTATAAAATTATTTAGACTGTTCCAGGAACTTGGAATATATATTAACAAAGAATACAGAGAAAAATCTCTTTTTCTTACATAACAGCTTTTATTCAAGTGTAGGGGTAAGGAGGAGACAGGCAATGAGCAAAATAAAGAGTACGTAATAAAATAGGTCATAAATTCTATGGGAAAAAAAAATAGGGAGGATAAGAAACCAGAAATGTGCAGTAAGGGAGGGCAGAGGATCGCAATTTTAAATAAAGTAGGGTGCAGAGCAGGCTTCACTGACAAAGTGATACTTGAACCGACTTCATATATGAGAAATTAAGGAAGGTGGATCTCCAGGAAAAACCCTGCTAGCAGAAAGAACTGCCAATGTAAACCTCCTAACATAGGAGCATATGTGATGGGTCCACTCTTCTCAAGAAGAGGGCTTAAGAGATGTAATTGGAGACATGACGTGGTAGAGTCTTGTAAGTCATTGTGAGCACTAGCTTTTTCTTTTCTTTTGATATGGAGTCTCGCTGTGTCACCCAGGCTGGAATACTGTGGCACAATCTTGGTTCACTGCAACCTCCGACTCCCGGGTTCAAGCGATTCTCCTGCCTCAGGCTCCTGAGTATCTGGGATAACAGGCATGTGCCACCATACCCAGCTAATTTTGTATTTTTAGTAGAGACGGGGTTTCACTACGTTGGTCAGACTGGTCTCGAACTCCCGACCTTGTTTGTTATCTGCCTGCCTTGGCCTCCCAAAGTACTGGGATTACAGGCATGAGCCACCGCCCCTGGCCTTCTTTTTCAGACAGGGTCTCGCTTTATTGTCCAGGCTGGAGTGCAGTAGTGTGATCATTGCTCACTGCAACCTCCGCCTCCCAGGCTCAAGTGATCCTACAAGCTCAGACTCCTGAGTAGCTGGGATTACAGGCATGTACCACCAAGCCCAGATAAATTTTTTATTTTCTGTAGAGACAGGGTGTCGTCATATTGCTCAGGCTGGTCTTGAACTCCTGAGCTCAAGTGATCTGAACAGTGGCTTTTTTTTTTTTTTTGAGACAAGAGTCTTGCTCTGTCACCCAGGCTGGAGTGCAGGGGTACAACCTCAGCTCACTGCAACCTCCACCTTCTGTGTTCAAGTGATTCTCATGCCTCAGCCTCTAGAGCAGCTGGGATTACAGGCGTGCGCCACCACGCCCAGCTAATTTTTTGTATTTTTAGTAAAGACAGGGTTTCACCATGTTGGCCAGCCTCGTCTGGGACTCCTGGCCTCAAATTACCCACCTGCCTCAGCCTCCCACAAAGTGCTGACATTACAGGCGTGAGCCACCATGCCCAGCCGGAACAGTGGCTTTTTCTATGAGGTAAAAATGATGGGAATATACTGGAAGAATTTGAACAAAAGGGCCAGACGTGGTGGCTCACGCCTGTAATCCCAGTACTTTAGGAGGCTGAGGCGGGTGGAACCCAAGGTCAGGAGATCGAGATGATCCTGGCTAACACGGTGAAACCCTGTCTCTACTAAAAATACAAACAATTATTAGCCAGGCCTGGTGGCGGGCGCCTGTAGTTCCAACTACTCGGGAGGCTAAGGCGGGAGAATGGCATGAACCCAGGAGGCAGAGCTTGCAGTGAGCTGAGATCGCGCCACTGCACTCCAGCCTGAGCGACAGAGCGAGAATCCGTCTCCAAAAAAAAAAAAAAAAAAGAACAAAAACCCCAAAGAATTTGAACAAAAGAACAAAATAAATTCTAAATTTTGCAAAGATCATTCTGGCAACTGTATTGAGAAACTTTATTGTAGAGGGGAGGAAACATGGAAACAAGTTAGGGGTCTATTAATATAATCTAGGCAAGAGATAATGCAGCTTGGATTACAGTCAAATTAGTGGAATTGGTAAGAAGTGGACTGATTTTGGATAAGTTATGAAAACAGAGCAAATATGACTTCCTGATAGATTGGAAGTAGGTTATCACAGAAAGAAAGGAGTCAAGGATGACTCCTGCGTTTTAGTCTGAACAACTGGAAAGATGGAATTGTCATTAAATGAGATGGTTGGCAAAGGCTAAGGTTGTAGGATTTGTGTATGTTTTCCTTCTGGTGAAGGGGTTAGCAGGAGTTTAGTTTCAGACATACTGATTTTGAAACACCAGATAACTAAGTGGAGGTGTCAAGTAGACATATCAGTATGGGAGACTGGGAGAGAAGTCTGATATGAGATAGAAATTTGAGGCTTGGCACATCCTTGTAATCCCAGCACTTTGGGAGGCCAAGCCAGAGGACTGCTTGAAGCCAAGGAGGTCAAGACCAGCCTGAGCAACATACTGAGACCCCATCTCTACAAAAAATTAAACAGCTAGGTGCAATGGCATGCACCTGTAGTCCCAGCCACTCAGGAGGCTGAGAAGGAGGATTGCTTCTCCTTCTTGAAGAAGTTGATTGAAGTTTGAGGCTGCAGTGAACTATGAACCCTACCACTATATTCCAGCCTGGGTGACAGACCCTGTCTTTTACTTTTTTACAGATGGAGTTTTGCTCTTGCTGCCCAGGCTGGAGTGCAATGGCGTGATCTCGGCTCACTGCAACCTCTGCCTCCTGGGTTCAAGTGATTCTGCTGCCTCAGCCTCCCGAGTAGCTGGGATTACAGGCGTCCGCCACCATGCCCAGAAAATTTTTTGTAGTTTTAGGGAGTTTCACTATGTTGGTCAGGCTGGTCTTGAACTCCTGACCTCAGGTGATCCACCCACATGGGCCTCCCAAATTGCTGGGATTACAGGTGTGAGCCACTGCGCCCAGCCCAACCCTGTATCTCTTAAAAAAAAAAAAAAATTAGAAATTTGAGAATTAACAGTATATAGACAGTATTTAAAGCTAGAAGAATGGATGAAACCAACATTAAAGGAGTGAAAGGAAAAAATAAACTAAGGCTGGGCCAGGGTCAGTGGCTCCCACGCCTATAAACCCAGCTCTTTGTGGGGCTGAGGCAGGTCAATCAAAAGGTCAGGAGATTGAGACCATCCTGGCCAACATGGTGAAACCCCATCTCTACCAAAAAACACAAAAATTAAGCTAGGCACAGTGGCCCACGTCTGTAACCCTAGCACTTTGGGAGGCCAAGGTGGGCAGATCACCTGGTCAGGAGTTCAAGAACAGCCTGGCCAACATGGTAAAACCTCATCTCTACTATAAATACAAAAATTAGCACGTTGTGGTGCCACATGCCTGTAATCCCAGCTACTTGGAAGGCTGAGGCAAGAGAATTGCTTGAACCTGGGAGATGTAAGTTGCCGTGAGCCAAGATCATGCCACTGCACTCCAGCCTGGGCAACAGAGTGAGACCCCATCTCAAAAAACAAAAAGCAAAACAAAACAAAAAAAAATAGAAAAAGTAGCTTGGTGTGGTGGCACATGTCTGTAGTCCCAGCTACTCGGAAGGCTGAGGCAGGAGAATTGTTTGAAACTGGGAGGCAGAGGTTGCAGTGAGCCGAGATCACGCCACTGCACTCCAGCCTGGGGACAGAGCCAGACTCTGTCTCAAAAAAAAAAAAAAAAAAAAGGCTGACAGCTGGAACACTAACAAAATAATGAAAATACTGTTTAATGATTCAACTAAAGCAGCAATAAAATAATACTGGGCGTACAGGGGAGAGAAAATGGGGCTATAAAAAGGGCTTAAGTCTTCATAAAGCAAAGCAAGTAATGAAGATAAATACTGCTATATGAATATTATGTCACTGCTACGGAGTTATTATATTAAGGCAAATAAGAGGAGATATTACATAGTATTAATAGATGCTATTACGATCTTATTTTCCTAGGAGTGATTATGGATTTGTGGTTATTTCAGAGCATGTTTTTTCTTAGGCAAACTGAAGAATTCATATGCCAAATTGGGTTACAAAAACAAAACAAGACAAATATTAACAATTATTGAATCAAAGTTGATGGATACACAGGTATTCACTGCACTATCCTTTCAACTTTTTCATCAAACAATATTAAAAACTGATATGGTAGAGAGAAGAAAATGTAGAGGCAAACAAAAAATACCGTAAGTAAAAATAATTGCCAGAGACACAAACTATAAAAAAAACAAAAAGAGGCCAGGCGCGGTGGCTCAAGCCTGTAATCCCAGCACTTTGGGAGGCCGAGACGGGCGGATCACGAGGTCAGGAGATCGAGACCATCCTGGCTAACACGGTGAAACCCCGTCTCTACTAAAAAATACAAAAAACTAGCCGGGCGAGGTGGCGGGCGCCTGTAGTCCCAGCTACTCGGAGGCTGAGGCAGGAGAATGGCATAAACCCAGGAGGTGGAGCTTGCAGTGAGCTGAGAACCGGCCACTGCACTCCAGCCAGGGCGACAGAGCGAGACTCCGTCTCAAAAAAAAAAAAAAGAACTCATAATTTTCTATATCAGAAAAATATACTTTTTAAAAAAAGCCACAAATCTACCTGGAAAAGAACAGATAAGGTATTCAGAGGCACTTTATAGGTATTTGATCATTGATGTCTATGGTCAGAGCATCTACTGTACAGTATTTTAAATGTCACTGCATGTTACCAAAGTCTGTCTTATAAAACTTAGGCGAAAGGTATATGGGTGTTTATTATTCTTAGTTTTTAAACTCTATATGTACTCTTCTGCATTACGATAGTCTTTGTTAAACAAAATGCCCAAATTAGTCTTTCTTTTTTTTTCCTTTTTTCTTTTTTTTTTGAGACGGAGTCCCACTCAGTCGCCCTGACAGGAGTGCAATGGCACGATCTGGGCTCGCTGGAACCTCCGCCTCCCGAGTTCAAGCCATTCTTCTGCCTCAGCCTCCCCAGTAGTTGTGATAACAGGTGCATGCCCAGCTAATTTTTTTGTATTTTTAGTAGAGATGGGGTTTCGCCATGTTGGCCAGGCTGGTCTCGAACCCGACCTCAGGAGATTCACCCGCCTTGACCTCCCAAAGTGCTGAGATTATACGCATGAGCTAGCACGCCCAGCCCCGAATTAGTTTTCTAAAGAATATATTCAGTGGCATGAATCTGGGAGGCGGAGGAGCTTGCAGTGAGCGGAGATCGTGCCACTGCACTCCAGCCTGGGCGACAGAGCGAGACTCTGTCTCAAAAAAAAAAAAGAATATATTCAGGACAGGCATGTAGCTCACGCCTATAATCCCTGCATTCTGGGAAGGTGATGTGGGCAGATTCCTTGAACTCAGTAGTTAAAGACCAGCCTGGGCAACAAAGTGAGACCCTGTGCCTATAAAAAACTTAAAAATTAGGCTGGGCACAGTGGCTCGCACCTGTCATCCCAGCGCTTTGGGAGGCCAAGGTGGGGAGTTTGAGACCAGTCTGACAACATGGAGAAACCCCATCTCTACTAAAAATACAAAATCAGCCAGGTGTGGTGGCGCATGCCTGTAATCCCAGCTACACAGGAGGTTGAGGCAGGTGAATCACTTGAACCCGGGAGGCAGAGGTTGCAGTGAGCCAAGATAGTGCCACTGCACTCCAGCCTGGGCAACAGAGCGAGACTCCATCTGAAAATAAATAAATAAATAAATAAATAAATAAAATAAAATAAATAAAAATAAAAATTAGCTGCGAATGGTGGCAAGCACCTGTTGTCCCAGTTACTCCAGGGACTGAGGTGAGAGGATTATAGTGAGCCTGGTAGGTTGAGGCTGCAGTGAGCTGTGAGCATGCCACAGTACCCTAGCCTGGGTAATACAGCGAGAGCCCTGTCTCAACAAAAAAAATAAGCAATTATTATATGAAACATCAGGGACTATTATACTTTTTTTTTTTTTTTTTTTTGTGAGACAGGGCCTCACTCTATTGCCCAGACTGGAGTGCAAGGGCACAATCTTGGCTCACCACAACCTCCGCCTCCCCTGCTCAAGTGATTCTCCTGCCTCGGCCTCTGGAGTACCTGGGATTACAGGCACGCGCCACTACCGCCTGGCTAATTTTTGTATTTTTAGTAGAAATGGGGTTTCACTATGTTGGCAAGGCTGGACTTCAACTCCTGACCTCAAATGATCCACCTGCCTTGGTCTCCCAAAGTGCTAGGATTACAGGTGTGAGCCACTGTGCCTGTCCTATTACAGCTTTTATGGCACAGCTTAAGCACCAAGTTTAGGGAAATTTGTTCTGAGTATGAATTATATATGAGACATAGGATAATTAGTAATAAATATGTCTTAAAACAATCTTCTCACCTAAAAATTAGAAAAACGTTCTCACTGAAGAGTGTATTACTCTTTCTATTCTAAAGAAAAAAATGTTAAAAGTATAGATTTCAGTGATACAATGTCACCAAACAAAAAATGCATTCTTAACTCTAAGAAATAACAAATAAATTTCAATCATACCATCTTCTTCATCCTCAGCTTCTTCTGCTTCCATAGGGTCATATTCATCTTGATTGTTATCTTCTTCAGTTTCATCATCATCTTTAGAATCATCTTTTCTTTTATCTTCTTTCTGTAATTTAAATGCCTTTATTATTTATTTACTTATTTTTAGAAGATGGGGTTTTGCCATATTGCCCAGGCTAGTCTCCAACCCCTGGGCTCAAGTGATCCACTGGCCTGGGCCTTCTGAAGGGGTAGGATTATAGGCGTCAGCCACTGTAGCCAGCAGTTATATTATTATTATGCAATCATAACAATTATTATATATTATTACACACACACACACACATATATATATATATTTTTTTTTTCTTTGAGATGGAGTCTGGCTCTGTCACCCAGACTGGAGTGCAGTGGCATGATTTCCCTTCACTGCAACCTCCGCCTCCCAGGTTCAAGTGATTCACCTGCCTCAGCTTCCCAAAGGGCTGGGATTATAGGTGTGAGCCACCATGCCTGGCTTAAAATAGTTTTAAATTAAGCAAGAAATCTCACCAAACATTAAATTACTAAAACTAAAAAACAGTAAATCCACTGAAGTCCTTTAAAAGTTTTACATTGTAAATTACTATTTTTTTGTTTTTGTTTTTTTTGAGACACAGTCTCACTCTGTTGCTCAGACTGGACTGCAATGGCACAATCTGGGCTTACTGCAGCCTCCAACTCCTGGGTTCAGGCAATCCTCCTGCCTCACCCTCCCAAGTAGCTAGGACCACAGGTACATGACCATGTCCAGCTAATTTTTGTAATTTTTGTAGAGAGGGGGTTTCACCATGTTGTCCAGATGGTCTTAAACTACCAGAGTCAAGCAATCTCTCCACCTCGGGCTCCCAATGTGCTGGGATTACAGGAGCGAGCCACTATGTCCATACTATAAAAGAATAATAATTAGGCTGGGTGCGGTGGCTCACATCTGTAATCCCAGCACTTTGGGAGGCTGAGGTGGGCAGATCACTTGAGGTCAGGAGTTCAAGACCAGCCTGGCCAACATGGTGAAAACCTGCCTCTACTAAAAAAAAAAAAAAAAAAAAAATTAGCTAGGCAAGGTGGCGTGCACCTGTAGTCTCAGCTACTTGGGAGGCTGAGGAAGGAGAATTGCTTGAACCTGGGAGGGAAAGATTGCAATGAGCAAAGATTACACCACTACACTTCAGCAAGCCTGGTCAACGGAGCAAGACTCCATCTCAAAAAAAGGAAAAAAAATTTTTAAGAATAAGGTATTAGAAAACTAGCTGTAGATGCTCATATTGGCTTAATTTGAAGATCTGAATTTCTTCTCTTTTTTTTTTTGAGATGGAGTCTTGCTGTGTCGCCCAGGCTGGAGTGCAGTGGTGTGATCTTGGCTCACTGCAACCTCCACCTCCTGGGTTCAAGTGATACTCCTTCCTCTGCCTTCCCAATAGCTAGGACTATAGGCATGTGCCATCACGTCTGGCTAATTTTTTGTATCTTTAGTGGAGACAAGGTTTCACCGTGTTAACCGTGATGGTCTCAAAGACGTGATTTTCTAATATAGTAAAATCTTTCAGTTTGACTTTTACATCTAATATTCTGATGGAAATCAACATCAACCTTTATAACCTAGAAGAGTAACTGAAAGTTCTAGAGCAGGTTGTTATTACAGACCTTCCTTTCATCTCTATCTTCTTTTTTATCTTTATCATCGCCTGATTTTCTCCGTTTGGGTTTTGGCTCATCAGTTTCATCATCTCTTTCTTCCTTTTTATCTTTTCTCTCATCTTTTTTGCTTTTTTTATCCTTTTCTTTTTTGTCCTCTTTCTCAGGAAGAGACAGTAATGATTTGTATATACGGACACCAAAATCTCTTTGAAGCATTTCATTGAAAAGTTCCGCAAACAATGAAACCTATAAAAAGATACCAACATGAACCTAGCCAAATTTCAACAGAAATAATAAAGCTAGCACAGTAATTTAGCAAATAAAAACTTGCCACATATAATGATTATGTAAACTTATCAACCTTTTTTTTTTTTCAGACGGAGTCTTGCTCTGTCACCCAGGTTGGAGTGCAGTGGCGCGATCTCGGCTCACAGCAAGCTCCACCTCCTGGGTTCACGCCATTCTTCTGCCTCAGACTCCCAAGTAGCTGGGACTACAGGTGCCCACCACCACGCCTGGCTAATTTTTTTGTATTTTTAGTAGAGACGGGATTTCACCATGTTAGCCAGGATGGTCTCGATCTCCTGACCTCGTGATCCGCCCGCCTCAGTCTCCCAAAGTGCTGGGATTACAGGAGTGAGCCACCGCACCCGGCCACTTATCAAACATTTTAACACAACCATTAATCTTTTTTTTTTTTCCTGACAGTCTTGCTCTGTCACCCAAACTGGAGTGCAATGGTGTGATGTGGGTTCACAGCAACCTTTGGGTTCCCAAGTTCAAGCCATCCAACGGCCTCACTCTCCTGAGTGGCTGAGATTACAGGCTTGTGCCACCAAGCCCAGCTAATTTTTGTATTTACAGTTGAGATAGAGTTTTGCCATGCTGGCCAGGCTGGTCTTGAACTCCTGACCTCAGGTGATCCACCCGCCTCGGCCTCCCGAAGTGCTGTGATTACAGGTTGTGAGCCACCCCGCAAAGCCAACCAACTGTTAATCTTCATAAGTGTACCTTGGACCTTATTAATTTACTCAATAGATTTTACATCAAATGCCTGGTATGTACCAGGGCCTGTTTTAGGCATTAGGGACACAGCACTGAAGAAAGCTGATAAAAACCTCTCCTATCATCCAGCCAGTGGAGAGAAGTAATAAATAACCAAATCATGAAGTCTCTGTTAACCTATTCTGGTTCTGGGGCTGCCCGGTTTTTAAGACAAGGAATAACCAAATCAACAATAAATTATATGAAAAACAAGCAGCATAAACACCTACAGAATAACAAGAGAGAATAGTAAGACAAGCCCTCTCTGATAAAGTGACATTTAAAAAGTGAACAGAAGGCAATGAGGAGTAGTCACATTGGTAACTAGGAGAAGAAAATTCTGGATTAGGGAAACAATTTTAAACTCTGAATAGGGGACATCTATTACTACTACGCAAGCATCCACAGATAACAGGCTATTGCTATATATTATAAATTTTTTGGTTGTTGTTGTTTTTTGTTTTTTTTTTTGAGACAGAGTCTTGCTCTGTTGCCAAGGCTGGAGTGCAGTGGCGCAGTTTCGGCTCACTGCAAGCTCCGCCTCCTGCCTCAGCCTCCCCAGTAGCTGGGACCACAGGTGCCTGCCACCACAACCAGCTAATTTTTTGTATTTTTAGTAGAGATGGGGTTTCACCGTGTTAGGCAGGATGGTCTTGATCTCCTAGCCTCGTGATCTGCCTGCCTCAGCCTCCTAAAGTGCCAGGATTAAAGGCTAAGCCACTGTGCCCAGCCCATATTATAAATTTTTTATGTACCTATTTATTTTTTCTTTGAAACGGAGTTTTGCTCTTGTTGCCCAGGCTGGAGTGCAATGGCACAATCTCGGCTTACTACAACCTTCGCTTCCCAGGTTCAAGCGATTCTCCTGCCTCAGCCTCCTGAGTAGCTGGGATTACACGTATGCCACCACACCCAGCTAATTTTGTATTTTCAGTAGAGATGGGGTTTCTCCACGTTGGTCAGGCTTGTCTTGAACTCCTGACCTCAGGTGATCTGCTTGCCTTGGACTGCCGAAGTGCTGGGATTTCAGGTGTGAGCCACTGCACCTGGCCTTATGGACCGATTTCTTTTTTTCTTTTTCTTTTTTTTTTTGGGACGGAGTCTCGCTCTGTCGCCCAGGCTGGAGTGCGGTGGCGCGATCTCGGCTCATTGCAAGCTCCGCCTCCCGGGTTCACGCCATTCTCCTGACTCAGCCTCCCCAGTAGCTGGGACCACAGGTGCCCGCCACCACGCCCAGCTAATTTTTTGTATTTTTAGTAGAGATGGGGGTTTCACCGTATTACCCAGGATGGTCTCGATCTCCTGACCTCGTGATCCGCCGTCTTGGCCTCCCAAAGTGCTGGGATTACAGGTGTGAGCCACCACGCCCAGCTTATGTACCGATTTCTAAGGCTAAAGTCCATTGCTTTCAGTAGACTCTTAAAAAGGGCTAAAACGGGCCACGCGGTGGCTCGCACCTGTAATCTCAGCACTTTAGGAGGCTGAGGCAGGTGGATTACGAGGTCAGGAATTCGAGACCAGCCTGGTCAACATGGTGAAACCTCTCTCTACTAAAAATACAAAAATTAGCTGGGCGTGGAGGCACACGCCTGTAATCCCAGCGCTACTCAGGAGGCTCAGGCAGGAGAATAGCTTGAATCTGGGAGGCGGAGGTTGCAGTGAGCCAAGATCATCTCATCGCACTACAGCCTGGGCGACAGGGTGAGACTCCGTCTCAAAAAAGGGCTAAAACTTGAAATGGTTGACCAGAGAGCCCTTAAATGTGTCATCTTTGCAAATCTGATATATTGGCTAAAATAGTTTAATCAGATCATTTTCTGATTATAAAGGATAACGCAAATTTATTATAACTATAATTTATTTTAGCCTATTTTTCATTAGTTGTCCAATCTTTTTTATTTCATATTGAGATGGAGTTTCACTATGTTGCCCAGGCTGGCCTCGGACTCCTGGGCTCATGCAATTCTCCCACCTCAGCCCCTCAAAGTGCTGTAGTGACTGTGCATAGTCTATGTATTTATTTATTAAGTGATTATTACAAGGATGGCACCATTAGGAATTACTTCAATTTATGGCAACTGCATACTCTTTTTATTTTTTGAGACAGAGTCTCACTCTGTTGCCCAGGCTGCAGTGCAGTGGCGCAATCTTGCCTCACTACAACCTCTGCTTGCTGGGTTCAAGAGATTCTCCTGCCTCAGCATCCTGAGTAGCTGGGATTACAGGAGCCTATCACCTAGCCTGACTAATTTTCTGTATTTTTAGTACAGATGGGGTTTCACTATGTTGGCCAGGCTGGTCTCAAACTCCTGACACCTCAGGTGATCCACCTGCCTCAGCCTCCCAAAGTGCTGCGATTACAGGCATGAGCCACTGCACCCAGCCAGGCAACTGCTTAAAAAAAAGATAATGTCATATAGCATCTAATTTTAAGGACATCTGCTTATTGGAATAATTAACATTGGAAAAAAAAAATCCCAACAACTTGGACATATTTTAATATTTATAACATGTTTTATATGAAAACTAATAAGCATGGACTTTATGTTTGATAATTGCCTCAGTAATCATCAAAGGTCTCTAGTCTTCCTTGATTTTCATCTTACCAGCTGGTGAACAATAACCTTCTGGTTCAAAGAAGCATGACTGATTTTTCCAATATAATTTAGAAAACAAAAGAACATAAGATATGTTGATAAGATAAAATCATTAAACACAATAATTTTAGATATGACTTTGTACAGGGCACTACAAAATTAGTTATGTTGGAAATTCTATTTTTAAGGAGTGAAGCAATTACACACTTACAGATAAAAGTTTTCAATTGTTTTGAAAACTAACATGTTGTAAAGCAAACTAAACTACATGTTGTAAAGTTGCTCTACAATAATGATACAGGCTAGGTGAAATGGCTCATGCCTGTAATCCCAGCACTTTGGGAGGCCAAGACAAGTGGATCACCTGAGGTCTGGAGTTCAAGATCAGACTGGTCAACATGGGAAAACCCTGTCTCTACTAAAAATACAAAAATTAGTCGTGGTTGGTGGCGTGCAACTGTAATTCTGGCTACTCAGGAGGCTGAGGGAGGGGAACTGCTCAAACCCGGGAGGCGGAGGTTGCAGTGAGCCAACATTGAGCCACTGCACTCCAGCCTGGGTGACAGAGGGAGACTGTCTCAATAAATAAATGGGCCGGGCACGGTGGGCTCACGCCTGTAATCCCAGCAATTTGTGAGGCTGAGGCAGGTGGATCACTTGAGGTTGGGAGTTTGAGACCAGCCTGGCCAACATGGTAAAACCCTGTCTCTACTAAAAATACAAAAAATTAGCCAGGCGTTGTGGCAGATGCTTGTAATCCCAGCTACCCTGGAGGGAGGCAGGAGAATTGCTTGAGCCTGGGAGGCAGAGGTTGCAGTGAGCTGAGGTTGTGCCATTGCATTCCTTCCTGGGCAACAAAGTGAGACTCTGTCTCAAAAATAGATATATATAAAATAAGTAATAAAATAATGATACAAAAAATAGATTAATAATGAAAAGTTAAACAACAATTATTTTCTCTTACAACTCAAACACCAGTTAAATTTTTAATCTCTTTAAATGGTATTAAATGCTATTTTAATTCTAGAGAAGATAATAAAGCATTACCTCATCCCCAAAAGAGTCAACTAGACATTATGGATATCCTGAAGAAAGAACATACCACACTACTTATGAAAGCGTCTTAAGGAAAAAACAGAACTGAACTTAATTAAAAATTTAGACCCAACAATCAATTTAAATGAAATACAGGGAATAGAGGAACGCATAAACCATAGCAGGGAAATGCAATCAGCAAAAGTGAGTCTGTAAGGAAACTTTAGAGGACAAATCATCTATTTTTTTTTCCCAAGAAGTAGATTACAAGAAAAAACCAACAAAAACTCAAAAAAACAAGCAATGAAAAAGAGGCATTTGGGGCTGGGCGCAGTGGCTCATGCCTGTAATCCCAGCACTTTGGGAGGCTGAGGCAGGTGGATCACCTGAGGTCGGGAGTTCTAGACCAGTCTGGCCAACATGGTGAAACCCCATCTCTACTAAAAATGCAAAAATTAGCTGGGTGTGGTGGCAGGTGCCTGTAATCCCAGCTACTGGGGAGGCTGAGGCAGGAGAATTGCTTAAGCCCAGGAGACAGAGGTTGCAGTGAGCCACCATCACGCCAATGCACTCCAGCATGGGTAACAGAGTGAAACTCTGTCTCAAAAAAAGAACCAAAAAACAAAAAATGTAAAAAACAAAGAAAAAAGATTTCAGAGATATATTAACTAGTCATAATATGTGGACCTTATATGGATCTTATTTCAAACTGAAAACATTACCTCAAATGAATGTTCTTTATTATCCTCTAATCTGTAGTCCAACAGGACACTCAAAGACATGATGCTACAATCAAACTTGCCACTTTTTGCAGCCCAATTTGGATGTACAATGATAGCTGGTTCATCAGGCAAAATATATCTTCTTTCTCGACGCTGGCGTTCCATTTCCTCTTGACGTTTCCTTTCTTCTTCCTAAATATTTCAAATTTCAAGTCAAGGTTAAATCTGCAAGTATGATGTATATACACGTCCAAGATGAATATACATTGAATATATACTACATAAAGGAACAAAATTCCCATGACTCTTCATGGTGCTTACACCGACCATAAGGATTGAGAAGGGAGGAAAGTTCAAATTCACTAAGCGTAGTAAGCTTTGATGGCTCCTAACTCTCTTTTGGATTTCCCAGCATAAGAAACTGCCTTGTAAAGAGGGGGAAAGTTATCTATATTGAGATTATATAAATTAGAAAATTCTGGGAAAATAGTAGTGGTAGTATAGGTTTTAGATCGTCCTGAAACCTCACACTAAAAAGACAAAGCAATATAGATATCAAAATCAAAAACCGATAGCATTCATAACAAAACTAAGTGACAAGGTATCCCCACAAACCAATATACAAATGGGTGGGAAAAGGCCAAAAGACCTATGTGTTACTGGTGAATGTGTCCAAAGAAAGCATAAGAAGCAATGGGAGAACAAGAAAACCAAAAAACAGCCAGTAGGTATTTACTGGAAAGCGCAGCAGCTGAAACTAGGCAAAATTTTACCCCTAACAAGAGAGTGAATAGAGAATTTATTTTAAGATCTGAAGAGGCCTAGGCCACTCTAGCCTTACAAACTTGCAAAGCTCATTTACCAGGGCCCTGTACTGAGGAGAAACTGCTGGGAGTAGGAGGGAAACAACAAAGACATAGGAAAACGCCCAGATAAAAAGTGATAAAGGGCAAAAGAAACAGCAAACTTCAGAAAGCAAGCCAACATATATTTCTGACAAAACAAAACAACAAAAGAGCAGAGCTCTATGAATTTAGAAAAGCTATCTGAAAGAAACTACGTTTATAAAATTCAGACAATCTAAATTCACATAAAAATGATTCAAGTATTGAGGTCAAATCCCATACAAATTTAGTATTTTTTAAAAAAGAGTGAGAAGTAGCAGGCCGGGCGCGGTGGCTCAAGCCTGTAATCCCAGCACTTTGGGAGGCCGAGACGGGCGGATCACGAGGTCAGGAGATCGAGACCATCCTGGCTAACACGGTGAAACCCCCGTCTCTACTAAAAATGCAAAAACTAGCCGGGCGAGGTGGCGGGCACCTGTAGTCCCAGCTACTCCGGAGGCTGAGGCAGGAGAATGGCATAAACCCGGGAGGCAGAGCTTGCAGTGAGCTGAGATCCGGCCACTGCACTCCAGTCCGGGCGACAGAGCGAGACTCCGCCTCAAAAAAAAATAAAAATAAAAATAAAAAAGAGTGAGAAGTAGCAGCAGAATTATATCCCTGTAGATGATGAAAGTGGGCCAGAAAGACACCACCACACGGCAGATGAAAATTTTAACTTACTATTTTTAAAGTGTGCTAAAAGAAAATGTTACAAGAGACACAGACATTCTGCATCACGTTCTTAACATTCAAAATTCAGAAAGTGAGTATCTGATTGGTAAACAGATCATGTATCTGACCCTATCTGTAGCAATTCTTCAGCTTCTCAAATAGAAGTGGCGGTGGGAAGGGAGAACCAGGCCTGCTAAAAGCCAATCCAAAAAAGGACTGGATGGAAGATGGAAAAGATCTACGACTTGGTAAGGGTTTGTGCATTTCATTACATGCAAAGTTATTTTTTTTGTTTGTTTGTTTTTTTTTTTTGAGACAGGGTCTTACTCTGTCACCCTGGCCAGAGAGTAGTGGTGTGATCACAGCTCACAAATAGCACTGACCTTCTGGGTTCAAGCAATCCTCCCATGTCAGCCTCCCCAGTAGCTGAGACTACAGCCACATGTGACCATGCTCGGCTAATTTTTTTTTTTTTGTAGAGATGGGGTCTCACGAAGTTGTCTCCATCTATCAGTTCTAAAGCACTCTTTTTTTTTTTGAAACGGAGTCTCGCTCTGCCACCCAGGCTGGAGTGCAGTGGTTGGATCTCAGCTCACTGCAAGCTCCACCTTCTGGGTTTACGCCATTCTCCTGCCTCAGCCTCCCGAGTAGCTGGGACTACAGGTGCCCGCCACCTCGCCCAGCTAGTTTTTTGTATTTTTTTAGTAGAGACGGGGTTTCACAGTGTTCGCCAGGATGGTCTCAATCTCCTGACCTCGTGATCCCCCGTCTCGGCCTCCCAAAGTGCTGGGATTACAGGCTTGAGCCACCACACCCAGCCTAAAGTACTCTTTTCAAGGAATGTAGATGTCTACACAGGAGATAGAGGCTGGCAGGGTGGTGGAGCCACAACTGCCCATTGATGATGAGCTGCTTCATTAATAAATATTGAAACCCAGATGGAGCAAGGAGAGTAATCCATGCAGAGATAGCACAGGGCAGAGAGTCATGTCACTGGAAGAACTGGAGGCACCCGTGTAAATTCACAGCTTTCAATATGCGTAAGATATAGAAATAAACATAGATTTAAATACTGGTAAGTGTTATCTATTTATCTATGTATCTTTCATATCTCTGTTCACTGAAGGGGGTTGTGAGCAGCAACCTAATTGCAATGAGCATATCTTGGCTTCTAAATACCATTCTTTACTAAAAAGGAACCAGGGCTTCCTGGGGAAATGACTGATTCCTGAACTAGGATAAGGATAACACAAAATAAAATCGAAATGCTTTAAAATGCTAGTAAGTAAAGAGTCCTCAAAAAGTGATAAAGATATGTCAAAAGGGCACATAGCTTGAAAGAACTCCCACCGTCCAACCTCTGGGACAATTTCATCATGAAAATAACTCACTGAGGGCCGAGCATGGTGGCTCACAACTGTAATCCCAGCACTTTGGCAGGCCAAGGTGGGTGGATCATCTGAGACCAGGAATTTCAGACCAGCCTGGCTAACATGGTGAAACCCAATCTCTACTAAAAATACAAAACTTAGCCAGGCATGGTGGCAGGCGCCTGTAATCCCAGCTACTTGGGAGGCTGAGGTACAAGAATCGCTTGAACCCAGGAGGCAGAAATTGCAATGAGCCAAGATCATGCCATTCCACTGCAGCCTGGGCAAAAGAGAGAGACTCTATCTCAAAAAATAAAAATAAGGCCAGGAGCAGTGCAATATCAGCCTGTAATAGCAGCACTTTGGGAGGCTGAGGTGGGTGGATCACGAGGTCAAGAGATCGAGACCATCTTGGCCAACACGACGAAACCCCGTCTCTACTAAAAATACAAAAATTAGCTGGGCGTGGTGGTGGGCGCCTGTAGTTCCAGCTACATGGGAGGCTGAGGCAGAAGAACAGCTTGAACCTAGGAGGCAGAGGTTGCAGTGAGCCGAGATTGTGCCACTGCACTCCAACCTGGCAACAGAGCGAGACTCCATCTCAAAAAAAAAAAAAAAAAA
>NC_045442.1:64893064-64937814 GCF_002776525.5 Piliocolobus tephrosceles | reverse complement strand
AAAAAAAAAAAAAAAAAACATAAGTAAGTAAATATATAAATAATTTTTTTTTTTTTTTGAGATGGAGTCTCACTCTGTCACCCAGGCTGGAGTGCAGTGGTGCGATTGCCACTCACTGCAAGCTCCGCCTCCCAGGTTCACGCCATTCTCCTGCCTCAGCCTCCCGTGTAGCTGGGACTACAGGCGCCCACCACCGCACCCGGCTAATTTTTGTATTTTTAGTAGAGACGGGGTTTCACCGTGTTAGCCAGGATGGTCTCGATCTCTTGACCTTGTGATCCGCCCGTCTCGGCCTCCCAAAGTGCTGGGATTACAGGCATGACCCACCGCGCCCAGCCATAAATAAATAAAATTAAAAAATAAAAATAAATACATAAAAAAAAGAAATCACGAGTCCATGCATCACCTTAGAACAGGGTAATTATTCTACAAAATTACAAAACCATTATAACATTCAAGAAAGTTAACACTGCTTTAATATTATCTAATGTCACATCCATATCCATAATCAAATTTCTCCAACAGTCCCAAAAATACTCTCTACGACTTTTATTTTCACCTATCCAGGATCTAGTCAGACTTCACTTAGTTATTTGGTTGTTATGTCTCATTAGCCTCTTTTAATCTAAAAGATCCCTTTAGCCATTTCTTTCTTTTATCTTTCATTATATGGACCATTTTTTTGAAAAGTTTAGGAGAGCTGAGAATTTTTCACATTCTAAGAAAATAAAATAAAATTAAAAATTAAAAAAAGAAAATTTCACATTCTAGATTTATCTGTTTTCTCAGAGGGTCTTGCTCTGTCACCCAGGCTTGGGTGAGAGGACCACTAAATCACAATCAGATTTAGAGTAAATATTTCTGGAAGGAATTCTTCATAAATAATGATGTGTACTTTATAATGTATAAGATTTAGAAACTGATTATATGGCTTATCCAATTACTGGTGCTAAAACACACTTCTGAGATCCCTATATTTCAAATTCAGAAAACAAAGTAACAGGCTTATGCATCCAGGAGTTATTCTACTGGACAAAAAACGGAAGCATAGAATAGCTTGAATAAATAGTCTGAGTCTTGAGGTTTGATTCAATCAAACATACTGTTTTAGAAGCAGACAGATTCTGGAATAAGCACTTCACTAGAACTCAATTTCTGAGCCATTTACCTAGAAATGTTTTGTATCTTCATTGTGATGTTGGTGGTGGTTATATAACTATATGCACTTCTAAAAACTCATAGAACTATTCACAAAAATAGTTGAATTTTATTATAAGTAAACTGCACCTTAATAAAAACATACACACGGCCGGGCACGGTGGCTCATGCCTGTAACCTCAGCATTCTGAGAGGCTGAGAGAGGCGGATCACCTGAGGTCAGGAGTTCGAGAACAGCCTGACCAACACGGAAAAACACCATCTCTACTAAAAACGCAAAATTAGCTAGCCAGGCGTGGCGGCGCATGCCTGTAATCCCAGCTACTCGGGAGGCCGAGGCAGGAAAATTGCTTGAACCCAGGAGGTGGAGGTTGTGGTGAGCCAAGATTGTGCCATTGCACTTCCTTCTGGGCAACAAGAGTGAAACCCCGTCTCAGAAAATAAACAGCTGGGCGCGGGGGTTCATGCATGTAATCCCAGTACTTTGGGAGGCAGAGGCAGGCGAATCATAAGGTCAGGAGTTTGAGACTAACCTGGCCAACATGGTGAAACCCTGTCTCTACCAAAAATACAAAAAATTAGCTGGGCACAGGGGCAGGCACCTGTAATCTCAGCTACTGGGGAGGTTGAGGCAGAATAGCTTGAACCTCGGATGTGGAAGTTGCAGTGAGCAGAGATCACTCCACTGCATTCTAGCCTGGGAAACAGAACAAGACTCAGTCTCAAAAAAAAAAAGCCAAAATAAATAAATAAAAGCATACACACACATAATCTTAACTCACGTATTCCAAGAACACCCTATACATGAATATTAATACCATAGAGTATAATAATAGAGTACATACCTCTTTATCATCTTCAGATTTCCTATCATCCTCCTCATCCTCTTCTTTTTCAGATTTCTCTAACTCCTTCTGTTCTTCTTTTTGTTCCTCTACTTTAAGCTGTTTTGTCAGTCGGGCTATCAACTGGGATTTTAATCCTTTGGAACTAAGAGCTCGACTTTCTAATTCTTTTCGGAGGTCATTTACCTGAATATATGGAGCATGAAAACACAGGAAAAAAGGCGGGGGTGGCTATTGAAATAGGAAACAAACTAGCTACAATTAACAATTATCTTTTGGGGTTTTTTTTTGAAACGGAGTCTCACTCTGTCGCCCAGGCTGGAATGCAGTGGCGTGATCTTGGCTCACCGCAAGCTCTGCCTCCCAAGTTCAAGCGATTCTCCTGTCTCAGTCCCCCAAGTAGCTGGGATTACAGATGCTCACCACCACACCCAACTAATTTTTGTACTTTTAGTAGCGACAGGTTTCACCATGTTGGTCAGGTTGGTCTTGAACTCCTGACCTCGTGATCAACCTGCCTTGGCCTCCCAAAGTGCTGGGATTATAAGCGTGAGCCACCACGCCCAGCCTTTTGTGTGACTTTACAAATGTGGTGAAAAGAACATTTGTACAGCTCACACAACACTTGTGAAAATGTAAAATGATAGCATATTTTTGGAAAATAAAACATATTAACATGCGTAAACATTTTTTTCAATGTTCTTTGACCCAGAAGTTCTCATTTCTGGCTGTCTACCCTAAGGAAACATCCTAAATAGAAGGGGGAAAAACCCACAAAACTATAGATTCACTTATTTCCTCCCTCCAAAAAAGTGAAGAGTCTAAATGTCTCATAAATTAGCCAGGTGTGGTAGTGAATGCCTGTAGTCCTAACCACTTGGGAGGCTGAGATGGGAAGACTGCTTGAGCCCAGGAGTTTAAGGTTCTAGTGAACTATGCACTACACTCCAACCATGGCGACAGAGACCTTGTCTCTAAAAGTAAGTAAATAAACAAATGTCCAATAGAGGAGTAATACCAGCAGGGAATGGTGGCTCGTGCCTGTAATCCTAGCACCTTTGGAGTCCGAGGTGGAAGGATTGCTTGAGGCCAGGAGTTTAAAATCAGCCGGGGGAACACAGCAAAACCCCACCTCTTTAAAAAAAAAAAAAAAAAAATTAGCCAGACATGGTGGAACATGTCTTTAGCCCAAGCTACTTGAGAGGCTTAGGTGAGAGGACCACTTGAGCATAGGAGTTTGAAGCTGCAGAGAACTCTAATGACACCACTGCACTCTGTCCCTTGAATCAATTTACTTTAATAGTATAAAATATTTAAAAATAATTACATGCACAAAATTAATGTTAACTCAACAGGATGCGTCATTTTCTTTTTGTTGAGGCAGAGGCTTGCTCTGTTACCCAGGCTGGAGTGGCATAACCACGGTTCATGGCTCACCGTGGCAATCTTGACCTTCCAAGTTCGAGCGATCCTCCCACCTCAGGCTCCTAAGTAGCTGGGACTATAGGCATGCATCACCATGCTTGGCTAATTTTTTTTTTGGTAGAGACAGAGTCTCAATATGTTGCCTGGGCTGATCTTGAACTACTGGGCTGTAGCAATCTGCCCATCTGGGCCTCCCAAAGTGCTGGGATTACAGGCATAAAGCATAGTGCCCAGCTGCAACCTTACACACACACATACACACACGTATTTTTAGACAAAATTTCATTTTGTTGCCTAAGCTGGAGTGCAGTGACACAATCATAGTTCACTGCAGGCTCCAGATTCCAGGCTCAAGCAATCCTCCCACCTCAGCTTCCCAAGTAGCTGGGACTACAGGCGTGTGCCACTATGCCCAAATAATGTTTTAGACTTTTTGTAGAGACAGGGCCTCACTATGTTACAGAAGCTGGTCTCAAACTCCTAGACTTAAGCAATCCTCCTCCTTCAGCCCCCAGAAGTGCTGGGATCACAGGGAGCCACCTTGCCTGGCTTATTATTTTATGGTTGTTTTTTTTTTCTACTCAGTATCCTCGAGTTGAAGTGATCGTAACTTTTATACACAATAACCAATCAACCAATCACAAAGCTTATACTCAGAAAAACACAAATGGAATAAAACACACAACAGGTGAGGTGGATCACATGTGTAATCCCAGGACTTTGGGAGGCTGAGGTGGGTGGATCAATTGAGGTCAGGAGTTCAGACCAGCCTGGCCAACACGGTGAAACCCCACCACTACTAAAAATACAAAAATTAGTTGGGCATGGTGGCACAAGGCCTGTAGTCCCAGCTACTAGGGAGGCTGAGGCACAAGAATCTCTTGAACCAGGGACACAGAGGTTGAGATCGTGCCACCGCACTCCAGTCTGGGCGACAAAGCAAGACTCTGTCTCAAAAAAATATATATATATATATACACACACACACACACACACACATATGTATAAACTGTATATATATACACACACACACACACTGCCCAGGATGGTCTCAAACTCCTGGACTCAAGCGATCTGCCCATCTATGCCTCTCAAAGTACTGCAATTAGAGGCGTGAGCCACTGCTCCCAGCCTCTTCCCAGTTTAGATGTATATCAATCTATGTTTTAATTTTAAATATATTTTAGGCTGGGTGCAGTAGCTCACCCCTGTAATCCTAACACTCTGGGAGGCAGGGGTGGGTAGATCACTTGAGGCCAGGAGTGTGAGAATGGCCTGACCAACATGGCAAAATCCCATCTCTACTAAAAATACAGAAATTGGCCTGGCATGGTTGTACGTGCCTGTAATCGCAGCACTCAGGAGTTCGAGACCAAACTGGCCAGCATGCTGACATCCTGGCTGGCCATCCTGGCTAACACGGTAAAACCCCGTCTCTACTAAAACTACAAAAATTAGCCGGGCGTGGTGGCGGGGTACCTGTAATCCCAGCTACTCAGGAGGCTGAGGCAAGAGAATCTGTTGAACCCAGGAGACAGAGGCTGCAGTGAGCCGAGATCATACCACTACACTCCAGCCTGGGCAACAAACCGAGACTCCATCTCAAAAAAATCTTTTTTAATTGAAAAAGATAAGTAAAATCCATCCTTATTAAAATTACCTTCATTGTCTTTGGATCAAGTTTAGACCAATGGGTAGGTGTAGAAATTTCTTTAGCTTCACCATCATCCTTCTCTTCTTCATCCTGACATACAAAGTTAAGAATGTAATTACTATTATGAAACCGTAAAACAAAAATAATTTATTTTTAAAAGTCTGTTGCTGATCTGTGCAAGGTCACAAATGTTTCAGATTGTCTTCTCCTAAAGTTATTATTTAGGCAAGTCCACGTACATACATTCTACCACTTTTAACTGATCACAAAGACACTCATCAGCCAATCAAAGCCAGATCTGTGAAACACAAAAGGGTGATAAATTACAACACAAAGGATATCAGGGATGCACAAACACTGCCGGTCTCCACAAACCACACAGTGTGTGATCTTGCCCCAATTTTCAAGCCACCCAAAGACTGATTTAGTCAGACCTTTGAAATGTACCAAAGACGTTGCCACATAGCCTGAAATTTCAAATCTCTCAGACTTGTGGTTGTCCAATTTCAAATATCCATGACTAGAACTGATGACCATGAAAAAGAAAATTTTTTAAATTTTAGAAAATGGCAAAATGTTTAAAATGGCTTAATACTGAATCTTGTTCAACAACTGGTCCCAGATTCCAGCAACTAGACCTATGATAAAAACAAAATTCTGTGCAATTTAAGCACAACTTATTTTCCTCTGAGGTCTCAGCACTCTTAAAGTTAGGATAATAGACAGAAATTTTAAGAGAAAAGAACATACAACTATACTGCTGAAAGCTGGATTACCAGTCGCTGTTACCAGTTATGTTCCTCCATGTGTGTTTGTTATGTAGTGTGTGGTGTGCATTTGTGCCTGTGTTCCTGTGCCTGTGAGAAGCGGAAATAGAAAAAGGGATTAGCGTTCAGTGCCTGTTCTCCATCAGCCTCCTTGCGTTCACCCTGAAGCTTCTCGACCAGCTGCTGCTTGTATCCTCGGGAGAGGGTTTCCCACTCTGAGCGGGTGGGAAGGCAATGCCAAACATCCGGGAAAAATAAAACCACTGTCTCCACATGAGCTGGAACTGTACGCCCCTTGTGGGTCTCCTCAGGGCGATGGTAGCGAATCTCTGCAAAACGGTACCTGTTGCAAGGGAAGAAGCATGTTGGAAAAAAAATTCTAAAATACATTTTAAAGACCCTAGTTCACTTGTAGCACATCAAGTAAAGAAATTTTGCTGCAAGAACTTGAGGTTGGTCTAAAGAAAAAAAAATTATAGAAGCCATAGTTCCTCTTTTGGTACATTTGTACAATATTTAATAAGTTAAAGGAAGAATATGTTCCCCCAAGGCATTTTCAAGTTTGATTACAGAGCTACCCACATTTTAGAGTATACCTGAAGAAGCTGGATAGCTGTTCAGATTTCATGTGCTAAAAAAGAATATTCTCAAATTAAGTCACAAAAGACACACCAAAATACACAGGACAAATAAGCCTCAAGAGAAAATATGGCTGAACAAAAATAATCGCAACTACATCATTTTATAACAAAAGAATTATAATGAAATGAAGTTCTCTCTTGACGATCTTCTCCAGCTATGCATGAAATGAAAAGTATTTTCAACATACATCCAACTTCCAAAGTACAATATAACAAAACATTTAAATTTTCAGTTTATTTTGATTAGTTCTTAATCCTTTTTCCCCAAAACATTTTGGCACCAAATAAACTTTAGCTACAAATGGGGATTTTCCTTTGGGATTACCTGCATGACCAGGATTGCTAAAATAAGCCGAGGGGAAAAGGCTGATCGACAAGAACAACTACATAAACTATCAGTAAAACACTTCCAATCAAGAAATGAATTGGTACTTACCATTGTGTGCACACACTTAGATCAATGCCTGTCAGAGCCTTACAACAACGAATAGCAGTCTTAATCAACACAGAGGGATCTTTTTCTGGGTCTGGTCCATCCAACGAAGGAGACCAGTGGCCTCCAATGGCCATAGCTTCATCCTTGCCTTTCATGCCCACTAAAAACTAATTCAAAACAAAGAATCATTTACATATATTATGCACCCTGTCAAATCACAAATAAGATACTTGAGAAGGAAAGGTACAAACCTTTCCAATACCATTTTTACTACCTCTGGTATCTGTCAGTCAAGGAAGAGTTCAGTTCATTGTGTTCCACACTGCATTTCAGCAATGGAATAGGATTTACACACATCATAACTCATCCTTTTAAAATATTTCTTCAGATAGAGTTCTTTTAAAGAAACAAGCTATAATTCAAACTTCAACAACATCCAAAGACACCGAATCCTATTACCACTAAGATTCTACTATGTTACGAATATAAAACATCAAAATGACTGTTGAACTAGTAGCGTACAAATAAGATATAGTCATAATCTGCAATGAGAAAAACATCTACATCATTAAATTCTGGGTGCCTTAATACTGAAATTAGTCATTAAACTAATCAACACATATTAAAATGTAGGGTTTTAGATTTTATATGTACAAAGTTACAGCTAAGCAAAGTGAATACATCTAAAGTTAAAACAAATGTGTCCTTTTACCTTAACAAGTCTAGCAGGATGTTGGAATCCATCTCGAAGTTCTTGTGGGTCTTCAGCAAGAGCACATGACTTATGATACAAATCTTCCATACTAGGGCTAGCCATCAGCATTACCTATTATAGTCAAATAATTCAATCCTGTCAAAAGTCTAAAGTAATGTGAAAAAATGAGAAGCACTACTAATTATCTTTACATATTAGATGTCTGAAATTTTTAAATAAAAATAGGAAGTAATACTATAGCAGAAATAGTATTAGATACCTCAGCCTCCCAAAGTGCTGGGATTACAGGCGTGAGCCACCACGCCAGGCCTAGATACCTTGTAATTACTTAGTTTTAACTTTTGAAGGGATGCTTTTTCACTCAAACAATGCTCTAAACAAAACTGTAGACTATACATAATATACTGAATGTTTCCCTTAAGACTAACATTTAGTGCATTCATCTAACACTAAGTTTTATCTGAGGCTACCAGAAGTCATACGACGTTCCAAATATCTCACTAACATCAACTTTATCTTCACATTTTTATGAGGTTTAAAATGTTAGAATAACTTGTTTTACAGCTCAAGACATGAGGCAAAGAGAGTTTAAATTAAATTATATAACCAAAATAGGATCAAGCAGTCAAGAAGAAAACAGGTATTCGGGTCTACCTAACAAATACTTTCTGAAGGATAATTCTACATATCCTTTTATTATGAATAACTGCTAAGAAATTTAAGCTGCATATCACAGTTGAATACAAACCTTTGCACTGTATAAGTGGTCGGCATCTGGTGGATCAAGAATGGCCATATTTTTTTCTAAGGACTCTACTTCTCTGTGCATTACATAAAAATTGCAGTAATTTCCCAGCTGAAATGGTCTTGACAAAGGGAAAGCATCCACCCATGTAAACTGAGCATCAAAAAAGTCACTAGGTATATACAAATTCTGATAACGGCGCCTTAGTTCCATCATGTCACAACTGGGACTGAAAAACAGACATAAGTAGTGAGTAAAGAGCCTTAATAAAAAGGTTACACAAACATTCACTCCATTCTGTAGCAAATACAATTTCATATGGTAAAAAGTAAGCTGAAAAAGGACAAAGTCAGTTACCAATGAGCTACAGATTTGGATAGAGACATATGAAAATATTACTTTCAAATTTGTATACTCAAAGCTTTGAATAAATAGTATTCTCAGTGTTATCTTTATTTCGTTACTTTTTGTTACAGAAGACCCTTTGAAATAACTTGAACCTCAGCTCCAGAAAAGATCTGTACAAAAGCAGGTTTTCCTCTGTTGAAACTGTGGATTACTTGAAGATTACGGTTCATGTTGAAAGGATACAAAACATCAATGAGAGTGGTACCAAGTTAGTATTTCTGTATGCCCCTCAATCAGGTTTTCAGAGTGCGGAAAAACTCTGTAACTTTTATTTTACTATAGTAGTTCCTAGATCAAGCATACTTACATTCAAAATTAAATACAAAAATCTACACAAAAGGAAAATTCGTATGTTCCTTGGATTATCTGCACCTCCACACCCCTTTCTCTGTGAATGATTAAGATCCATACCTGATTATTATGTATAGAGGGCATAAATTTCTTGTCTTTTAAGTCTCGCACTGATTTTTTAAAGGATCATTTCCTCTTTCCTAAGAAGTAGAATTTTTAAAAGAGAGGAATTGAAAGGTCAATCTGGCAAAAGGTTAAGAGATGTCTGTTAAAAGTATAATGTAAGATGAAAAGACAACTACATTGTCTTTTTTAAAGACAACTAAAGGCAGAAGTATGAAAGATGAAGTAATCTACATGTAGAGATGTCTTCATTTGAAGTATAAAAATAAACACAGAGCAATAAACTTGTCAGATAATAGACTATTATCTACCTACCTATTTATCTATTTTATCTACAGACAGAATCTATCTATCCATCCATCTATCCATCCATTCATCCATCCATCCATCCATCCATCCAATCTACAGACAGAATCTTGCTCTGTCGCCCAGGCCAGAGTGCAATGTGACATACTCATAGCTTGCTGTAACCTGAATTCCTAGGCTCAAGCAATCCTTCCATGTCAGCCTCCAAGTATTATAGCTAGGACTACTGGTGCACTACCACATGTGGTTAACTTCTACTTTTTGTAGAGGTGAGGTCTCACTATATGCCTAGGCTGGTCTCAAACTCCTGGCCTCAAGTGATTCTTCCACTTTGGCCTCCTAAAGTGCTGGATTACAGGTGTGAGCCACTAGTGCCAGGCCTGTAATTACACTTTATTTGGGTATGATTCTGCTGTCAAAATAATAAAAACGTAAAACAAGTATCTGAGTTTTGTTTTTAAGGAAGTGTTACAAAAAGAAAATATGTATAATTGTTTCCCAATTTCGCATCACCAGAATTTTTGAAGTCATGTTTTACTCCACAGGAGTAAAATTTATAATAAAACAAAAGATGTAACTACAAATAAATCATTTCATGGGCATGAAGTTTCTTATAATCATATTAGTGTAAGAAAATCTTAATTTATACAACTACGAATGAGAAGTATGGAAACTTTAAAATCATTTTTACTTGCAAGAGATCCCCTTTTTTTTTTTTTTGAGACGGAGTCTCGCTCTGTCGCCCGGGCTGGAGTGCAGTGGCCAGTTCTCAGCTCACTGCAAGCTCCGCCTCCCGGGTTTACGCCATTCTCCTGCCTCAGCCTCTGAGTAGCTGGGACTACAGGCGCCTGCCACCTCGCTCGGCTAGTTTTTTGTATTTTTTAGTAGAGACGGGGTTTCACCGTGTTAGCCAGGATGGTCTCGATCTCCTGACCTCGTGATCCGCCCGTCTCGGCCTCCCAAAGTGCTGGGATTACACACTTGAGCCACCGTGCCCGGCCGACGCAAGAGATCCATTTAATGTTCTGGGAATTTACTTCAAAGTGGTAAAACTAAACTGTGAAGGTTTAATTTATTATTATTATTTTTCTTTATTTTTTGAGACAGAGTCTCCCTCTGTCGCCCAGGCTGGGTTGCAGTGGTGCAATCTCGGTTCACTGCAACCTCTGCCTTCCGGGTTCAAGTGATTCTCTTGCCTCAGCCTCCCAAGAAACTGGGATTACAGGCACTCACCACCATGTCCAACTAAGTTTTGTATTTTTTAGTAGAGTCAGGGTTTCACCATGTTAGCCAGGCTGCTCTTGAACTCCTGACCTCAAGTGATCTGCCCACCTCAGACTTCCAAAGTGCTGGGATTACAGGCGTCAGCCACCGCACTTGGCCCATGAAGGTCTAATTTAGAAGACGCTAAATAGCTGTTCAATTTCATATCCTATGCATCAACTCTTCCCAAAAAAGCATTCAATATTGAGAACAGATGGGCTAAAATCAGAGCTCCCCTATTTAATATCTTTGAGGCTGTGAAAGCGGTGTTGGTTTCAACTGGTTTCTCTGAAATATGCAGACTACAGATTTTTAAGTATAAGAGTAAACAGCTATAAGAAGAAAACTAGTGTAAATGAAGAGTAGTTGCTGGGCCAGGCATGGTGGCTCACGCCTATAATCTCAGCACTTTGGAGGCTGAGGCGATTGGATCACCTGAGGCAAGGAGTTTGAGATCAGCCTGGCCAACATGGTGAAACCCTGTCTCTAAAAACACAAAATGAGCCGAGTGCGGTGGCACATTCCTGTAATCCCAGCTACTCGCGAGGCTAAGGCATGAGAATTGCTTGAACCCGGAGGCAGAGGTTGCTGTGAGCCACGATCGCCCCATTGCTCTCCAGCCTGGGCAACAAGAGTGAAACTCCATCTCGAAGAAAAAAACAAAAAAAGAAGTAGGTGCTCATTTGACCATAAGTAAGAGTAAATGAATGCCAACTATGTAACATAATTAAGCAAAGTCACCAAGCAAAATTTTCTTGGCATTAAGTAGCTTGACTAAAATTCACCAGTTACTAAATCTAGAAGTGAATATATAGAAATTTTAACCACTGATAGGCAAGTATTATGAATGGTAATTATCACTCTGTTTAAATGTAATAATATCATCTTAGGCCACTGCATCGCATATAGCTATCTGCTTTTAGCTAAACAGCCTTGAACGCTGCTTTTAATGATTTTCCTGTTTTACAGTCAGTTTTTTTTTTTGTTTTGTTTTTTGTTTTGAGGCAGAGTCTCGCTCTGTCGCCTGGGCTGGAGTGCAGTGGCCGGATCTCAGCTCACTGCAAGCTCTGCCTCCCAGATTTACGCCATTCTTCTGCCTCAGCCTCCGTGTAGCTGGGACTACAGGCGCCTGCCACCCCGCCCGGCTAGTTTTTTTATTTTTAGTAGAGATGAGGTTTCACCGTGTTAGCCAGGATGGTCTCGATCTCCTGACCTCATGATCCGCCCGTCTCAGCCTCCCAAAGTGCTGGGATTACAGGCTTGAGCCACCGCACCCGGCCCAATTTGTTTTTTTCCGTCTATTCATCTATTACTAAGTTGCCACCACAACCCACCATTAATTTCTGAGACTATACAACTGCCACACAATGGGTTAAGTCCTTTGGATACCTGAACTAAACCTCACAATAATTCTGCTAGTCTTTTTTTTGCAGGTAAACATCAGAATTCCTGGTAAGTTGGCCAGGTACAGTGACTCATACCTGTAATCCCAGCACTTTGGGAGGGCGAGGCAGGTGGATCGCTTGAGGTTAGGAGTTCGAAACAAGCCTAGCCAACATGGTGAAACCCCATCCCTACTAAAAATACAAAAATTAGCTGGGTGTGGTGCTGAGCACCTGTAATCCCAGTTACTAGGGAGGCTGAGGCAGGAGAATAGCTTGAACCCAGGAGGTGGAGGCTGCAGTGAGCTGAGATCACGACACTGCACTCCAGCATGGATGACAGAGTAAGACCCTGTCTCAAAACAAAAAAAAGAAAGAAAAAAGAAACTCCTAGTAATTTGTCATGACTTCTGATTCAAAAGGTAAATAATATATTTATGTATATACATACACATACACTATACACGTGAATACATTATGTATGTGAGTATATATGCATGTCTATGTTTCTATTATACTACATTGCCACAGCTAAACTTGAAATAATTGGTTTACTACTGTATTACTGCCTCATCACATACAATGCACTATACATGATCTTCAAGTTATCAGTAAGTCTGGATCTTAACTGATTCTAACTTTAGGGGAATAACTTTATGACAGAGGAATTTCCTTGAGAGGCTGTCTTTTTCAATACCAGTCGATTCCTTCATGGGGATATAAAAATAATGCAGCATTGTAGAGAATTAAGTTATTTCAAATTGCATTTCTGCCCTTACATGAAGAACATTAACTGTCAGGAAATCAATGTTGCAAGAAAAATATCTCTGTAACATATTCTGTCAAATTACATGAAATCAGTAACTCAAGAAAACAATGGGTGGGGAATAACCTACCAATCTAAAGAAAACTTTGAAAACTGAACTGTGTAACGTGGAACAACACGTCGAACTCTCCGAGGTGATCGTTCTCGCTCTCTTCGTGGAGATCTTTCCCGGGAACGTTTCCTCTGAGGTGATCTTTCTCTCGATCTACGTCTTTCTCTCTCTCTCTCACGACTGAAAACAAATTTTTCTAAAATTACTAATATTTCTAATATTATGGAAAAGCTCTTCAATGAAGTAGAGTAGGTAATATAAGCAAGATTCCACAGTATATTTGTTTAACTTTTTAAAATTTGTAGTAAAATAGACATAACACAAAATTCAGCATTTTAAAATTTTATATTATAAGCACATAGTTCAGTGGCATTAAGTATGCTTACACTGTTGTACAACCATTGCCACCATCCACAGTATACTTTAGAAAATATACCTTCGATCATCTTTTCTGTTAGGCACTTGATCCCCTCTGTCATTTCTTCCTGAAAATCGGGATGGGGGATCTAATCGTCGTGCTGGTTGTGGCTGTGAAACTATACGAACAGGAGGCTGCAATAAACCAGCTTTAAAAAATAAAAGAAAAAAATGTTTAGCGTGTCTAAACAAAGTTCAAAAGTACCTGATAAAATTAGATGAACAAAGTTAAATAACTGAGATCACTAAAATTGTCTTTTCAAAGTTGGCCTGTTAATATATATTTTCAAATAATAGGTACTGGCCGGGTGCAGTAGCTCAGGCCTGTAATCCCAGCTCTTTGGGAGGCCGAGGCGGGTGGATCACCTCAAGTCAGGAGTTTGAGACCAGCCTGGCCGACATGGTGAAACCCCATCTCTACTAAAAATGCATAAATTACCTGGGAGTGGTGGTGGGTGCCTGTAATACCAGCTAATCAGGAGCCTGAGGCAGGAGAATCACTTGAATCCAAGAGAAGAGGCTGCAGTGAGCTGAGATCATACCACTGCACTCCAGCCTGGGAGGCAGAAGCAAAACTGTGTCTCAAAAAAAAAAAATAGGTACTATCAGGTCAGGCGCGGTGGCTCACACCTGTATGTCCAGCACTTTGGGAGGCAGAGGCGGGTGGATCATGAGGTCAGGAGTTCGAGATCAGCCTGGCCAATATGGTGAAATCCCGTCTTTACTAAAAATTCAAAAAAATTAGCCAGGCGTGGTGGCGCGTTCCTGTAATCCCAGCTACTCAGGAGGCTGAGGCAGGACAATCACTTGAACCCAGAAGGCGGAGGTTGCAGTGAGCCGAGATTGTGCTACTAAACTCCAACCTGGGCGACAGGGCGAGACACTGTGTCAAAAAAACAAACAAACAAACAAACAAAAAATTACCTTTTTTTTTTGAGACAGGGTCTCACTGTATTGCCCCAGTTGGAGTGCAGTAGTGCAATCATGGCTTACTGCAGCCTCACCTCCCAGGCTCAAGCAATCTTCCCATCTCAACATCCAAAGCAGCTGGGACATAGGCATGCACCACTAAACCCAGTTAATTTTCTAAAAAATTTCTTTGAGGAGACGGGGTCTCCCTATGTTGCCCAGGTGGGACACTATCTTGACAAATTCTTCCCAATATTGAAAATCAACAATTTCATTTTGAAATAGTATAAATATTTCCAAGTAGGAATAGTGCAAATTTACCTTCTTTACTACAATGCACACTTAATTTATGGAAAGATGTATAATATATGCAAAGTTGTAAGTATTTTAGACAGAGTAACTAGAACAAGTAACTAAGTCCTTTACAACACAGATTAAAATACTCATTCCCCCTTTCAACATCTGATCACGCTATAAGGACTAAAAAATGTGTTTTTCTTTAAAATTTGCTCAACCTCAGTAGAATGATTCACATAAAACATCTCTAAAGTAGACAGAACTATTACACATCACAGAAAATAAACACAAGCACAAACAATTTCATTCTTCCCAACTGAAAACATGATATATGAGATCCAACATCTCTCCACTAGAACAGTTTTCTGATGCTGGTCTATGACAACGATATTAATTCCTAATAGGAAGCCTAGTATGGTGATCATCTGAATTACTGCTCTGTAGTTTGTAGCAGGAAAAAAATCTCTCCACTACTATGTTTCCTAAAAAATTTGTTCAGTATGGTCTGATTTTTATTATGAATGGAAAAATGTGCATGTCAGTAGGATTCTTATGCATTGTTATGCTCATCTCCCTTTTCATGTCCCTGTCATCCCAGAAACATATAGGGAGTTTTCAATTTTGGAACGCCCTCACTGGGACATCTCCTTTAAGAAATACTCAATGGAGAACTGTAAAAATGACACAGGAGAGGCCGGGCGTGGTGGCTCACGCCTGTAATCCCAGCACTTTGGGAGGCCAAGGTGGGCAGATCATGAGGTCAGGAGAGCAAGACCATCCTGGCTAACATGGTGAAACCCCAACTCTACTAAAAAAATAAAAAATACAAAAATTAGCCGGGCGTGGTGGCAGGCGTCTATAGTCCCAGCTACTCGGGAGGGTGAGGCAGGAGAATGGCGTGAACCCAGGAGGCGGAGCTTGCAGCAAACTGAGATCACGCCACTGCACTCCAGCCTTGGCGACAGAGCAAGACTCTATCTCAAAAATAAAAAGACACAGGAGTCAGCTTGAAAAAATTCTTACAAACTATACATATAAAGGATCAAAAAGAAAACAACTGAATATAAAACAATGGATAAATAAAAAAGCCATGAGGCCACAGTAAACAAAGAAAAGACCTAACATAAAGCAAGAAATGGATGCAATAAGAAGGATGAATAAGCCAGGCACGGTGGCTCATGCTTGTAATCCCAGCACTCTGGGAACCTGAGGGGAGTGGATCACCTGAAAGTCAGGAGTTCAAGACCAGCTTGGCAAACATGGTGAAACCTCGTCTCTACTAAAACTACAAAAAATTAGCCAGGCGCGATGGCGGGCGCCTGTAATCCCAGCTACTCAGGAGGTTGAGGCAGGAGAATCACTTGAAGCCAGAAGCGGAGGTTGCAGTGAGCCGAGATCTTGTCACTGCACTCCAGCCTGGGTGACAAGAGCAAAACTTTGCCTCAAAAAAAAACAACAAAACAAAACAAAAAAAGAAGGATGATTATAAAAAGCATCATTTAGAAATTCTTGGCCGGGCTGGGCGCAGTGGGTCACATTTGTAATCCCAGCACTTCGGGAGGCCAAGGCGGGTGGATTACCTGAGGTCAGGACTTTGAGACCGGCCTGGCCAACATGGTGAAACCCTATCTCTACTAAAAATACAAAAAATTAGCTGGACGTGTTGGCAGACACCTGTAATCCCAGCTACTCGGGAGGCGGAGGTTGCGGTGAGCTGAGATCGCATCATTGCACTCCAGCCTGGGCAACAAGAGCAAAACTCCATCTCAAAAAAAAAAAAGTCTCACACACAAAATGTCATAAAAGTAGAATCACACATTATGTTCGAAACCAAACAAGGATGCATACTTACAGAATAAAACTATTATCAAAAAAAACGAGTTACAAATGGTTGTCATGCAATTTGTGAGACAGGGTCTTGCTCTGTCACCCAGGCTGGAGTGCAATTGTGCAATCTTGCCTCACTGCAACCTCCGCCCGCTGGGCTCAAGTGATCCTTCCACATCAGCCTGTGTACACCACCATGTCTGGCTATTTTTTGGATTTGTAGTAGAGATGGGGTCTCACCATGTTGCCCAGGCTGATCTCGAACACCTGAGCTCAAGCAATCCGTCCACCTCAGTCTCCCAAAGTGCTGGGATTACAGGTGTGAGCCACTGCCCTGCTACCAGACACAATGTTGTATTTTTTTTGTTGTTGTTTTTTGAGACGGAGTCTTGCTCTGTCGCCCGGGCTAGAGTGCAGTGGCTGGATCTCAGCTCACTGCAAGCTCCGCCTCCCGGGTTTACGCCATTCTCCTGCCTCAGCCTCCGGAGTAGCTGGGACTACAGACGCCCGCCACCACGCCCGGCTAGTTTTTTTGTATTTTTAGTAGAGACGGGGTTTCACTGTGTTAGCCAGGATGGTCTCGATCTCCTTCCTCATGATCCGCCCGTCTCGGCCTCCCAAAGTGCTGGGATTACAGGCTTGAGCCACCGCGCCCGGCCAATGTTGTATTTTTTTGACCTGAGTAGTGATCACATAGGTGTTCATTAAATAACTCATTACGCTGTAATCTGTCATTTTGCTATGTATCATCATTTACAATAACAAAGAAAATGCAGGCTGGGAGCAGTGTCTCACACCTGTAATCTCGGCACTTTCAGAGGCCAAGACAGGCAGATTACTTGAGTCCAGGAGTTCAAGACCAGCTCGGGCAACATGGCAAAACCCGCCTCTACAAAAAAGTACAAAAATTAGAGGGGGGCTGAGACGGGAGGACTGCTTAAGGCCAGGAAGTCGAGGCTGTAGTGAGCTGAAATCACACCACTGCACCCATGCCTGAGTGACAGACCGATACCTTGTCTCCAAAAAAGAAAATGCAGCCTGGGCATCATGGTGAAACCCCGTCTCTACAAAAGATATAACAATTAGGCTGGCAGGGTGGCGCGCACCTGTAGTCCCAGCTACTCAGGGAAGCTGAGGTAGCAGGATCACTTGAGCCGGGGAGGTGGGGGTTGCAGTGAGCCAAGATGACACCACTGCACTCTAGCCTTGGTGACAGAGAGAAACCCTGCCTCAAAAAAAAAAAAGAACATGTCACAATTACATTTTTTAATGCCAATTAAGTAGGCTTCTTTAAGCTAAGGCTAACTGTCATCTTTTTCTCTTTTTTTTTTGAGACAGTTTCGCTGTTATCACCCAGACTGGAGTGCAATGGAGTGATCAGGGCTAACTGTAACCTCTGCCTCCTGGGTTCAAGTGATTCTCCTGCCTCAGTCTCCAGAGTAGCTGTGGTTACAGGCGCCTGCCACCACGAGCCAGTTAATTTTTGTATTTTTCCAAAAGTGCTGGGATTACGGTGTGGGCCACCGCACCCAGCCCTATGTATCATTTTAAACACTGTTTTTATAAGAACACATCTGGACCGGGTGCGGAGGCTCATGCCTGCAAACCCAGCACTTTGGGAGGCCAAAGTGGGCGGAAAACTTGAAGTCAGGAGTTCGAGACCAGCCTGGCCAACGTGGAGAAACCCTGTATCTACTAAAAATACAAAAATTTGCCGGGAATGGTGGCATATGCCTATAGTCCCAGCTACTTGGAAGGCTGAGGCAGGAGAATAGCTTGAACCTGGGAGGTTGAGGTTGCAGTGAGCCCAGACTGCACCACTCCAGCCTGGGTGACAGAGTGAAAAAGAACACATCTGGAGTTTCAATCAATTGGCAAAAAAACTTAAAACTCAGCAAATTCATTTGATGCGGTATGGTTTATTTTTATTATTATTATTTTTTTGAGACGGAGTTTCACTCTGTCACCCGGGCTGGAGTGCAATGGCCAGATCTCAGCTCAATGCAAGCTCCGCCTCCCAGGTTTACGCCATTGTCCTGCCTCAGCCTCCCGAGTAGCTAGGACTGCAGGCGCCCACCACCTTGCCCGGCTAGTTTTTTGTATTTTTTAGTAGAGATGGGGTTTCACCTTGTTAGCCAGGATGGTCTCGATCTTCTGACCTCGTGATCTGCCCGTCTCGGCCTCCCAAAGTGCTGGGGTTACAGGCTTGAGCCACCACGCCCGGCCGGATGTGGTATGGTTTATTAAGTAATTTAATAGTTTTGATATTTAAGTCCACAAGGGTGTATCTTTCAATTTCTTATCACTAAGAGAAAAAAAAAAAAAACTTCCACGTAGCTATGGAAGTAGATGTGTCCTATTCAGGATTCTTTAGGCTTCAAGTTTTCTTGAAATCCCTGCCTATTTTTGAAATTAAAAGCAGTTATTTTAACAACTAAAAAGTTACATATTCGTCTGAAACAAAAGCAAAGATACCTTTCTGCTGAGGCTGCTGTAATAAGGGCTGTGGTTGAGTCTGCAATAGTGGTGTAATAGAAGCTGCTGAAATCTGTGCCTGCAGCAATGACTGGGGCTGGGGCTGAGTCTGAACACCAAATGTTGTCTGTGGTGCAATTGGCTGAAGTACAGCAGGAGGAGTCTTCAGTAACGGCTGGGTTTGCGACTGATTCTTCAATTAAAAAATGAAAGAATAAGAAAAAAGAAAACTTTGTGAATTAGAAGACTCACTTACCAAGCTTCTATTAATACCTAACTCAATATTTTCTGTACCTGATTTGGTAGTGTTTGAATTCTCTGTGCATTCCATTTAAAAGGCATATTAGGATTATAAGTAGCTTCAACCAATACTCTGTCACCTACTTGGGGGGTTTTCCCTTTGACAGCACTGTAAAAAAAAAAAAAAAAAAAAAGTTAAATATAAATACAATTAAAATAGATTTCTCCTCAAAATGATTTACATAGTTAGTACTTTAAAGTAAACCATATTTCAAAAAAAATAAACAGTAAACTATATCAGAAACGGAAGTCTGGAAAGCTCTTTAAAAAGATGGGGCCGGGTGCGGTGGTTCATGCCTGTAATCCCAGCACTTTGGGAGGCTGAGACGGGCGAGTCACTTGAGGTCAGGAGTTCAAGATCAACCTGGTCAACATGGTGAAACCTTGTCTCTACTAATAATACAAAAATTAGCCGAGCATGGTGGCGCACACCTGTAATCTCAACTACTCAAGAGGCTGAGGCATGAGAATTACTTGAACCCGGGTGATGGAGGTTCCAGTAAGCTGAGATCGTGCCACTGCATTCCAGCCTGGGTGACAGACGAGACTCGGTATCAAACAAAAATAAATAAATAAAACAAAATAAAATAACAATAAAAAGTAGTTGGGGGATGGGAGCAGTAGATTACACCTGTAATCTCAGCACTTTAGGAGGCCAAGGTGGACAGATCACTTAAGGAGTTCAACACCAGCCTGGCTAACATGGTGAAACCCCATCTCTACTAAAAATACAAAAATTAGCTGGGTACGAATCGCCCATACCCAAGAGGCGGAGGTGGCAGTGAGCTAATATCGCACCACTGTACTACAGCCTGGGCAAGAGTGAGACTCATCTCAAAAACAGTAATAAAAGAGGCCGGGCGCAGTGGCTCACGCCTGTAATCTCAACACATTGGGAGACCAAGGCAGGTGGATCCTGAGGTCAGGAGTTCAAGACCAGTCTGGTCAAGATGGCGAAACCCCATCCCTACTAAAAATACAAAAATTAGCCGGCGTGGTGGCAGGAGTAATCCCAGCTACTTGGGAGGCTGAGGCAGGAGAATCGCTTGAACCTGGGAGGCAAAGGTTGTAGTGAGCCGATATTGCGCCACTGCACTGCAGCCTGGGCGACAGAGTGATACCCCATCTCAAAATTAATTAATTAATTAAAATTTTAAAAATAAAAAAATAACAAAAAGTAAAAGTAGAAGGCCAGGTACAGTGGCTCATGTCTCTAATGCCGTAACTGTAAAAACCAAATGGATCACTTGAGATCAAGAGTTCAAGACCAGCTTGGGCAACATTGTGAGATCACATTTCTACAAAAAGTTTAAAAATTACCCTTTATTTCTAGATCTGAAGAAAAAGGAAAAAAAAAAAAATAGATGCCGGGCGTGGTGGCTCACGCCTGTAATCCCAGCACTTTGGGAGGCTGAGGCAGGTGGATCACCTGAGGTCAGAAGTTCACGACCAGCCTGGTCAACGTGGTGAAACCCTGTCTCTACTAAATATACAAAAATTAGCTGGGCATGATGGCAGGCACCTGTAATCCCAGCTACTCAAGAGGCTGAGGCAGGAGAATCATTTGAAGCTGGGAGGTGGAGGTTGCAGTGAGCTGAGATTGCACTCCAACCTGGGCAACAAGAGCAAAATTTGCTCTCAAAAAAAAAAAAAAAAAAAAATGTTGGGCGTGGTAGCGTGGACCTAGAGTCCCAGCTATTTGAGAGGCTGAAGCAGGAGGATCCCTTGAACCTGGGAATTGGAGGCTGCAGTGAGCTATGACTGCACTTCTGGGCCCCAGCCTGGGCAAAAGAGCAAGACCCCATCTCAAAAAATAAAATAAAAAGGACCGAGCATGATGGCTCACGCCTGTAATCCCAGGACTTTGGGAGGCCGAGATGGGTGGATCACAAGGTCAGCAGTTCGAGACCAGCCTGACCAACATGGTGAAACCCCATCTCTACTAAAAATAAAAAAAAAATTAGCCAGGCGGGGTGGCGGGCACCTGTAATCCCAGCACTTTGGGAAGCTGAGGCGGGTGGATCACTTGTGGTCAGGAGTTTAAGACCAATCTGGCCAACATGGTGAAATCCCATTCTCTAATAAAGATACAAAATTAGCTGAGTGTGGTGGTGCATGCCTGTCATCCCAGCTACTCTAAAGGCTGAGGCAAGAGAATTGCTTGAACCCAGGAGGCAGAGGCTGCAGTGAGTCGACAGATTGCACGACTGTGTCCAGCCTGGGCTACATATAATTTCTGCCACAACTAAACAGGTGTTTTATGGTAAATGCAAGAAGCCATAATATGACAAGACATAATTAAGTTTACCTAAGCTGAAAGAATACATCTTCATCCACAAATCCAAATGTATCATGTAGTTTTGTAACCACCCCTGTGAAAACACGCTGCTTCTGAGGCTGGGTTTGCTGTTGACTGGACCTTGGTGTTGGATATGATACAGTTATTTGTGCTGTTGGCTGAGGAGTAGATAGGCTAAGGCTTGTAGGCAGTGCAACAGCTGGCTATAAAACAAAATCAACATCAAATTAAGGCAATGATTTGAAATCATCTAAAAACTCAATATGACTACTTAAAACTAACCCAGAATATTAAACTTTTCATATTATGTTAGAAGATATACATGTACATCTTGAGAGTCAGGTCTAAAATTAAACGATAAATTATTTTTAGCCTATCTCATCAAAATCCCTCAGATGAGTGTTCTAATACAACATCTATACTAGCATAATAAAGGCTCAGGAAAGTCCTAAGTATAGCAAAGGAACTCAGCATTCCTTAAACTTTGACCACAAAATTATTTTCTCATGAAATTTCTTTAATACCTTAAGATACTAGCAATGTGTTATGGCTACACTTAGGGAAATAGCATTTGAACAAAAGAACTTCTATAGTTTTACTACTTAATTTGGAAATTCTACTTTGTTGATGATTGAAAATATGAGTTAGGGCCGGGCGCGGTGGATCAAGCCTGTAATCCCAGCACTTTGGGAGGCTGAGACGGGCAGATCACGAGGTCAGGAAATCGAGACCATCCTGGCTAACATGGTGAAACCCCGTCTCTACTAAAAAATACAAAAAATCAGCCGGGCGTGGTGGTGGGCGCCTGTAGTCCCAGCTACTCGGGAGGCTGAGGCAGTAGAATGGCGTCAACCCAGGAGGCGGAGCTTGCAGTGAGCTGAGATCCGGCCACTGCACTCCAGCCCAGGCGATAGAGTGAGACTCCGTCTCAAAAAAAAAAAAAAAGAAAATATGAGTTAGGTGTTAACCAACTGTAGTTCTTTAATAAAAACAGGTTGATTGCACAATTCAAGTATGTTTTTTTTTTTTTTTTTTTTTTTTTTTTTTTGAGATGGAGTCTCGCTCTGCCGCCCAGGCTGGAGTGCAGTGGCTGTATCTCAGCTCACTGCAAGCTCCGCCTCCTGGGTTCACGCCATTCTCCTGCCTCAGCCTCCCAAGTAGCTGGGAATATAGGCGCCCGCCACCTCGCCCGGCTAGTTTTTTTTTTTTGTATTTTTTAGTAGAGACGGGGTTTCACCGTGTTAGCCAGGATGGTCTCGATCTCCTGACCTTGTGATCCGCCCGTCTCGGCCTCCCAAAGTGCTGGGATTACAGGCTTGAGCCACCGCGCCCGGCCACTCAAGTATGTTTTTAAAAGACAAGTAAGTAATTCAAGACTAAAAATACAGTACAAAAGGTTATACTGTGAAAAGCTTCTCTCCTATTCCTGCTCCTCAGCTATGAAGTTCCCTAAACCTGAAGCAATCACTGTACTAATTATTAGTGTAAAGCCTCCTAGAAATGTTTTATTGAAATATGCATATAGATAAATGGAAGCATATAATACATACTAGACTGTATCTTTACTTCTACCTCAGATTATCTGGAATATCGTTCCATATCAGTACACAGAGGTTTTACTTTAACAGCTGCATAGTATTTCACTCTATGTATTTTTTTTTTTTTTGAGACAGAGTCTAGCTCTGTCACCCAGGCTGGAGTGCAGTGGCCGGATCTCAGCTCACTGCAAGCTCCACCTCCCGGGTTTACGCCATTCTCCTGCCTCAGCCTGCCGAGTAGCTGGGACTACAGGCACATGCCATCTTGCCCGGCTAGTTTTTTGTATTTTTTGGTAGAGACGGGGTTTCACCGGGTTAGCCAGGATGGTCTCGATCTCCTGACCTCGTGATCCGCCCGTCTCGGCCTCCAAAGTGCTGGGATTACAGGCTTGAGCCACCGCGCCCGGCCTCACTCTATATATTAACCAGTGATCAGCAAACTATGACCCATGGGCCAAAGACAGCCTATAGGCTGTTTTTACGTAGTTTATAAGCTAAGAACACTTTTTACACTTTCGAGATTGTAAAAATAGAGAAAGAGTATAGTGAAAGGCAATAAATAGTATGCAAAGCCTAAGGTAGCACTAACGAAAGTTCAAAACTTTTTAATGTTGCTGAAAAATTAAGCAGATAATGTCACACAATAACTTTCCCTGCTAAAGTGGAAATAATGTGCAGAAATTTTCCAAAAGAAGACGACTACAAAAATCGGTATTAATGAAAAGTCAGTAGTATTAAGTTTAAAATAAAACCTCAGCCGGGCGTGGTGGCTCACACCTGTAATCCCAGCACTTTGGGAGGCCAAGGCAGGTGGTCAGGACCTTAGGCGAGACCAGCTTGGCCAGCATGGTGAAACCCTAGCTCTACTAAAAATAAAAAAATTAGCCGGGCGTGGCGGCAGGCGCCTATGATCCCAGCTACTCAGGAAGCTTGAACTTCCTGGAGAATCGCTTGAACCCGGGAGGCAGAGGTTGCAGTGAGCCAAGATTGCACCACTGCACTCCAGCCTGGGCAACAGAGGGAGGCTCTGTCTCAAAATAAATAAATAAAATAAAACCTCATATTTATTCAAACTGTATCACAGCTGAACCTACAATGAGAAACCATCAAAGATAAAATAGCATACTTCTACCTTTATTTGGCATTATATTCCTAAATTATTAGGTGAATCTAACAAGTAACTAAACCCTGAAAGAAAAAGTAGAATAGGAATAAAGCTTTAGTCTACTGTTCATTCAGACATCCAAAACAAATAAAGTGATACCAACTAACCTGTGTTAAGAGGGTTTGCTGGGGTTGCTGTAACTGAAAACAGAAAAATAAACACACACAGAAAAGGGTCAATCAGAATTGTTGCTTCATAGATGCTTTATAAAAGAAATAATTCCTATAAGTTATTCTACTTATTTTTATTTTTTTAAACAGAAACGAGGTCTCACTATGCTGCCCAGGGTAGTCTTGAACTCCTGAGCTCAAGCAATCCTCTTGCCTTGGACTCCCAAAGTGATAGGATTGCAGACACGAGCCACTGCACCCAGCAACCCAGCACAGTTATCTCATTATTAAGAAAAATGTGAAAAGTAACAGAGATCACTAGGTATAAAATTTCCTACAACTATTTCTAACAACTGCAGACCTCATATATAAGTAACTCATTCAATGATAGGCACTTAACTACTTTTATTAATAAAAATACAGAACCTGATTTTTTTTGTTGTTATTATTTCCTAGGAATAGCATCCACAGTAAAACCCCACAAAATCTCTAAAAGTGAAGATTACCATGCTACAGAAATAACTCAGTATCATCAGCATGCTACTTGTTTCAAAAAATATCACTGGCCATGGCCGGGCGCGGTGGCTCAAGCCTGTAATCCCAGCACTTTGGGAGGCCGAGACGGGCGGATCACGAGGTCAGGAGATCGAGACCATCCTGGCTAACACAGTGAAACCCCGTCTCTACTAAAAAATACAAAAAAAACCTAGCTGGGCGAGGTGGCGGGCGCCTGTAGTCCCAGCTACTCAGGAGGCTGAGGCAGGAGAATGGTGTAAACCTGGGAGGGAGAGCTTGCAGTGAGCTGAGATCCGGCCACTGCACTCCAGCCTGGGCCACAGAGCAAGACTCCGTCTCAAAAAAAAAAAAAAAAAATCACTGGTCATCGATCCAATTCACAGTTATATCCCTAAAATGAGAAGTGCTGCTGATGGACAATTTGCCATAGGCACAGAGACCATGAAGGACCACATACTCTGACGTATGGTTTTCCTGTAATAGCAAAGTGTACTACTACCAGAAAGTAAAAGGAATTAGTATGAAAGGAGAAATTTCAAAATTCTGAAATATAAACTTGACTTAGGCTAAGGTAAAATAATCTGTATGAGGTTGTAATTCAAAACATTCAGTTTACCTGGAGTCAACAAGTATTAGAGATTAAATCATATCAAAATACTATTTTTCTGTAAGTTAAGAACAGTTAAGTAGTGCCATTTTTTAAAGGCAGAATATCACAATTTTTGCAAGGTTCAGCCTCACTCATTATCATCTTTAATAATGTATTTCATACGAGCGCTAAAATAAGTTGGAAGGTATTCTAAAAACAAGACATCTGATTTGAGACAAATCTCTTGTCAGTTTTTAAGAAGTTTAAAGCAATTACTAGTGAAATACTGAGGTCGTCTGGGAAAATGCAATGCTTCTGAAGCCTCAAAGGGCTTAAGTCAAGGATTAAACCGGGCCATGGGTCTAGGGACAAAGAAGTGATGAATTAAGAAGTCTCTGCAGCCACAAAAAAAAAGAATGAGGCTGGGCGCAGTGCCTCACACCTGTAATCCCAGCCCTTTAGGAGGCCAAGGCGGATGGATCACAAAGTCAGGAGTTTGACACATGGTGAAACCCCGTCTCTACTAAAAACAGAAAAAATTAGCCAGGCCTAGTGGCGTGTGCCTGTAATCTTAGCTACTCGGGAGGCGGAGGCAGGAGAATTGCTTGAATCCGGGAGGCAGAGGTTGCAGTGAGCCAAGATTGCGCCATTGCACTCTAGCCTGGGTAACAAAAATGAAACTCAGTCTCAAAAAAGAATGACAAATCCTTTCCAGGGACATGCTTAGGCTAAAACATATCTATATTTCAGCAAGGCAAACTCTCTTCCCTTGACAGTTCCTAGAGAATATTTCTAAGGAAAAGGGGCCAATGAAACTTGCTTTTAGTCTAAATAAGGAGCTTCCATATTGTTCAAATGTGCCTAGGGAATAGAAGTGTAAACTATAAAGGGAGGCTTTCTTCCACTTTTTGTTTATTTTAATTTTTGGCAGGTGTGCACCACCAGGACCAGCTAATTTTTGTATTTTTAGTAGAGGCAGAGTTTTACCATGTTGGCCAAGCTGGTATCAAACTCCTGACCTCAAGTGATCCTCCCGCCTTGGCCTCCCAAAGTGCTTGGATTACAGGCGTGAACCACTGTGCCGGGCCAGCTTTCTCCCATTCTGAACAATTCTATTTTAATATTTTCATTTCTATACACAATTTGATTAATAAAAAGGGGCTGGGGGCCCTACTCCTTCAAAGAAATAAAGGCTGTAGTAGGTGTTCATGTGACAAAAATTTTTAAAAATAAAAAAAATAAATACAGGCTGAAAGCCTGTATAAGGTTTATAAAGTTTAGGCTTCAAGTAGCAAAAGGAGCTTTCTTTTTTTTTTTTTTTTTTGAGATGGAGTCTCGCTCTGTCGCCCAGGCTGGAGTACAGTGGCTGGATCTCAGCTTACTGCAAGCTCCGCCTCCTAGGTTTACGCCATTCTCCTGCCTCAGCCTCTGGAGTAGCTGGGACTACAGGCGCCTGCCACCTCGCCCAGCTAGTTTTTTGTATTTTTTAGTAGAGACGGGGTTTCACCGGGTTAGCCAGGATGGTCTCGATCTCCTGACCTTGTGATCCGCCCGTCTCGGCCTCCCAAAGTGCTGGGATTACAGGCTTGAGCCACCGCGCCTGGCCTGAGCTTTCATTTTCACACGTGGTCTAGTTCAGCAGAGTTGGCCCTAAGGTTCCGGACAGGAGCATAACAGTCCAAAGGGTGGTTCTTTCCAGATTATTCTCTGCACCTGTTTTTTTTTTTTTTTTTTTTTTGGAGATGGAGTTTTGCTTTTGTTGCCCAGGCTGGAGTACAATGGCACAATCTCGGCTCACCACAACCTCCGCCTCCTGGGTTCAAGCAATTCTCCTGCCTCAGCGTCCCTGTCTCAGCCTCCTGAGTAGCTGGGATTACAGGCCTGCGCCACCACACCCGGCTAATTTTGTATTTTTAGTAGAGACGCGGTTTCTCCATGTTCGTCAGGCTGGTCTCAAACTCCCGACCTCAGGTGATCCGCCCGCCTTGGCCTCCCAATGTGCTGGGATTACAGGCGTGAGCCACCGCGCCCAGCCTCCTCATACTTTCTTAGAAACATGCAACAAAGACTAACTAAGGATTTGGGTAGTTAGGACCACCCTCCTATCTCCCTCACCCTTGTAGACATTCCTTTTTTCCTATCTGATTTACTCCAGCCCCTCCCAAAAAATTCATATCGCACGTTAAGGTAGCTGATAGAAATAAAACTCTCTATCAATTGAACTTTGGAACAAATGGCTATTTTAAAATCAGTTTTTAACATGGAAAATATAAACTAACCTGTTGTTGCACACTATACAGGGCCTGCTGAGGTTGTGAATATTGCTGAAAGATTAAAAAAATGTTTTTCAAAGAAAAATAGACACTAAATTTATTCATTCTCAAAAAGTGACATACATAGAAATACATACAATTACACTAAACATAAACTTTCTGTTCTGGCATGGCATTGATTCATAAAACAACAAAAAAATAAAAATAAAAAGAATAAAGATAAATTTTCTGGAACAGTGAAACTTCATCTAAAGTAAATAAAGTTGTGATTACTTATACTCCGGGATCCAAAAAGAAGTAAATCTTATTCACATAATTAAGGTATAAGAACGGCCCAATTTAAGGACTTAAAATTTTTGACTATTCAACTACTCTTTTTTTTGGACACAGGGTTTTGCTCTGCCTCCCAGACTAGAGTGCAGTGGTACAATCTCAGTTTACTGCAGCCTCAACCTCCCAATGCTCAAGCAATCCTCCCACCTCAACCTCCCAAGCAGCTGGGACCACATGCATCCTTCACCACGTTGACTAATTCTCCTTTTTTCTGCAGATGCTGTCTCACCATGTTGCCCAGGCTGGTCTCAAATTCCCGGGCTCAGACCATCCTCCCACCTCAGTCTCTTAAAATGCTGGCATTACAGGCATGAGCCACCATGCCTGGCCCAACTATTCTTCCCTATATATGCTGGTCAGATATAACATTCATCCCCAGAAAAATAAGCATAATAAAAACACATAATTCTTCACTACCTATCAAATGAAGGTAGCAATGCTAGCTACTCAGATTTCATAAAGTTTTCTACATCAAATAATAAGACCTATTAAAGATTTACCTGTTGTAATGCAGCTGCTGCAGCTGCGGCTTGTTGCTGCAATGCAGCAGTTTGTGTTAACTGATAGTTTGCTGGAGTTTGTGTGGTAAGGCCTGCTGCCGCCAATGCAGTTTGCTGTGTGTAAATGGTAGGAGATGCTCCAAGGAGTGATGGCTGTTGAACACCCAGTGCAGCTAAAATGAAATCAAAAAGGAAAACATAAAAATCAAGATTATGAAGAATATAAAAAATATGAAAAAAGTACACAGAAGAGATATCTGCACACCCATGTTCACTCCAGCACTATTCACAATAATCAAGATATGGAATCAACCTAAGTGTCCATCAGTGAACAACTGGATAAAGAAAATGTGGTATATATCCACAAGGGAATACTATTCAGCTTTAAGAAGAATATCCTGTAATTTGCACCATGTATGAACCTTGAAAGACATTATGTTAAGTGAAATAAGCCAGGTACAGAAAGAAGAATATTGCATGATCTCATATGTGGAGTGTAAGAAAGTCAAACTAAGAGAAACAAAGTAAAATGGTGGTTAAAAGAGGCTGTGGGGCCCAGGGCAGGATTGGGCACACATTGGTCAAAGGTTTCAGTTAGGAGGAATGTTCAAGATACCCAGTGTACATCATGTTGACTACAGTTAATAACAATACACTATATATGTAAACATTGAGAAGACAGCAGACTTTTAAGTCTTCTCACAACAAAAGTATGTGAAGTAATGCACGTTAAATAGCTTGATTTAGCCATTCCATGACATATATATATATTAAGACTTTATATATATCTATAAAACTTTGGTATTAAGTAATTGTGTACGTATACCATAAATACATAGGATTTTTACATGTCAGGAAAAATTTCTGATTTTAAAAAAGACTAAAACTGGCTGGGGGATAGTGGCATATGCTTGTAATCCCAGGACTCTGGGAAATCAAGGTGGGAGGATCACCTGAGGTCAGGAGTTCGAGACCAGCCTGGCCAACATATTGAAACCCTGTCTCTACTAAAAATACAAAAATTAACTGGGCATGGTGGCATATGCCTGTAGTACCAGCCACTCAGGAGGCTAAGGCAGTAGAATCGCTTAAACCTGGAAGCCAGAGGTTGCAGTGAGCTGAGATCACCACTGCACTCCAGCCTGGGCAACAGAATGAGACTCCATCTCAAAAGAAAAAGAAAACAGACAAAAACAACACTTAAGCACAAAAAGCCTGGTCCAAAGGTAATGAGTTATCTAAACTGGTTGTTCAGTTACTGACTGAACTCCTTGTTCTACTCTTTTCCCCTTTTCATTATAATGCTTGTCTAATCTTTGAAGAAAAAAATGTAGGCTGGATAAGGTGGCTCATATCTGTAATTCCAGCTCTTTGGGAGGCTGAAGTGGGAGGATCACTTGGGCCCAGGAGTCTGAGACCAACCTGAGCAACAAAGTGAGAGCTCATCTCTATAAAGATTTTAAAAAATGAGCCACACACAGAGGCAGGTACCTGTAGCCCCACCTGCTCTGGGAGCTGAGATAGGAGGACCATTCTACTCAGGATGCTGAGATGAGAGGATCACTTGAGCCCAGACATTCCAGGCTACAGTGAGCCATAATACTATGAGGGATTTTCAGAGTGAAACTCTACCTCTCAATATTGAAGGAAAAAAAAAAAAAGTTTGTGTTTTTGAGACACAGTCTCACTTTGTCACTAAGGCTGAAGTATAGTTGTGCGAATACAGCTTATGGAAGCCTTGACTTCCCCAGGTTCAAGTGATCCTCCCACCTCAGCCTTACGAGTAGGTGGGACTACAGGTGCAAGCCACCACATCCTGCTAATTTTTAAATTTTTGGTAGAGAAGTGATCCCCTTATGTCTCCCAGGCTGGTCTTGAACTCCTAGGCTCAAGCAATCTACCTGCTTCATTCTCCCAAAGTACTGGGATTACGGGTGTAAGCCACCACAACTGGCCACCAAGAGGTTTTAGTTAGTGTACACTACTGTACTGAGAAATTAAAAAACATTTCACCATGTAGTGACTTAAAATGATAATTTGATAAGGCCAAATAATTGGGGAGAGGGGCTCAAAATGATAGACTTTGGTACTTAAATGTTTAATGTATGCTTAGAGAAGGCTACATACTGAGGAGAATATGATAACGGTTTTACTTGATCCTTTTACTCAATTCCATTAAATGCAGAAACTTCAGGTAAAAGTTATGGTCTACATCCTGGCTAACACGGTGAAACCTTGTCTCTACTAAAAAATACAAAAAAAAAAAAAAAAAACTAGCCAGGCGAGGTGGCGGGTGCCTATAGTCCCAGCTACTCAGGAGGTTGAGGCAGGAGAATGGTGTAAACCCGGGAGGCGGAGCTTGCAGTGAGCTGAGATCCTACCACTGCACCCCAGCCTGGGCGACAGAGCAAGACTCCACCTCAAAAAAAAAAAAAAATTATGGTCTAGCACTGACCTTTCCAAAAACGGATCTCCTAGAAAAACGACCACTAGCTCCCTGGGGCAATAAATACTGAAAAAAATGGTATCTGAGGCTAAGTTCAGGAAACTGAATTAAACGCAGGAATTAAATGCATTTATGCTTCATGTAACTACTTTAAGCAATTTAGTTGAATTAAACTGAATTACACCTCAGGAGGCTGAGGCACAGGAATCGCTTAAACCGGGGGGACAGATGCTGCAGTGAGCCAAGATTGTACCACTACACTCTAGCCTGGGTAACACAGTCAGACTCAGTGTCAAAAAAAAAAAAAAAAAGAAATGGAATCTCATTAATGTTGCCCAGGCTGGTCTTGAACTCCTGAGTTCAAGCGATCCTCCTTCCTTAGGCTCCCAAAGTGTTAGGAATACAGGCATCAGCCGAATTTTCTCAATGGTATCCAGGGGGAAAACACCAAGAGGCCATAAAAACCAGTATTTGCTCTTGGAACACATCCTTCCCCAAACTATCTTGCTTGTATCTGAAAACAGTCTGAAAAAAATGCTGCTTTATAACTATTAACTCTATAGAAAGAACAATTTGTGCTTTATAAAAACAGAATAAAGAGCTTTAACAGGCTGGGCGCTGTGGCTCAAGCCTGTAATCCCAGCACTTTGGGAGGCCGAGACAGGCGGATCACGAGGTCAGGAGATTGAGACCATCCTGGCTAACACGGTGAAACCCCGTCTCTACTAAAAATACAAAAAACTAGCCGGGCGAGGTGGCGGGCGCCTGTAGTCCCAGCTACACGGGAGGCTGAGGCAGGAGAATGGCGTAAACCTGGGAGGCGGAGCTTGCAGTGAGCTGAGATAGGGCCACTGCACTCCAGCCCGGGCGACAGGGCAAGACTCCGTCTCAAAAAAAAAAAAAAAAGAGCTTTAATAAACCGACCAAAGGAAGGTACCCTACTCTTGAACATCACAAAACTTCGTTCAGAGTTTGAGGTTTATTATCAACTATTTAAAAAGTCTAATTTCATTTAAAATAAAACAAAAAATAACAAAATAAGAAACAAAATCCTAGGAATCATATTTAGAATTTTTAAAAATTCAAAATTATCCTCTGCAAAAACAATAATTTAAAAAAATGTTTTTAAAAAAACCTCAGCGTGGTGGCTCACGCCTGTGACCCCAGCACTTTGGGAGGCTGAGCGGGGTGCATCACCTGAGGTCAGGAGTTTGAGACCAGCATGGCCAACATGGTGAAACCTTGTCTCTACTAAAAATATAAAAATTAGCCAGGTGTGGTGGCGTGAGCCTGTCATCCCAGCTACTCGGGAGGCTAAGGCAGGAGAATCACTTGAACCCAGGAGGTGTAGTAAGCCAAAATCATGCCACTGCACTCCACCCTGGGTGACAAAGCGGGACTTGATCTCGACAAAAATAACAAGTAAATACATTTTAAAAATTCTTATTATAATAGAGATGAGGTCTTGCTATATTGCCCAGGCTGGTCTCAAGTGTCCTGGCCTCAAGTGATCCTTGTGCCTGTGCATCCCAAAGTGCTGGGATTTCAGGCCAAAACCAAAATTTCAAAATTTAAAGAAAGAGAAGAATCTACAGTGAAAAGAAAACTTTACAAATGCCCTAAGTAAGGCTGGGCATGGTGGCTCAAGCCTGTAATCCCAGCACTTTGGGAGGCCGAGACGGGCGGATCACGAGGTCAGGAGATCGAGGCCAAGCTGGCTAACCCCGTGAAACCCCGTCTCTACTAAAAAATACAAAAAAAAACTAGCTGGGCGAGGTGGCGGGCGCCTGTAGTCCCAGCTACTCCGGAGGCTGAGGCAGGAGAATGGCATGAACCCGGGAGGCGGAGCTTGCAGTGAGCTGAGATCCGGCCACTGCACTCCAGCCCCGGGCGACAGAGCAAGACTCCGTCTCAAAAAAAAAAAACACAAAAACACAAAAACAAATGCCCTAAATACACAGTGCTAATCATTACAACACTAAATTTTTCATTTTTTCTTTTTTTGAGACAGGGTCTCACTCTGTCACACAGGCTCGAGTACAGTGGCAGAATCTTGGCTCACTGCAGCCTCAACCTCCCAAACTCAGGTGATCCTCCTCCCTCAGCCTCCTGAGGAGGTGGGACTACAGGCACATTCCACCATGCCTGGCTAATTTTTGGTATTTTCTGTAGAGAAAGGGTCCTACTATGTTGTCCAGGCTGGTGTCGAATTTCTGGGCTCAAGCAATCTATCCACCTTGGCCTCCCAAAATGCTGGGATTATAGGTATGAGCCACGGTGCCTGGCCTATTTTCTCTTTTAACTATTTTTAAGATAAGTCAGATGTCATAGGTAGGGAGAAAGGATAAAACAAGGACCAACAAAATGAATTTAAATAGAAAGACCTGGGGAATATCTTAACACCAATATTAATTCAAAATGAGGTTAACTGCAATGAGAATACAGAAAAAATAGTGTATCAAAATGTAGGGCACAGGTTCTATCACTTTTTTTTCAGAGATGTAGTCACACTGTTATCCAGGATGGAAGGTGGTACTGCAATCTTAGCTCACTGCAGCCTTGAACTCCTGGGTTCAAGCAATCCTCTCGCTTCAGCATCCCAAGCAACTGGGAATACAGTCACACGCCACCATGCCTAGATAGTGCATAGGTTCTAAACGGTAGGATAATTTCCTGAAACTGTATGCAAAATGGAAGATAAATCCATAGCTGTCATCTGATTTTCAAAAGGATTATATATAGGCCCAAGAAAGGTTAAGAACAACTGTTCTGGCTGGGCATGGTGGCTCACACCTGTAATCCCAGCACTCTGGGAGGCTGAGGCAGGCAGATCACCTGAGGACAGGAGTTTGAGACCACATTGGCCAACGTGGTGAAACCCCGTCTCTACTAAAAATATAAAAATTAGCTGGGCATGGTGGTGCACAGCTGTAGCACCAGCTACTCAGGAGGCTGAGGCAGGTGAACAGCCTGAACTAGGGAGGCGGAGGTTGCAGTGAGCTGAGATGGCGCCACTGCACTATAGCCTGGGCGACACAGCAAGACTCTGCCTCAAACAAACAAACAAAAAAAACTGTTCTGGCAATAGAAAAAAAATTATCATGTAAATAGGAACAAGGCCCTAGGAAAAATTATTAGTATATTAAATTCTAATAATCTAAATTGGCATGTTAATAAACTAAAATTGGCATGTTCTGCATTTGACATTTTAAAATCAGTGATTCAAGTATAAGTATCATAACATCACTTTCATACACCTGAACCACGGCCTTAGATTTGCTGTTTCACTCTGCTGGTACCAACTCCCACAATCCTGGAAGTATTGACAGTTGCCACAGCAGAAGTGCTCAGAGCCAAAATCGCAGAATATCTATTTTTTCTTATAATTTTTCTGGGTGTTCTGTATTCTGGCAGCATAAAACTGTCCAGAACCAAATAGGTGAGATGACATCCAATACCCACACATCTCTTTTCTATACCTGACAGTCCATGTGATGAGTTAGAAACAAGACAATTCTAGCTAGGTACTGTGGCTCATGCCTGTAATCCCAGCACTTTGGGAGGCCAAGGTGGGTGAATTGCTTGAGGCCAGGAGTTCGAGACCAGCCTGGCCAATATGGCAAAACCCCATCTCTACTCAAAATACAAAAATTAGCCAGGCGTGATAGCCCATGCCTGTCATCCCAGCTTCTTCAGAGGCTGAGGTACTTGCTTGAACCCAGGAGGTAGAAGTTGCAGTAAGCCGAGATTGTGCCACTGCACTCCAGACTGGGTGACAGAGCAAGACTCTACAAAACAAAACAAAAAGACAATTTAACGGGTAATGAAGAGTTTGACTGCTAGGAAAAATTGATGGGAAGATAATTTACACTGCAGTAGAGTAGTTGCTTCACACCACTAGGTACTTATTCAAATTCTGTGAAATCACTGTGAATGTGATTATATCTTTTATAAATATATAACAGTTCTTTTCTAAATCACTTATACTTGAGACTTTAGTTTCAATGAAGTGTATTTCATTAAATATTTATTAATGCTTCCCTTTGTGGACATTTGAGAAGCTATCCTTAAATATTTTTATACATGCATTCGGCACTCAATGTGAATTATTAGAATCAACATTCTGAAAGTAATTCTGTCATCTGCAAAGTACAAAGTTATTAATCTCTGATTTAATCTCCCTCACACACATAAACAGCCAAACACGTGAAGATCTTTTCCAATTATATACGTTGAAGCACTCTGATCCTTTACTTTCACCTCATTCAATATGATTGTCAAAGGTCCCATATCGGCCAGGCGCGGTGGCTCAAGCCTGTAATCCCAGCACTTTGGGAGGCCGAGGTGGGCGGATCACCAGGTCAGGAGATCGAGACCATCCTGGCTAACATGGTGAAACCCCATCTCTACTAAAAAAATACAAAAAACTAGCCGGGCGAGGTGGCGGACGCCTGTAGTCCCAGCTACTTGGGAGGCTGAGGCAGGAGAATGGCGTAAACCCGGGAGGCGGAGCTTGCAGTGAGCTGAGATCTGGCCACTGCACTCCAGCCTGGGCGACAGAGCGAGACTCCGTCTCAAAAAAAAAAAAAAAAAAAAAAGGTCCCATATCACAATCACAATAGATACTTATCACTATGTATTTATATCATAAATAACTAAATGAAATGAGACCTAAATGACCACAGGCTATCTGCTAAATAAAATTTAGGCCAGGCACAGTGGCTCATATTTGTAATCTCAGCAATTTGGGAGGCCAGGGTGAGCAGACTGCTTGAGCCCAAGAATTTGAGGGCAGACTGGGCAACAAGGCAAAACCCTGTCTCTATGAAAAGTATTAAAAAACTGGTGGTACATGGTGGCGCACACCTGTAGTCCCAGCTACCCGGGAGGCCGAGGTGGGTGGATCACCTGAGCCCAGGATATCAACGTTACAGTGAGCCGTGATTGCACCACTGTACTACGGCCTGTGTGACAGAGTGAGGCCCTGTCTCAAAAAATTAAATTAAAAAAAGTAAGGGCTAAGTTGTCTAAAACCACTTTTAAGGATAAAAATATATTCTTTTTTGGCCAGGCGCAATGGCTCACACCTGTAATCCCAGCACTTCGGGAGGCTGAGGCGGGCGGATCATGAGGTGAACAGATCGAAACTATCCTGGCCAAAATGGTGAAACCCTGTCTCTACTAAAAATACAAAAATTGGCCGGGCGCGGTAGCTCAAGCCTGTAATCCCAGCACTTTGGGAGGCCGAGACAGGTGGATCACGAGGTCAGGAGATCGAGACCATCCTGGCTAATACGGTGAAACCCCGTCTCTACTAAAAAAAATACAAAAATCTAGCTGGGTGAGGTGGCGGGCGCCTGTAGTCCCAGCTACTCGGGAGGCTGAGGCAGGAGAATGGCCTAAACCCGGGAGGCGGAGCTTTCAGTGAGCTGAGATCCGGCCACTGCACTCTAGCCTGGGCAACAGAGCGAGACTCCGTCTCGGGGGGAAAAAAAAAAAAAAATACAAAAATTAGCTGGGCATGGTGGCACATGCCTGTAGTCCCAGCTACTCGGGAGGCTGAGGCAGGAGAATCGCTTGAACCCAGGAGATGGAGGCTGCACTGAGCTGAGATCCCACCATTGCACTCCAGCTTGGGCGACAAAGCCAGACTCCATCTCAAAAAAAAAAATAAATTAAGTACGTATACACATATTATTTTTTAAAAACTACAATCAGTTTCATATGACTAAAATAGTCATGTTATAATATACTATTAACATAATTACTTATTGACCACAAGGTATAATTAAAACACAAAAGAGGAGCTGGGCGCAGCGGCTCACGCCTGTAATCCCAGCACTTAGGGAGGCCGACACAAGTGGATCACTGGGTTAGGAGTGTGCGACCAGCCTGACCAACATGGTGAAACCCCGTCTCTACTAAAAATAGAAAAATTAGCCGGGTGTGGTGGCACGCGTGCCTGTAATCCTAGCTACTCAGGAGGCTGAGGCAGAAGAATCGCTTGAACACGGGAGGCAGAGGTTGCAGTGAGCCAAGATTGCACAACTGCACTCCAGCCTGGGCGACAAGAGCTAAACTCCATCTCAGTAAAAAAAAAAGGTGACTCATCTTTCTGAAACAATGAATAAAATTCAAAATCTTGTGAAGCATGTTGGTGCACACAGGGGCCTAAGGCAGGAGGGCTGCTTCCACCCAAGAGTTCAAATCCAGCCTAAGCAACATAGTAAGACCCCACTCTAAAAATAAATTTTTAGGCCAGGCACAGTGGCTCACGCCTGTAATCCCAGCACTTTGGTAGGCTGAGACAGGTGGATCGCGAGGTCAAGAGATCGAGACCATCCTGGCTAACACGGTGAAACCCCGTCTCTACTAAAAATACAAAAAAAAATTAGCCGGGAGCAGTGGCGGGCGCCTGTAGTCCCAGCTACACGGGAGGCTGAGGCAGGAGAATGGCGTGAACCTGGGAGGCGGAGCTTGCAGTGAGTCGAGATCGCGCCACTGCACTCCAGCCTGGGCGACAGAGGGAGACTCCGTCTCCAAAAAAAAAAAAAAGAAGAAAAAAATAAAAATAAATTTTTAAAGACTTTAAAATTCAAAATTTCAAACTGACCCAAGAAACGTTTTTGTACTTTTTTTTTGTATTTTTTTTTTAGATGGAGTTTTGCTCAATCCTCCTGACTCAACCTCCTGAGGGACTACCAGCATGTGCCACGACATTGGTCTTAAACTCCTGGAATCAAGTAACCCTCTCAAAGTGCTGGGATTACAAGAGTAAGTCACTACATCTGGCTACAAAATAATATTTTAAATACAACGTACTACAAGTGTTATGATCCTATATAACTGTATTGTACAATTTACTACCCACCAAACACATCTGGCTGTTTCATTTAAATTAATAAAAATTAACATAAAATTACAATTTCAGTTCCTCAGTCACACTAAGTATTTTTTTTTTTTTTTTTTTTTTTTGAGACGGAGTCTTGCTCTGTCGCCCAGGCTGGAGTGTAGTGGCCGGATCTCAGCTCACTGCAAGCTCCGCCTCCCGGGTTTACGCCATTCTCCTGCCTCAGCCTCCCGAGTAGCTGGGACTACAGGCGCCCACCACCTCGCCCGGCTAGTTTTTTTGTATTTTTTAGTAGAGATGGGGTTTCACCGTGTTAGCCAGGATGGTCTCGATCTCCTGACCTCGTGATCCGCCCGTCTCGGCCTCCCAAAGTGCTGGGATTACAGGCTTGAGCCACCACGCCCGGCCCACACTAAGTATACTTCAGGGACTTAATAGTCACATGTAGTTAGTGGGTATCATATTATACAATACAGATATAGCACATGCTCATTACCATAGAAAAGTTCTACCTTATGTTTATTGCGGCACTATTCACAATAGCAAAGACTTAGAATCAACTCAAATGTCCATCAGTGACAGACTGGACTAAGAAAATGTGGCACATATACAACATGGAATACTATGCAGCCATAATAAAGGATGAGTTCGTGTCCTTTGTAGGGAAATGGATGCAGCTGGAAACCATCATTCTCAGCAAACTATCACAAGAACAGAAAACCAAATACCACATGTTCTTACTCATAGGTGGGAACTGAACAATGAGATCACTTGAACACAGGAAGGGGAGCATCACACACCGGGTCCTATTGTGGGGAGGGGGTGGGGGGAGGGATAGCATTAGGAGAGATACCTAATGTAAATGACAAGTTAACGGGTGCAGCACACCAACATGGCACATGTATACATATGTAACAAACCTGCACATTGTGCACATGTACCCTAGAACTTAAAGTATACTAATAAAAAAAAAAAAGTTCTACTTATTGGACAGTGCTATTCTTTTTTTTTTTTTTGAGACAGAGTCCAGCTCTGTCGCCCAGGATGGAGTGCAATGGCGTGATCTCCACTCACTGCAACCTCTGTCTCCTAGGTTCAAGTGATTCTCCTGCCTCAGCCTCCCAAGTAGCTGGGATTACAGGCGCCCACCACCACGCCCAGCTTATTTTTGTATTTTTAGTAGAGACAGGGTTTCACCACGTTGGCCGGGTGGGTCTCGAAATCCTGACCTCAGGCGATCCACCCATCTTGGCCTCTCAAAGTGTTGGGATTACAGGTGAGAGCCACCATGTCCGGCCTGGAAAGTGCTATTCTATAAGGAAAAAGAAAAGCCTTATTGTTATATGAGGTTCTTATACTTTCTATAATGTTATAACAGATGACAGCTCTTCTGCTCTCAGAACTCCTTTGGAAGCGATGACTAGTACTCTTGGCAATAGCCTCTTCTTACTACAATTCAAATAACTGTTGGTCAATCCCCTTAGGCAGTTGAAGACACCATTCACAGGCTAAGTGATCCCTTGAAGGCAGAAATTTGAGACCAGTCTGGGCAACAAAGTGAGACCCTGTCTCAAAAAACAAACAAAAACAACCAAAAATAACCCTCCAGGTTTATTTTTGGATGTCTTCTTCCCTTAGCTAAAAAGATTAAAAAGCAAAAAAAATCAAAAAATGAAATAAATGGATGTTTACAAAAATATATGAAACGGGTGAGAATTGGTCTGAATCTGGTAAATCCACTTCCGTATTTTACTGGTTTAAATACAGATACACATGTAAATGTTTTTCATCAAATATACTGAAGGTACTTCTATATTCAATAATTGATCTAAGGCCGGGCACAGGGGCTCACATCTGTAATCCCAGCATTTTGGAAGAACAAGGCTTGTGGATCAACTCAGGTCAGGAGTTCAAGAGCAGCCTGGACAACATGGCGAAATCCTGTCTCTACTAAATATACAAAAATCAGCCGGGTATGGTGGCAAGCCTATAGCTCCAGATATTCAGGAGGCTGAGGCAGGAGAATTGCTTGAACCCTGGAGGCGGAAGTTAGAGTGAGCTGAGATCATACCACTGAACTCCAGCCTAGGCAGAGCAAGACAGACTCCAGCCTGAGCAGACAGAACAAGACTCCACGATCAAAAAAATAAGATAATTGATCTAAGGGCTAAAGATCTGATTGACTGACTGGTCACTGACTGGTGAGGCACTGGCCATTTATCTCAATGTCTTTTTACACAACAGAAATTTTCAAAACTAAAAGCTCTGGTCCCAAGAATGGCTGTCACTGAAGACGTATCACAGCACTTCAGGTAGGATATGAAAAAATAGGGTAAATATTAAGAATATATTTCTGGCCAGGCGCGGTGGCTCAAGCCTGTAATCCTATAGCACTTTGGGAGGCTGAGACGGGCGGACCACGAGGTCAGGAGATCGAGACCATCCTGGCTAACACTGTGAAACTCCGTCTCTACTAAAAAATACAAAAAAAAACTAGCCGGGCGAGGTGGCAGGCGCCTGTAGTCCCAGCTACCCCAGAGGCTGAGGCAGGAGAATGGCCTAAACCCGGGAGGCGGAGCTTGCAGTGAGCTGAGATCTGGCCACTGCACTCCAGCCTGGGCGACAGAGCGAGGCTCCGTCTCAAAAAAAAAAAAAAAAGAATATATTTCAAGGGGTGAGAGAAATGAAAAATAGGGCCAGAAAAATAAGACCTTGAATACCACCCTAGAATCTGAACTGTATTCTAAAACTCCTTGAAGATACTTCTGCAGATGAATGTGAGGAAATAGAAGATAAAATGAACCACAATTCTGAGGTCCTGACACTGACTCTGCTATGACCTCCTGTGAGACCTAACAAATTTTTTTCACCATCCTTGTCCTCAATTTCCTCATCTGTTAGAGAATTAAGTTGGGACAGAATGCAGCTTAGCTTTGGGAGGCCACGATGGGCGGATTGTCTGAGCTTAGGAATTCAAGACCAGCCTGGGAAAGATGGCAAAACCCCATCTTTACTAAAAATAAAACCGACAAAATTAGCTGGAGTGGTGGCACGCACCTGTAGTCCCAGCTACAGTCCCAAAGGCTGAGGCACAAGAATCACTTGAACCTGGGAGGCGAAGATTGAAGTGAGCCCAGATCGTGCCACTGCACTCCAGCCTGGGTGACAGAGCGAGACTCTTATCTCAAAAAAAAGAAAAAAATCTAGTTTAGGTCTGATCCAGCTTTGAAAAAAATTCTGTGATTTCTTTTTTTTTTGAGAGGGAGTCTTGCTCATCACCCAGGCTGGAGTGCAATGGCGCAATGTGGGCTCACCGCAGCCTCCACCTCTAGGTTCAAGTGATTCTCCTGCCTCAGCCTCCCAAATAGCTGGGATTACAGGCGCCTGCCACCATGTCCGGCTAATTTTTGTATTTTTAGTAGAGACGGGGTTTCATCATGCTGGCCAGGCTGGTCTCAGACTCCTGACCTTGTGATCTGCCTGCGCCGGCCTCCCAAAGTGCTGGGATTACAGGCACGAGCCACCATGCCCAGCCAAAATTCTGTGATTTTGACAGAAATTATGTTTTAGAAACATCACATCTGATGGATGCACTGGAGCTGGAGGAAAAATAAGTATCATATATAGTAACTAAGAGAGAAAAACAAATAAAAGCAAGCAGTTAGAATTTAAAATAATACTAAAGATAGAGTATCACCATCAAGACAGAGATGGGAAGAGAAAAGTTTCCTTAGGGAAGTGAGGATCTGTGGTAAGCACTGTGGATTAGGATACAAAGGTTTAACAATGTCAAGAGCCAGGCGCAGTGGCTCACGCCTGTAATCCCAGCACTTTGGGAGGCCGAGGTGGGCGGATCATGAGATCAGGAGATCGAGACCATCCTGGCTAACATGGTGAAACTCCATCTCTACTAAAAATACAAAAATTAGCCAGGCATGGTGGCGGGTGCCTGTAGTCCCAGCTGCTCAGGAGGCTGAGGCAGGAGAATGGCATGAACCTGGGAGGTGGAGCTTGAAGTGAGCAGAGATGGTGCCACTGTACCCCAGCCTGGGAGACAGAGGGAGACTCCATCTCAAAAACAAACAAACAGAAAAAAAAAAAAGAACAGCGGCAAGAATGGCCCTGATAATTTGGCATGAAAGCTGTAAGCAAGAGATAACTACTGATGCAGTTATCTAAGTATAAAGTGCAAGCTGGGTGTGGTGGCTCACGCCTGCAATCCCAATAAGTCAAGGTGAGAGGATCACTTGAGTCCAGTTCAGCCTGGGCAACACAGGGAGACCATGTCACTATAAACAAAAAATGAGTCAGGCATAGTGGCATGTGCCTATAGTCCCAGCTACTTGGGAGGTTGAGGCAGGAAGATTACTTGGGTCCGGGAGGTTGAGGCTGCAGTGAGCCATGATCACACCACACTACTATACTCCAGCCTGGCAGACAAGATGCTGTCTCAAAGAAACCAACCAACCGGCCGGGCGCGGTGGCTCAAGCCTGTAATCCCAGCGCTTTGGGAGGCCGAGACGGGCGAATCATGAGGTCAGGAGATAGAGACCATCCTGGCTAACACGGTGAAACCCCGTCTCTACTAAAAAATACAAAAAACTAGCCGGGCGAGGTGGCGGGCGCCTGTAGTCCCAGCTACTCAGGAGGCTGAGGCAGGAGAATGGCGTGAACCCGGGAGGCGGAGCTTGCAGTGAGCTGAGATCCGGCCACTGCACTCCAGCCTGGGCGACAGAGCAACAAAACAACAGAATACTAATATAGCTGGCATATTTCAATAGCTGCCTTTTTTTTTTTTTTGAAACACAGCATCACTCTGTTGCCCAGACTGGAGTGCAAGGGCATGATCAAGGCTCACTGCAGACTCCACCTCCCTAGACTCAGGTGATCCTCTCACCTTAACCGCTCATCATTTATATTTGGAATATCTACTGCTAAATATGGAAAGGAGACACCTCTATTTACTACTGACTTTGCCTTTGACAAGTTTTATAAACCTTCAATGTCTCCTTTATCTTTTAAAAAAAGACTATAACATACATTCAAATAGTAATAATATAAATGTTAACAACTATAGACAATATAATTTTATTATAATAGCTATTTTATTGGCATAATACACATATGAATGTAAAACAAATTATATGCAGTAAAAGCCAGCTAAAACATGCTTAATTTGCCAAAGTGTACGTACACAGTACTTGTTTCTGGACATAGTAGTGACTAATAATTCCTGTTATCAAAATTAAGTCAATTCCTGTTTTCCCATTATTTAACACAGAAAAAAAATACTTGGGCCAGCTGTGGCAAGAGGATACTTTAGCCCAGTTTGAGACTAGCCTGAGCAAATTACTGAAACCCCATCACTATAGTGAAAAAAAAAATTGAAATACTTGGATCTGAATTAAATATATCCATAATAATTTCATATAAATTTCATTTACATGCAGATATAACTGTTGACCTTCAATCTCCTGAATCAGGATTCATTAAAATCAAAACCCAGGGCAGGTGCGGTGGCTCATGTCTGTAATCCCAGCAGTCTGGGAGGCCAAGGCAGGTGAATCACCTGAGGTTGGGAATTCGAGACCAGCCTGACCAAAATGGAGAAATCCCGTCTATACTAAAAATACAAAATTAGTGGGGCATGGTGGCACACGCCTGTAATCCCAGCTACTTGGGAGACTGAGGCAGGAGAATCGCTTGAAACCGGAAGGTGGAGGTTGGGGTAAGCCGAGATCGCACCATTGTACTCCAGCCTGGGCAACAAGAGCTAAACTTCATCTCAAAAAAAAAAAAAGGCTGGGCGCGGTGGCTCACGCCTGTAATCCCAGCATTTTGGGAGGCTGAGGCGGGCCAGGTCACGAGGTCAGGAGATCAAGACCATCTTGGCTAACAAAGTGAAACCCTGTCTCTACTAAAAATACAAAGTTAGCCAGGCGTGATGGCACGCACCTATAGTCCCAGCTACTCTGGAGGCTGAGGCATGAGAATTGGTTGAACCCAGGAGGTGGAGCTCGCAGTGAGCTGAGAACACACCACTGCACTGCAGCCTGGGCAACAGAGCTGAGACTCCATCTCAAAAAAAAATAAATAAATAAAACAAAACCCTGAAGTACCCATTTCATTTTTTTTTTTAGGACAGGGTCTCACTCTTGTCACCCAGGCTGGAACATGGTGGAACTACCACAACTCACTGTAGCCTAGACCTCCCAAGGTTAAAGCAATCTTCATGCCTCAGCCTCCCCAATAGCTGGGACTACAGGTGTGCTCTACCACACCTGGCTAATTTTTGAGTTTTTGCAGATGGGTTTTGCTATATTGCCCAAGCTAGTCTTGAACTCCTACATGCAACTGATCCTCCTGCCTCAGCCTCCCAAAGTGCTGGGATTACATACATGAGCCACTGTGCCAGGCCTCCACGTCTTTAAGGAGAAAGGTCACCAAGATTAACTAATCATTTCCACCATATTTTAGAACACTGAAGTCAGAAGATCACAGTGTCTCCAAAATTGACCTCGAATTAAAAAACATTAAGCAAGTAAAATGCAGCAAAGAATAAATAGGAGATATAACAAAAATAAAAATATATTCAAATTAAAAGGCAATCAAAATCTCACTCTGTAAAATTCTTGGGAAACTTATTTGAAATCCCTAAACACAACTGGTTTAATTCAAGTAAAAAAATCTGAAACTACAGGAGTTAAAGCTTTTAAGATTTAATAAACAAGTCAAAAAATAACCAAAAAAAAATTTTTCCTAAAAAGTTTGGAGGCCAGGCGCGGTGGCTCAAGCCTGTAATCCCAGCACTTTGGGAGGCCGAGACGGGTGGATCACGAGGTCAGGAGATCGAGACCATCCTGGCTAAC
>NC_045442.1:64881680-64888064 GCF_002776525.5 Piliocolobus tephrosceles | reverse complement strand
AGATCGAGACCATCCTGGCTAACACGGTGAAACCCCGTCTCTACTAAAAAATACAAAAAAAAAACTAGCTGGGCGAGGTGGCCGGCGCCTGTAGTCCCAGCTACTCCGGAGGCTGAGGCAGGAGAATGGCGTGAACCCGGGAGGCGGAGCTTGCAGTGAGCTGAGATCCGGCCACTGCATTCCAGCCTGGGCAACAGAGCAAGACTCCGTCTCAAAAAATAAATAAATAAATAAATATAACTCATGAATACTGACAACTTAACATGCCAAATACAGTATACTCGAATGAGTGGCTAACCTCTAACACAATTAAATCAATTAAAAGTTAATCTAAGGTATTAAAAAACTACAAAACTGTCCAAACTGCTATGTAAAACAGCTTTTTTGTTAGCTGATCTATGGATTTTAAAAAGGAACTTCAGAGAAAGTTAATGAATTCACAATTTGCAAATACTTTACAGTATCAGAATATCAGAACAGCCTAATTCACGTTGTTTTGTTTTTTTGAGACGGAGTATTGCTCTCAATACTGGCCCAGGCTGGAGTGCAGTGGCAAGAGCTCGGCTAACTACAACCTCCGCCTCCCGGGTTCAAGGGATTCTCCTGCCTCAGCCTCCTGAGTAGCTAGGATTTTGGGGGCGTGCCACCAGGCCCGGCTAATTTTAGTATTTTTAGTAGAGACAGGGTTTCACTATGTTGGCCAGGCTGGTCTCAAACTCCTGACCTCATTATCCACCTCCTCGGCTTTCCAAAGTGCTAGGATAACAGGCGGGAGCCACCACCCCCGACCCTAATTCACCTAGTTTTAACAAGTTCCCCACAAACATTTACAGTACATGTATTTAGAAGCCTGACCTGGCTGTGATACCGCAGTGGCTGTAAACTGAGTAGCCCATGGCGGATTCTTCTGTCCTCCAAACTGAGCCATGATGCAAAAGGAAAAAAACCTTCCCTTGTTTGTCTTCTATAGCATCGATCTATTAAGAAAAGGATCCACATTTTAAAGTCCAACCAAGCTACAGATATCACAAAAGGATATTATACTAGAAAGAAATGTTTAATGTGTCAAGGACGTCTTCGCAGATTTCAGCAGAAATAACAACTGTAAGTAGAAAAAGGGCAAATGAACATCCAACATGCAGCAAAAACATTTTACATCAAGTAGATCACCAAGAGTGCCCTATTTTACAAGATAACATTAGAGGGAGACTCACAAAAAGCACTCCTTTCTGGGACTACAAATTGTCACATTTAAACAGAATCTACCCAATTGTTAACAAAAAGTTCACAACTTTATATTCACAGGAAATACAGCCTACGTGTTTCTTCTGGCAATGAGTTGGGGAGTGAGGCCAGGGTAATGTTAAAACCAATAACGGATATTGGGACAAGACCCCCATCACAGATATTTAAGGATATCATTTAAATAACGAACATCTCTACTTTCCAGAGTAGAGAAGGAACTTGGGAGGCTTCTTTTCCATCCCCGATCTCGAGGGAAAAAGCCGTTGAGATAATGGATGTCCCTTAAAGAACCACTGGGAAAACCCCTCCCCCAAAGACAAACCAGAAAAGGCGAAGATTCTCTACCCGCGCACCCCATCCTCGGCCACCGCGACCCTCAAGGGCCGGAGCCCGGCCGTCCATTTCCTCCAGTCCCAGCTCCGTGCCGGCCACCGGCGACGGAAGGCGGAACCCACCGCCCCACGACACTCGAGATCCCTGGGCTCGTTAACCACTCACGGATAAAGCCTCTATTCCCCAAGACCCACGCCGCCGGGAGCCGCCACGATGTCCCGGGCCGAGGGGCCAGGAGGGTACAACCGCAGCGACTCGGGAGCAATGGGCGGGGGACGGAGGAGTCGCCATGCCGAGGCCGAGGGGCGCTGGGGGCACCTGAGGTGCCGAGTGGTGGGGGAGGGGCTGGCCGCGCCGGGCCTGCTCCGACCCGCACAAAAGGGACCGCGTCCCTCCCGTCCCAGTCCCACAAGAGCCCCACCGTCGCCGCCCAGGACCGCCGCGCTACCCAAAAGATCGCTCCTGGCCCTTCCACAGATCCGACAGGATGTTAAGACCCCGGCTTCGCCGCCCACCGCTCCAACCGCGCGGACCAGACCTTCACCTGAGTCGGGTCCCGGCTAACATCGAAGCCATTTCAAACCCGTCAGTCTTAGGCGCATGCGCCAACTTCCCCCTCTTCCTCCACGCCGCTCCCCTCCTCCACATCTCCCGGAGGAACGGCGCTTACTGGCTGACGTTCTGCGTGCGCGCTCTCCTGACCGCTCAATACGCCTGGCCCTTTCGCTACGGAGGGAGAAATAGAGCGCGCCTAAGAGTTGCCTGGGCCTCGCTTAACAATGAGCCGCTGGGCTATATGTCTTGCGCTTGCTCTGAAGGAAGGGCTTTCCTCTGGGTGGGAAGGAAAGAAATGGTGGTCACGTGATCCGAGTCAGGCCGGCGCCATTTTATGTTTCCCCCCCCTTTTTTTAATCTCGTTCCATTATTTGGGAGAAAGGATATACCCTGTAACATTTTTTTAAAATTATACTTTAAGTTCTAGGGTACATGTGCGCAACGTTCTGGTTTGTTACATATGTATACATGTGCCATGTTGGTGTGCTGCACCTGTTAACTCGTCATTTACATTAGGTATATCTCTTAATGCTATCCCCCCTCCCCCCACCCCGAGATCATGGGGGTTGTGTGATGTTACCCCCTGTGTCCAAGTGTTCTCGTTCAGTTCCCACCTATGAGTGAGAACATGCGGTGTTTGGTTTTCTGTCCTTGCGATAGTTTACTCAGAATGATGGTTTCTAGCTTCATTCATGTCCCTGCCAAGGACACGAACTCATCCTTTTTTATGGCTGCATAGTATTCCATGGTGTATATGTGCCACATTTTCTTAATCCAGTCTATCATTGATGGACATTTGGGTTGGTTCCAAGTCTTTGCTATTGTGAATAGTACCGCTATAAACCTACATGTAGGTGTGTCTTTATAGCAGCATGACTTATAATCCTTTGGGTATATGCCCAGTAATGGGATGGCTGGGTCAAATGGTATTTCTAGTTATACATCCTTGAGGAATCACCTCACTGTCTTCCACAATGGTTGAACTAATTATACCCTGCAACATTCTTAACTTATCTTAAAAATTGAGATAAAATTTACTTAACATACAATTCACTATTTAAAATATCTTAAAGTACAATTGAGGCCAGGTGCGGTGGCTCATGCCTGTAATCCCAGCACTTTGGGAGACCGAGGCAGGTGGATCACCTGAGGTCAGGAGTTCAAGACCAACCTGGGCAACATGGTGAAACCCCACCTCTACTAAAAATATAAAAATTGGCCAGGTGTGGTGGCGCATGCTTGTAATCCCAGCTACTCAGGGGGCTGAGGCAGGAGAATTGCTTGAACCCAAGAGGCAGAAGTTGCAGTGAGCTGAGATCACGCCACTGCACTCCAGCCTGGGCAACAAAAGCGAAACTCCGTCTCAAAAAAAAGTACAAATTCAGTGGCTTTTAGTATAGTCAGAAGGTTGTACGACCATCCCTACCACTACTTCAAGAATCTTTACATCACCCAAAAAAGAAACCCATACCTGTTAACCAATAGCCCCCTGATCCCTGCTCTTAGCCGTCTCAGGCAACCAACCACTAACATTTCTTTCTTTTTTTTTTTTTTTTGAGACGGAGTCTTGCTCTGTTGCCCGGGCTGGAGTGCAGTGGCCGGATCTCAGCTCACTGCAAGCTCCGCCTCCCGGGTCCACGCCATTCTCCTGCCTCAGCCTCCTGAGTAGCTGGGACTACAGGCGCCCGCCACCACGCCCGGCTAGTTTTTTTGTATTTTTAGTAGAGACGGGGTTTCACCGTGTTAGCCAGGATGGTCTCGATCTCCTGACCTCGTGATCTGCCCGTCTCGGCCTCCCAAAGTGCTGGGATTACAGGCTTGAGCCACCGCGCCCGGCCTAACATTTCTGTCTATACTGTCCTAGACATTTCCTATAAAGAGGATCATACAATATGTGGTCTTTTATGTGTTGATTTTCTTTGTTTTAGCACATTGATTTTAGGGTTCATCCAGGTTGTGGCATGTATCAGAACTCATTCCATTTTATGGTTAACATTGCACATTCTTTATTTCTTTATTTTTTTGAGACAGAGTCTCGCTCTGTCGCCCAGGCTGGAGTGCAGTGGCGTGATCTTGGCTCACTGCAGGCTCTGCCTCCCGAGTTCACGCCATTCTCCTGCCTCAGCCTCCTGAGTAGCTGGGACTACAGGTGCCCGCCACCACGCCTGGCTAAATTTTTGTATTTTTAGTAGAGACAGGGTTTTACCGTGTTAGTCAGGATGGTCTCGATCTCCTGACCTCGTGATCCGCCCACCTCGGCCTCCCAAAGTGCTGGGATTACAGGCTTGAGCCACCGCTCCCAGCCAAAGAGCTTTTAAAAGTCCAATTTAGAGATATGTTACTTCGTTTATTCCTTTCCCTATGAACCCACTGAGGAAGAATCCTGAAAGTCTCTCTTCTGGACAGGCATAGTGGCTCACACCTGTAATCCCAACACTTTGAGAGGTTAACATGGGAGGATTGCTTTGAAGCCAAAAGTTCAAGACCAGCCTAGGCAACATAGCAAGACCCCTGTCTCTGTTTTTAAAAATTAAAATTAAAGTCTCTCTTTTCATTGTCATTGTGACGCTGAACACCTATGGAAGCTCTTCAGCAGGAGACTGGGCTTTGAAACAACTGAGGAAATTAGCTGGGCGTGATGGCATGACCGGTAATAACAGCTACTCTAGAGGCTGAGGCAGGAGAATCGTTGAACCCAAGAGGCGGAGGTTGCAGTGAGCCAAGATCTCATGCTTGCACTCCAGTCTGGGTGACAGAGCAAGACATATAGCAAGACATTGCCCTTGCTCTGAAGGAAGGGCTTTCCTCTGGGTGGGAAGGAAAGAAATGGCGGTCACGTGATCCGAGTCAGGCCGGCGCCATTTTATGTTTCCCCCCCTTTTTTTTAATCTCGTTCCATTATTTGGGAGAAAGGATATACCCTGTAACATTTTTTTAAAATTATACTTTAAGTTCTAGGGTACATGTGCGCAACTGTCTCTACAAAAACAAAAACAAAAACAAAAATTAGCCGGGCGTGGTGGCATGCACCCTGTAGTACCCGCTATTTTGGAGGCTGAGGTAGGAGGATCACTTGAGCCTGGGAGAGGAAGGTTGCAGTGAGCCTAGATGGTGTCACTGCACTCTGGTCTGGGTGACAGAGTGAGACCCTGTCTCAAAAAAAAAGAAAGAGGAAGGACGGAAAAAAGAAAGAGAGAGAAAGGGAGTGAGAGAAAGAAAGAGAGAGGAAGGAAGGTTGTTTAGTTGATTGGGAGGCCGAGGTGGGTAGATCACTTGAGGTCAGGAGTTCGAGACTAGCCTGCCCAACATGGTGAAACCCCATCTTTACTAAAAATGCAAAAATAAGTCAGGTGTGGTGGCACGCACCTGTAGTTCCTGCTACTCCAGAGGCTGAGGCAGGAGAATCCCTTGAACCCAGAAAGTGGAGGTTGCAGTGTGCTGAGATTATGCCACTGATAGATGTGAACCTGGTCCTTAGTAACTTTCTATCCACTGACCCTAACCTGCTCCTTGGCTATAAATTCCCCCTTGCCCATGTTTTATTCAGAGTTTAGGCCAACTCTCTTTCCCACAGTAAAATCCCATTGTAGTGGTCCCTATACAATAATCGTAATGGTCCCAAGTAAAGTCCTCCTTATCGTGCTTCAACAAATGTCCTTCTTTTTTTTCTTTTTCTTTTTGAGACGGTGTCTCGCTCTGTCACCCAGGCTGGAGTGCACTGGTGCAATCTCGGCTCACTGCAACCTCCACATCTCGGATTCAAGCGATTCTCCTGCCTCAGGCTCCTGAGTAGCTGAGAATACAGGCGCTCGCCACCACATGCGGCTAATTTTTGTATTTTTAGTAGAGACGGGTTTTCATCATGTTGGTCAGGCTGGTCTCGATCTCCTGACCTCATGCTCCACCTGCCTTGGCCTCCCAAAGTGCTGGGATTACAGGCGTGAGCCACCGCACCCGGCCTCTTTTTTTTTTTTTTTTTTTTATGTAATATACAGACATTGTAAAAAGGCTTGAGTGACACACATCTCACACATGAAAACTCAACGATCACAATTATGACTACAAACAGATTTTTAAAACTTCTCTTTAACACAATAGATATACCACATTTTGCTTATCCACACATTAGTTCATCTATTAAGTTTTTCTACTTTGGGGCTAGTATGAATAATGCTGCTATGAGTTGAAGGAAACCAGAATCTGTCATCCCAAAACATGCCTCTTTTTTTTTTTTTTTTTTTTTTTTTTTTG
>NC_045442.1:64852168-64881580 GCF_002776525.5 Piliocolobus tephrosceles | reverse complement strand
CGCTCTGTCGCCCAGGCTGGAGTGCAGTGGCCGGATCTCAGCTCACTACAAGCTCCGCCTCCCGGGTTTACGCCATTCTCCTGCCTCAGCCTCCCGAGTAGCTGGGATTACAGGCGCCCGCCACCTCGCCCGGCTAGTTTTTTGTATTTTTATTTTTATTTTTTTGAGACGGAGTCTGTCTCTGTTGCTCAGGCTGGAGTGCAGTGGCCGGATCTCAGCTCACTGCAAGCTCCGCCTCCCGAGTTTACGGCATTCTCCCGCCTCAGCCTCCCAAGTAGCTGGGACTACAGGCTCCCGCCACCTCGCCCGGCTAGATTTTTGTATTTTTTAGTAGAGACGGGGTTTCACCGTGTTTGCCAGGATGGTCTCGATCTCCTGACCTCGTGATCCACCCATCTCGGCCTCCCAAAGTGCTGGGATTACAGGCTTGAGCCACCGCGCCCGGCCAACATGCCTCTTTGACATAACAATTACTTCGAACTGAGGGTAATTAATAGCTTGTAGAAAGATAATACTGCCGGCCGGGCGTGGTGGCTCACGCCTGTAATCCCAGCACTTTGGGAGGCCAAGGCGGGCGGATCACAAGGTCAGGAGATCGAGACCACGGTGAAACCCCGTCTCTACTAAAAATACAAAACATTAGCTGGGCGCGGTTGTGGGCGCCTGTAGTCCCAGCTACTCCGAAGGCTGAGGCAGGAGAATGGCGGGAACCCGGGAGGCGGAGCTTGTAGTGAGCCCGGATCGCACCACTGCACTCCAGCCAGGGAGACAGAGCCAGACCCAGACTCCGTCTCAAAAAAAAAAAAAAAAAAAAAGAAAGAAAAAGAAAGATAATACTGCCTAAGTGCTGTGGCTCACGCCTGTAATCCCAGCACTTTGGGAGGCCGAGGCAGGCGGATCACGAGGTCGGGAGTTTGAGACCAGCCTGACCAACATGGTGAAACCCTATCTCTACTAAAAATACGAAAATTAGCTGGACGTGGTGATGCGCACCTGTAATCCCAGCTACTTAGGAGGCTGAGGCAGGAGAATGACTTGAACGCGGGAGGCAGAGGTTGCAGTGAGCTGAGATCATGCCACTGCACTCCATCCTGGGCAACAGAATGAGACTCCATCTCAAAAAAAAAAAAAAAAGAAGTTGGCCGGGCGCGGTGGCTCAAGCCTGTAATCCCAGCACTTTGGGAGGCCGAGTCGGGCGGATCACAAGGTCAGGAGATCGAGACCATCCTGGCTAACATGGTGAAACTCTGTCTCTACTAAAAAATACAAAAAACTAGCCGGGCGAGGTGGCGTGCGCCTGTAGTCCCAGCTACTTGGGAGGCTGAGGTGAGAGAATGGCGTGAACCCGGAAGGCAGCGGAGCTTGCAGTGAGCTGAGATCCGGCCACTGCACTCCAGCCCTGGCAACACAGTGAGACTCCGTCTCAAAAAAAAAAAAAAAAAAAAAAGTTAATACTAAAAAATTTACCAAAATAATAAAATTTATTTTTCTTTGTTTTTTTGAGATGGAGTTTCACTCCTGTTGCCCAGGCTGGAGTGCAATGGTGCGATCTCAGATCATTGCAATCTTTGCCTCCCGGGTTCCAGTGATTCTCTTGCCTCAGCATTCAAAGTAGCTGGGATTATAGGCATGTGTGACCATGCTCGGCTAATTTTTTGTATTTTTAGTAGAGATAGGGTTTCACCATGTTCGCCAGGCTGGTCTCCTACTCTGGACCTCAGGTGATCCACCCGCTTCAGCCTCCCAAAGTGCTAGGATTACAGGCGTGAGCTGCCATGCCTGGCCAATAATAATAATTTTCTTTTTCTTTTTTGAGACGAAATCTCACTGTGTTGCCCAGGCTGGAGTTCAGTGGTGCGATCTCAGCTCACTGCAACCTCCACCTCCCGGGTTCAAGGAATTCTTCTGCTTCAGCCTCCTGAGCAGCTGAGACTACAGGCGCGCACCACCACGCCGGGCTGATTTTTTGTATTTTTAGTAGAGACAGTTTCACCATATTGACCAGGCTGGTCTCAAACTCTTGACCTCGTGATCCACCCACCTCGGCCTCCCAAAGTGCTGGGATTACAGGTATGAGTCACCACCTCAGCAATAATTTTTTAAAAAGGCAATTAAGAATACAAAATTAGTCAGGCATGCTGCATGTCTGTAATCCCAGCTACTGGGGAGGCTGAGGCAGGAGAATTGCTTGAACCCAGGAGGCAGAGGTTGCGGTGAGCCAAGATTGTGCCATTGCACTCCAGCCTGGGCAACAAGAGCAACCTTGGTCTCAAAAAAAAGAAAAAAAGGCAATTAAGAAACAGGAAAATGAGCTAGGTGGAGTGGCTCACACCTGTAATCCCAGTGCTCTGGGAGGCTGCGGTGGGTGAATCCCTTGAATCCAGGAGTTTGAGACCCAGTGTAAGTGACATGGAGAAACATGTCCCTACAAAAAATACAAAAATGCCAGGCTCGGTGGCTCATGCCTGTAATGCCAACACTTTGGGAACCCGAAGCGTGTAGATCACCTGAGGTTGGGAGTTCGAGACCAGCCTGACAAACATGGAGAAACCCCATCTGTACTAAAAATGCAAAATTAGGGCCAAGTGCGGTGGCTCACACCTGTAATCCCAGCACTTTGGGAGGCCGAGGCGGGTGGATCACAAGGTCAGGAGATTGAAACCATCCTGGCTAACATGTGCAACCCCGTGTCTACTAAAAATACAAAAATTTAGCCAGGTGTGGTGGTGGATGCCTGCAGTCCCAGCTACTCGGGAGGCTGAGGCGGGAGAATGATGTGAACAGAGTGAAACTCCGTCTCAAAAAATAAAATAAAATAAAATAAAAATAAGTGGGGGTGGTGCACATCTGTAATCCCAGCTACTTGGGAGGCTGAGGCACAAGAATCACTCAAACCTGGGAGGCAGAGGTTGCTGCAGTGAGTGGAGATCACGCCATTGAACTACAGCCTGGGTGACAGTGAGACCAGACAAAGAAAAAAAGAAAAGAAAAGGAATTGTTCCATATCCAAATAGAAATTGCTTCCCCTCCCCCACTTTTTTTTTTTTTTTTTGAAACCATTGAAGTACTTATTCTTGTGTGAATTTGCCGTATGATATTTACTCAATCCAAAATGGATGGGCTTTAGGCCCTTTTTTATTCTTTTTTTTTTTTGGAGATGGAGTCTAGTGCAGTGGCTGGATCTTGATCTCAGCTCACTGTAAGCTCCAGCTCTGGGGTTCAAGAAATTCTCCTGTCTCAGCCTCCCAAATAGCTGGGATTACAGGCATATGCCACCATGTCTGGCTAAGTTTTGTATTTTTAGTAGAGATGGAGTTTCACCATGTTGGCCAGGCTCGTCTCGAACTCCTGACCTCCGGTGAACTGCCTGCTTCGGCCTCCCAAAGTGCTGGGATTACAGGCATGAGCTGCTTATTCTTCTTTACTTTCATAGGCAGTGCTGCAATAAACAACTTTGTGATTATGTGATTTCACTTGTATATAATTATATCAGTAGAATACCTTCTTAAGGCTAGGAAAAGTGGCTCATGACTATAATCCTAGCACTTTGGGAGGATGAGGTGGGAGAATTGCTTGAGGCCAACCTCACCAACATAGCAAGACCCCCGTCTCTAAAAAATAAAAACCTTCTTAAAAGGATTGCTTGGTCACAGTTTTCATGCATTTATGATTTTAATAGTTACTGCCAATTCTACATCCATAAGAATTATACCAATTTATGGCTGGCTATGGTGGCTCACGCCTATAATCCCAACACTCTGGGAGGCCGAGGCAGGCAGATCATGAGGTCAGGAGTTTGAGACCAGCCTGGCCAACATGGTGAAACCTTGTCTCTACTTAAAATACAAAAATTATTCAGGCATAGTGGCACCCACCTATAATCCCAGCTACTTAGGAGGCTGAGGCAGGAGAATCACTTGAACCTAGGAGGCAGAGGTTGCAGTGAACCAAGATCGCACCACTGCACTCCAGCCTGGGCAACAGAGTGGGACTCCATCTCAGAAAAAAAAAAAAAAAAGAATTATACCAATTTATACTCCACCAGCACTTTATGGGAGCACTGAATAATGGTGCTTTAGGGCATAACAAACCATCACAAAATGTAGTGGCTTAAAATATCAATATCTACTAGCTCTGTGAATGACTGGGCTCAGCTGTCTGGCTATTGCTTAAGGACTCTCATATTCTTGTATTCACATGGCAGCTGGAGCTAGAGTTACCTGATTCTCGCATGCCCCGTGTTGTTTCTTAAGTCAGAATCTAGCACTTCAGTACTCCATTACTCTCAGCTTCTCTTTCGCCCAGAGCAACCTGGCCTTCACTTGTAATACCTTGGGGCTCCAAAGTGAAGAAGGGAACACTGTCAACTCAAATTCCAGAAGGTGGAAGAACAGTTGCCACCACTCCATGGGGATATGTCATGCACAAAAAGAGAGGAAAGGAGTGGATGGTGGCCATCGTTGGCATCTTGATGTAGTTATAGTATTTTTCTTACTATGCATGAAGATATCTTTTTATATTTGTAAGAGACATTTGTATTTCCTTTTCTATTAGCCTATTGTTCCTATCCTTTATTCTGTTTCCATTAGGCCACCAATCCTTATTCATTCTTGATAGCTCATTATTTTAGTCTTCTGTTATATGAGCTTCAAATTTTTTTTTTTTTTTTTTTTTGAGATGGAGTTTCGCTCTTGTTGCCCAGGCTAGTGTGCAATAGTGTGATTTCGGCTCACCGCAACCTCCGTCTCCCAGGTTCAAGCAATTCTCCTGCTTCAGCCTCCTGAGTAGCTGCGCCCGGCCAAGCTTCAAATATTTAATGTTAGGTTTTGACTTGTTTTGTTTTTTCAAATTCGATTTTGGGGAAATTTTTTGTACAGAAGGTTCCATTTTTACAATTTTTTGTTTTTTTTTTTTTCTGGACAGAGTTTCACTCTTTTTGCCTAGGCTAAAGTGCAATGGCATAATCTTGGCTCACTGCAACCTCCACCTCCTGGATTCAAGCAGTTCTCCTGCCTTAGCCTCCCGAGTAGCTGGAATTACAGGCCACCACGCCCAGCTAATTTTGTTTTTTTAGTAGAGACAAGGTCTCTCCATGCTGGTCAAACTCCTGACTTCAGATGATCCACCTGCCTCGGCCTCCCGAAGTGCTGGGATTACAGGCGTGAGCCACCTAGCCCAGCCATTTTTTGTATTATTTTAGCAGAGATGGGGTTTTGCCATTGTTTGCCAGGCTGGTCTTGAACTCCTGGCCTCAAGGGATCCGCTCCCCGCTGCCTGCCAATGTGCTGGGATTGCAGGCGTGAGCCACCATGCCCGGACTATTATTTATTTTTTACATTTAAAATTTTGTTGAGACAGATTTTCTCTCTGTCACCCAGGCTGAAGTGCAGTGCTGCTATCACAGCTCACTGCAGTCTTAACATCTCTGGCTCAAGCAATCCTCCCATCTCAGCCTCTCAAGTAGCTAGGACTACAAGCTCAGCCTACCACACCCAGACATTTTTAGTTTTTATTTATTTATTTTTTTGAGACAGAGTCTCACACTGTTGCCTTGGCTGGAGTGCAATGGCACAATCCTGGCTCACTGCAACCGCCACCTTACAGAATCAAGCAATTCTCCTTGCCTCAGCCTCTGAAGTAGCTGGGATTACAGGCACCCACCACCACACTGGATAATTTTTTTTAATTTTTAGTAGAGACAGAGTTTCACTATGTTGGCCAGACTGATCTCAAACTCCTGACCTCGTGATCCGACTGCCTTGGCCTCCTGAAGTGCTAGGATTACAGGCGTGAGCCACCACGCCAGGCCTTAAATTTTTGTAGAGATGCAATCCCACTATGTTGCCTGAAATATTCTCAAACTCCTGGCTTCAAGCAGTCTTCCCTGCTTGCCTCCCAATGTGCTGGGATTATAGGTGTGAACCACCATGCCCAGCCCTATTATTTTTATATAGTTAAATTGGTAATTTTTTCTTTTATGCCTCTTAGATTTTGTGACATGCTTTTCCCACTCTGAAATTATAAAAAATAAATGTTCCGATTGCTTCTTATACAATTTTTATGTTGTTTGTTTTTACTTAGAGATGGGATCTTGCTATGTTGCCCAGGCTGGCTGGACTTAAACTACTGGGCTAAAGCAGTCCTCCTGCCTCTGCCTCCTTGGTAGCTGAGACTACAGGCATACACCCTAATGCCCAGTAACATAATTTTTTTTTTTTTTTTTTTTTGAGATGTAGTCTCACTGTTGCCCAGGCTGGAGTCCAGTGGCACAGTCTCAGCTCACTGCAACCTCTGCCTCCCAGATTCAAGTGATTCTCCTGCCTCAGCCTCCCGAGTACCTGGGATTATAGGCACCCGCCACCACAACCAGCTAATTTTTTGTTAGAGACAGGGTTTCACCATGTTGGCCAGGCTCGTCTTGAACTCCTGACCTCAGGTGATCCGCCTGCCTTGGCCTCTCACAGTGCTGGGATTGTTGTGGGTGTAAGCCCCCCCACCCCGGCAATTTTTTTTTTTTTTTTTTTTTTTTTTTGAGGCAGGGTTTCACTTTGTTACTCAGGCTGGAGTGCAGTGGCTCCATCTCAACTCAGTGCAGCCTCAACCTTTTGGGTTCAAGTGAGCCTCCCGCCTCAGTCTACCAAGTCACTGGGACTACATGTGATTGCCAAGACACCCGGCTAATTTTGTTGTACTTTTTGTAGAGATAGGGTTTCCCTACCTTTCCCAGGCTGGTCTCAAACTCTTGAGCTCAAGCGATCCACCGACTCAGCCACCCAAATTGGTAGGATTACAAGCATGAGCCACCACACCTGGCCTGTAATGGAATTTTTATGAAAAGTAAACTAGGCTGGGCGCGGTGGCTCAAGCCTGTAATCCCAGCACTTTGGGAGGCCAAGACGGGCGGATCACGAGGTCAGGAGATCGAGACCATCCTGGCTAACACGGTGAAACCCCGTCTCTACTAAAAACTATAAAAAACTAGCCGGGTGAGGTGGTGGGCGCCTGTAGTCCCAGCTACCCAGGAGGCTGAGGCAGGAGAATGGCGTGAACCCGGGAGGCGGAGCTTGCAGTGAGCTGAGATCCGGCCACAGCACTCCAGCCTGGGTGACAGAGCGAGACTCCGTCTCAAAAAAAAAAAAAAAAAAGAAAAGTAAACTAGAGGCCGGGCGTGGTGGCTCAAGCCTGTAATCCCAGCACTTTAGGAGGCTGAGGCAGGTGCATCACCTGAGGTCAGGAGTTCAAGAACAGCCTGGCCAACATGGTGAAATACCGTCTCTACTGAAAACACAAAAATTGTCGGGGGCGGTGGCTCACGCCTATCATCCCAGGGCTTTGGGAGGCCGAGGCGGGCAGATCATGAGGTCAGGAGATCAAAACCATGCTGGCTAACACGGTGAAACCCTGTCTCTAATAAAAATACAAAAAAAAAAAAAAAAAAAAAAAATTAGCCGGGCATGGTGGCGGGATCCTGTAGTCCCAGCTACTTGGGAGGCTGAGGCAGGAGAATGGCGTCAACCCGGGAGGCGGAGCTTGCAGTAAGCCGAGATCATGCCACTGCACTCCAGCCTGGGCGACTGAGCAAGACTCTGTCTCAAAAATCATAATAATAATAAAAAATAAATAAAATAAAATAAATAAAAATACAAAAAACTTAGCTGGGCGTGGTGGCAGGCACCTGTAGTCCTAGCTACTCAAGAGGCGAAGGCAGGACAATGGCCTGAACCTGGGAGGCGGAGCTTGCAGTGAGCCAAGATCACACCACTGCATTCCAGCCTGGGCAACAGAGCGAGACCCTGTCTCAAAAAAATAAAAATAATACAATAAAATAAATAAAAAATACAAAAAAATTAGCCGGGCGTGGTGACAGGCGCCTGTAGTCCTAGCTGCTCTAGAGACTGAGGCAGGAGAATGACATGAACCCGGGAGGCAGAGCTTGCAGGGAGCTGAGATTGCGCCACTGCACTCCAGCCTGGGCGACAGAGTGAGACTCTGTCTCAGAAAAAAAAAAAAAAATAATAATAATAATATTGAAGTCTTTAAAGTACTGTTGGCGTCAAGGTGCAATGGCCTACGCCTGTAATCCCAGCACTTAGGGAGACAGTGGTGGGCGGATCACCTGAGGTAAGGAGTTTGAGACCAGCTTGGCTAACATGGTGAAACCCTGTCTCTACTAAAAATACAAAAATTAGCCAGACGTGGTAGTGCACCCCTATAATCGCAGCTACTCAGGAGACTGAGGCAGGAGAATCACTTGAACCAGAAGGCAGAGGTTGCAGTGGGCTAGGATCGTGCCACTGTACCCCAGCCCAGGCGACAAAGTGAGACTGTCTCAAAAAAAAAAAAAAAAAAAAAGTAAAAACAGTAAAATACTATTGGCAAACTGCATTCAGAATTAAGTTTAAATTTAGCAGACTTAAGGAAAAGTATTAAGTTTATTGAAACAATTGTAAAGCCGAGTAAGGACATGAGTAGAGTAACAGCTCTGCCAATTACTAGGACTGTGAACTTAATAACTTCAAGTTTCAGAATAGATCTATGTAATGAGGTTGATAAGAGTCCTTAATAGAATCACCATGGGAATTACATAATTTACATAAAGTGTAAGGTTTCTGGCATGTAATAAGGATTTCATAAGTGCTAGCCATTTTGGTTTTATGGTGAGCACATGCATACGTTTAGTCATCTCCAAATATTAAATCTTATAGTCCTTTGTAGTTAAAATGTGTGAATTTTATTGAATATTAAAACTTTTAAATGTGATTTTTAGGAGGAAAGAAAAAGTAGACTATCAGGTGCAAAATAGAAGTATAAAATTTATTTAAAACCACCCACAAAGTTCTGTGTAATCAGGAATGATACAATTTGCAATAGTTTTTTTTTTTAAAAAACTCATGACAAAGATTTAAAATATATTTTCAATTACAGTATTCATTTAGCCTTATTCAGTTAGAACAATTAAAAAAAACCTTTATGCTCTAAATAAATGACACACAAGGAAAATATAACAATTTCCACAACTACCTTTACATGTATGTTTCAACACTAATACATTTCAATGCATTTTGCTACATAAACATGAAATCATGTACAACTGCTGTGCACCAAAATTTAGCTTAATTAGATCTTTCAAGTAACATGCAATTCCAACTCACAAGTCTTCAAGTACTGCTAGTAAGTGTTCCCTTGTTTGCAGAGGATTAAATGTTGATCATGAATTGACATTATCTTAATTAAAATGATCACTTTCTCTTCTATATGGTGAAGTGCTTTTTCTTTTACTGCTTCCCCCATATATTAAGAATGAAATCGGATATTTGTGAAGTTTTAAAAGCATTTCCTTGCTAAGATATTTCATTGTAAAGGATACTTAATATAGTAGGATGCAATAGGTAAAAGTCCCCCAAAGCAAAAATTCAAAGGTAAATAATAAATAGTAAACATATCCTAAAGAGAGAAAGAAGTCAGCTAAAAGACAGGAATATTAGCTTATGAAATTAGTATTTCTGTATTGGGAATTCAGTATTATTCGATTTCACCATGGTAAAGAATCTGTGTATATTTTACTCCCACCAATGATAAACATTCTGGCTTCTCCTTTGAATTAAGGTAATGGTACGCAAGTGAATTTACTTGGTAATTAAGCATATAGCATGAGAAAAAGATAAACTAGAAGTTAATGATTTTCTTCCTGCCAAATAGCTTTGCAAGTTTCTTGTTAGGGAACACTTCATGATTTCTTAATAACCTAACTAAATATGACCATCCACCCACATATCACAATGTAAAAACTGCCCTTAGTTTATACTATAAACCACTTCTGGAAAAATATGTATCTTAAAGCACCTATCACAATGTTATTTCATAAAAGTTAAAAAAAATACGAACATACATTGCAATAAAATATTTAATTTTTTTCAGGAGCTATTTTTGTAAAGTCCCAGTTGTCAACTATTTCATCATCACAAACAGGCATTGATGAGGATAGGCAGTTACTGAAGTGAATCACCAAAAGGGGAATTTGTTTGAATATCTAGAGTTGTTTGGCCTGTTTGTGTGTGTGACTCAGAATGTGCTAATTAGCCAAAACATCCTACCTCTTTATATTTATAAAGAGGTTATTTTAAAATTTACAAATACATCTCACTTTTCATTATTTAAAAATTCACAAATACATCTTATTATTTTTCTTAACTCTGAGCAAATCTCTGGGTCAGCCTTTGACCCACAGATTTTCTGTGGCAAGAATCAAAGCAAAGCAAACAAAACGAATTCAATTAAGTGGGAGACACTACTATCTCTTAGAGAGGGAGTCTTGCTCTGTCTTAGAGATACCAACAATTTTGCTTTTTTTTTTTTTGAGTTGGAGTCTCACTCTATCACTCAGGTTGGAGTCCAGTGGCACAATCTCGGCTCACTGCAACCTCCGCCTCCCGGGTTCAAGCAATTCTGTGCCTCAGCCTCCCAAGTAGCTGGGATTACAGGCATCCATCACCATTCCTGGCTAATTTTTGTGTTTTTAGTAGAGGTGGTCGGGGGGGGGGGGCGGTTTCACCATCTTGGCCAGGCTGGTCTTGAACTCCTGACCTCGTGATCCACCCACCTTCATCTCCCAAAGTGCTGGGATTACGGGCGTGAGCCACCACACCCGGCCCAATTTTGCATTTTTACGATCAGGAATTGGGAACTAAATTGTTTACCCACCACATTTCCTTCAAAAACCCCTGCATTTCAAGATAACAAATACATTAAATTTTGATTGTGAGGTGCTTACCCTAGTTTTTAAAAAAAGTAATATTAAAAAATATATTATTTAGGAGATTTCTCCCTGTTTTAGTACTACAGGGATATTTTTTATAAAAAGAGCTTTTTATAAGGAGGAAAAAATATAAAACTTCATCAATCTAAGCCCTATTGTGGAATTTAGGTAATTTGGGAGACCTTCTTTAGTACACATGAGAAACTAGCTGGCTAAATAAATAATGGAAACAAAATACTTCAGAAGCATGTTTTTTGCAAATGAACAAATTTTATATTCTCAGATCAGGTGTGACAAAATCTCTACTCAGCAACATCCTCTCCAAGTCATTGTTCATGGCGCAGAAATTTAGCAGTCTACTGGTAATAAATATTTTAGTCTCTGATTGATTGACTTGCTGTGTGACTTGGAGCCAGCCATTTACTATTCTTGCCATCTGCACGTTCCTCACCTCTAAGATGGGAACAATGTTCTCCGTCTAACCCTCAGTAACGGGCAGAAAAAGCTCCACATAGTAAAGCAGTTTGATAATCTAAAACATTATATAGCATGAGGATTATACCTTTGATTACTACCGTTGCTTTCAAAATGCCTCCTAAATTTTAGCAGCAATTTTTCAGATAAAATCAGTACAGAGTGGAAAGAAGAAATATTAAAAATATTTCTTGCTTTTAAGCAGGTAGAGTTAACCCTCAGATTGCTGATAGGAGCACAATGCTTCTTCCATTCTGTCCCTTAATTTCCCCTTCTTATGGTCAAAAGCGTTTCTGATGGTTTACTTGTGCCTCCTCTTCCAATTACTTTCAGTTCATTTCCTAATCTTTCTCACCCATATTATAGAATAATTCCTATTCCTGCCAAAAACCAAAGAATTCCAATGGAGTAAATTTACATTAGATGTAGTAAAGCCATACAGAAGAACTTAGAATATTTAACTTCGTACACAATTTTTAAATAAAACACTCAAACACTAATAAATAAGAGTTAAACATTGTTTGGTTTGGTAAAGTAAGAGAGAGCACTCAATATTAACCTGTGGTCTTGTGGCTGCTTAACTATTATTCCTAAAAATGGAATTTGCCTAAAACTGAAAAGAGTTGAATACAAGTTTGTGATTTCTTATGATGTTATACCTAAAAGAACTTGCGGGACACAATGGAAAAGACAGCTTTACCAAGATGGTTGCTATTTTTTAAATGAACCATGTGTATTTGTGTAGGGGATCAGAGGAATGGAGACAGGACAGAGAAGGGGAAGCAACAGGGTTTTAATTTAAAGAAAATCAGAAAAATAACACTGTAAAAAGAATGAAAGTGCACTTAGTGATATTGCAGCTTCAGTAAAATGTGAAAAAAGAAAAATAACAAGTAGAGTGTCTAGTCAAGTGTTATAAGGTTCATACCTTGCCAAATGGAGAAGAAACCAAATTAATTTCCAACATCGTTTCTCCTAAAATGAAAATCTGACAGCTGTAAAATTTCTTTCTTATGAACAAGACAAAGGTCATGACTTACATAACAGCTGTCAAGGACAAAATTTCTATTTTTAGGAAACCTAGCTTTATACTGTTAACGAAGGGTTTTCAAAGTTGCACTCAAACATAAATTGGTTAAATCAGCTAGTATGTTTTACATCTAATGACATTCCTACCTTGGACCTAGTTTTGCTCCAACATAAAAGACATCTATAGCTGAACAAACTAGAAGAAAACTCATGACCCAGGCAAGATCGTAAGTATTACAGTAAAGGTAGGAAAGAAGTACAGCTGATAAAGAAGTGATTGGCGGGGCGCGGTGGCTCACGCCTGTAATCCCAGCACTTTGGGAGGCTGAGGCGGGCAGATCATTTGAGGTCAGGAATTTGAGACCAGCTTGACCTACATAGTGAAATCATGTCTCTACTAAAATACAAAAATTAGCTGGGTGTGTTGGCGGGCACCTGTAATCCCAGCTACTCGGGAGGCTGAGGTAGGAGAATCGCTTGAACTCGGGAGGTGGAGGTTGCAGTGAACCGAGGTCACGCCACTACACTCCAGCCTGGGCGACAGAGCAAGACTCCCTCTCAAAAAAAAAAAAAAAAAAAAAGAAAGAAAAAAGAAAGAAAAGAAAAAAATAATTAATGATGGAATTTTAGAGCTAGAAATATTAAATGTTGCATATTATCAAATGAGAAATTAGAACATACTATAAAGGTCCTTAAAGAGAAGTGAAAAGAGGTGTGGCAAAATTAGGAATACCTTTGGATTACTTGAGAGAGTAAAATATATCCCTTTTGAAACAAACAATGGTATATGATTGGAAGCCCAGAAGAAACAGAGAATTAAAAAGTCATCCAGACACTTAATTACAAAGAAAATTAAAATTTGTAGCAAAAATATATATATATATATATAAAATTTGTAGCTATCAATGCGGAAAAAAAAATAGTGATGATATCCTGCATAAAAGTCAGCTCTACCATCTCAGGAAGTAATAAAGGAACTCAGTTTCCATTTTATATATATAGGAAAAGCAAGAACATGCCAATAAATCTCAATACATTCTAAGAAAACACACAAATTTAATTTCTGATGAAGGACATACTGACTCTGACTTTCCGAATTGCATTCCAGAGCAATGGATGACATCATTTTCTAAAGCTGTTAAAACTTAGCTCAACATGGAGCATAATTTGATTTGGATAAATGCAGACTACTTCAGCAATTATGTATTGATTACATTCACTTGGTTGAGTGTGCCACACAACTGGTGTTCAATATACTTATGGGCAAGTTTAGGAGCTATGTGCGATAAAATAGTATTCCAATACATGTAGACAGCTGCATCAAAATAAACTATGCTGGGACTTAATTGTGAGGCTAAGTAGGCAAAGGGCATGAATGAACTCTGTAAGCATGGCTGGGTAGTATATACAGTGGAAATACACTTTCCTTAATTATTTCAATCATCCATGCCTTTATAACTTCTTGTATATGCTTAACACTAGTTCCAGGGGAATTGAAAGTCTATACTGTATAAGCATTTGATACTTGTTTATTTCCCAGTAGTAAAATACCCTTTGGGTAAGAAAATCAAGTTTCCCTACAGTTCTCAACACAAAGTGGCCTTCATCAGTTTAAATTCTAATTACAATCTAGCATTAAGATTTACTCTCTGGGCCCCAGTGATTCAACTATGTGATTTCTCAGGTGTCTTCCATTGCTATGAGAGGCCACTACTATATGAACCTATTTCAAAATTCTGTTGACATAAATCTGTATAAAAGATCAAAACTCACAGTTGTATTAAATATAGATAAAACAGATTTCCATGCATCAAGGTGTGAAATTGAAGATAATAACTATATATCTATTAAAGGTTGCATACAGCTACTGATTTAGTTGGCATATGCAAAGGAAATGCTATGCCCACTGTCAGTGGAAGTTTCATGCAATAAAGTCATACGTCCCAGATAAAAAGTCAATATAATTTTTGTTTTAAAAACTGGTCCAGGGTTATTTTCACACATGCTATTGTGAAATGGTATCAGTAGGAGTCCACTGTAATAATGTTAGAAAGTAGGTTAGTCGTGTGAATTAAATCAGTAGCTTATTTACACAAGGGTATGCATTCAATTAAATATGTATTGAGGTTATGTCTTAAGTAAATTACTTATGGATCTCATCTAGTTGAAGTTCTGTATTTAATAAATGAAATTATCAACATGCAGACTGAATAACAAAGATGTTGGAATGTTATTTAAGATGTAAACATGTTGCAATAATTTGCCTACAGCTATGCCTTTTCAGATAGCCTCACTTTCCAGTAAGAATGTATTTCAATTATGTTTATGACCTGGTCTATTTGGTACTTCGTAGATGAATTGTAAACAAGAGGTAGGTGAGACTGACAAGCACAAGAAAAAAAAGGAATTTCAACAATGGCTCCAGAGCCATTAGAAATGGAATTTCAGGCCAGGTAGAGTGGCACATGCCTATAATCCTTGCACTTTAGGAGGCTGAAGCAGGAAGATCGCTTGGGGCCAAGAGTTTGAGACCAGCCTGGGCAACAGAGCAAGACTCTGTCTCAAAAAAAAAAAAAAAAAAAAAAAAAAAAAGGAATATCAAGTACAGCATGATATTTTGTAGGATTCTGCAACAGGCAGGAATTGGAATTATTCTCTCATTAAAGTTGGTAAGTTTGTAGCATATTATGAACTCAGTGGGCTAATGAGGTCATGTATCAGTGAATTCAATGATCATACTATGAACAAACGCAGATTTAAAATCCAATTTAAGTGTTATAAGAGAAGTATAAGAACAGGTGATCATTACAGTAAAACATAATAGAGGGGTAGAAATAATGTTAGATGACCAGTTTTATGAGAGAAAATGTCATTTCAAACAAATTTATTTCCTTGCTTCATGAGAAAGAGCATTCTAAAAGCAGTGTAGCCAGCATACAATCACAATGCTGCAGAACATCGAATAAGCTTTTAAAAAATCACAGGGCAGAGAATGGGATGGTAAATTGTTAAAATCAGGAAATAGAGTCCAACAAAGTAGGAATCCAATTTGGTTCCCACAGTGGGGTAATCAGCTTAGGAAGTCCATTCATGATGTTAACTACAACAATGGAATGGAAACATTTCAGGTGATACTAGATATTTTCAAATACTTGTTTTGGTAAACTGCAACAAGCATCACAAATCCCAATAGTTCCAAAAATTAACATTGATGTTTCAAGTTTAGATTGTTAAGAAACCTATTGAGAGACAGATCAATTTGAATTACTGCATACGTTACCATGGATTATATTGAAAATAATTTGTTACTTCTTTTAAAAATATTTCTGAGGGTAGTTTTTAGTCTTCAAGTTTACTATGTCATAGGTGGTGATTCAAAGAAAAATAAAAGCGATACTTAGATTTTGCAGGCATTCAGTAAGTGTAGACTCGAAGAATGAGTAGATGAGTCGATGCATAAAGAGCCATAAAACTTTATCCATTAAATCTGGTGAAGAAATAATTTCTAGTGGGAGCTAAGGCCTAAAATCTAAAACATAATCTCGCAAGGGTGTATTCCTGATAGTCTAATACTAGTAAATATCTTGTTGAAGCAGCTGAAGCAATAAACAATCACTTATTTATATACTTATATGTATATAAGAAACCTTAGGCTCACAAAAATATACATGTCTTAAAACGGAAATCTAAGGCACACAAAATACTAAAACAAGTCAATGAATTACCCTATTTTACATATTCAACAAGCAGAAATCTACTTGTACACGATGGTCTATCAATGGACATTTTGTTATTTACAATCCCTTCATATTCCTTTACTTGGATTAGTCAAAAGCTCAAAACAGATACTTTGCACCATATGTTATTTTAATAAGTTACAATGAGTTTTTCTTTAGAGAGCCTGCTGGAACTGTTTGCTTTTGCACCAAAATTTTAAGTGTTAGCGGTTGTGGGCTTCCTATGGCATTTCCAAGGGAGAAGCACCATTAGGTTTTCCATACTCCTAAGGAATCTGACACTTTGAATGTTATAGCACCTCTGCATTTTAACAGAATCAAGTATTTCATTGAAAATTCTCCTTGTTCGAAACATGTTGTCCGGGTAATCCTTTTTGTTTTGCAATAAAATGAGTCAATAAAGTAATAGGAAGAAAATGGGAAGACTAAAATAAACTTAATGCCTACTTTCCTGTTACCTAGAACATAGGCAATTATCAGAAAAGATGAGTTATCATTTTCCCAAATCTAGTATGCTAAGATAAATAAATGAATTAGCTCTTAATGGACAAAGCCATGTTTATAGTACCATTCCTCTTGTTTGACTTGGGGTTGGGGAGGCACGTGATGATAGTAGGGAATTTGTTTTCAAAATATTTCAACAAGAATTTGTTTTTTCCTAATTCTGTATCAGACTTCAGTACAAAATATCTGTCTACTTAGTTTTTGTATTTTATCACCTTGAGACATTAGAAGCATTTGACTCTTCTGAAACCTATCCTGTACCATCATCTCCTTTTAGAAACACCTCTCATGGATTATACTGAGAAAGGTGGGATGAAACTAAATTGAGGTTGTTCAATAAGAAGAGACCACTCTTACCTAGTTCCAAAAAAAAAGAGTTAATCAATATTGGTGATATGCTTCCTAATTCCAATTTTAGAGATAATTAACAACTTCTCATTATCTAACTATTTTATATACTGCAAGTTGCTAATACTTGAATGTGAGAGGACACAGTAAAAGAACACAAACCATATACATGATTAGAATACATATTGCAGTTAACAAGATGGAACTCTACACAGCAAGGATAAATGATTTCTCTTGTATGCAAATATGCACAAACAATAGACAATAGGATTCTTATACTATATTATTTCAAGTTACTTTTAAAAATAGAAAGTGCTTTTAAAATATATATTTACAATTTATGAACAGCCTCCAACCATTACTAACAACAATGATGTATTTTACACAGGAGAAATATTTTAAGAGAGAAAACATTTCATAAGTTTATTTCAAAGGAATATGCCAATTTTCTAGCAATGATTGGAAGATGTTGGAACGATGGCACCATGAAATAATAATTCAGCTTATTTTTAACTGTGTGGATGTGGTTAAGCACCAGAAGCTGTGTAGAGTTAACACTGTGTGTCTTGATTTTACATCATAGAACATGAACCTGTTAAAATCCTCTAAAAATGACTCTTGTTTCATAGTAAACAGACTTAATTTAAAGCACCAAACTGAGTGATTCTATCAAGGTTAATGCCTAACTGAAACGTTTCTTTATGTATTTAAAACTATAAAACTTTTATTTTTGCTTAAAATGTGCACCTTCTACCAATTGTCAAAATATAGTCACAGTAAAGAATACCCACCCCGTTTTGTTATCATTATTATTTTTTTACCTCAGACTTGAAATGGGTGAGATGAAGATATAGTAAACGACAACATGACTTTCTTTTAACAGCACCTTGAAAAAATACACTGCACTAGCAAAGGCATTAAGAGGGGGAGAAAAGCCTTCAGACCCAATGGTTATAGGGCCCCGCAACGTGTGTGAGAGCATAAGGGGACACGGTGACAACATTGTCATGGGTTAATGTTAATGCTTTATGAGAAGGAATTTGGTTCAATTCATTTATTTCAGAGGACAGTTCTGGACCTTCATTAGCTGCCTGGTCTTTTTGCTCTGAGGCCTTCATTTTCTTATTCTTAGCTTCTTTAGCCTCAAACTTAATCTTGTTTAGTTCAAAACCGTGTTGGGGCTTATTCAGGTTTTTGTGCTGGTAAAAGACAAGGGAGAGGCGGGTTGGATGATTACGGTTGGGGTGCTCAACAGGAGTGGTGGCGTGCAGCTCACGCCGGGCACACTCAATCAAAACTGAGCCGTGAGCAGGTGCGATGGCTACCCCACCAATATTTGCATCCAAAAAGATGTGCTCACTGTCTGACCAATACTCATCAATGTGGGGCAACTTCTCCTCAGCAGGTGACAGGGGGTCATCAGATAGGGGTTCGTCTGATGGAGGCTCATCTGCTTCAGAATGCTGCTCATCTTCTTCCATTGGAGAAGAGGCAAGGTCTTGAGGAGAGGTGAGGAAGGAGGGCTGGTGGTTTGGCTGATGAGACATTAGCGGCTCAGTCACACCAGTGGGAGGCTCAGAATTAACAAGGGGCTCCATCACAGGAGCAGACAGGGTGGGGAGAGGAGCAGCTTCGCCAAGCTGTGAAATGCCAGGGCCTTCAGCAGCAGCTGCATTGGCACCACTGAGTCTTCCCGAAGACATTGTACAGTGGGGAGTGCTGCTTCTTTCTGAAAACCCACACGAAGCTGTTGCGTCATTCCTCAATGGAGCTGGTGTGGCTGAAGCAGTCTTCGGGGACCAGGAGAAGCTTGGAGATGCCTCTTTCACTGGATGAGGAGTGGATGGCATCAGCGAATAAGTTTTAGTGTTGTCTGAACTTTTTAAGATAAAATGGGGTTCGGTTTCACTTTTTACTTCAGGTTGCACAGTCTCAGTTTTACTCCCTAAACAAGGATACCAAACGTGAAGAAAAACACAAATTACTTTTGGTAGGGGTTGTCTTTTAAAAAGTATTTTCAAAGACAGCTACAGATAATTTTATAAGAAAACACTAATGTTGTGTTGGTTGGTTTTGTTCTGCTCATTTCAAATCACAAACACGAATTTAAAATTTTACGTAGTTTTGTATACTTTTTCTTTTTTTTTTTTTTTGAGACGGAGTCTCGCTCTGTCGCCCAGGCTGGAGTGCAGTGGCCGGATCTCAGCTCACTGCAAGCTCCGCCTCCTGGGTTCACGCCATTCTCCTGCCTCAGCCTCCCAAGTAGCTGGGATTACAGGCGCCTGCCACCTCGCCCGGCTAGTTTTTTGTATTTTTCGGTAGAGACGGGGTTTCACCATGTTAGCCAGGATGGTCTCGATCTGCTGACCTCGTGATCCGCCCGTCTCAGCCTCCCAAAGTGCTGGGATTACAGGCTTGAGCCACCGCGCCTGGCCTCGTATACTTTTTCATCTAGTAATTTTCCTTAAAGAACTCTTCCTTTGGGAAAGAGGCACAAATAAGTGCAAAAATCTAGCCAAAAGGATGGCTGGTCATTGTTTGAGATAGTAAAATATTAGAATTGACCTAATTTGGTAGGAAGTAAATAATACAACTAAATGTTGTAATATTGTGCAGGTATTATAATATAATGACATAGAGCAATGTTTAACTATTCAAAGAGATATTTAGAGACACTTAAGGCATAGTATGACCCTATATTTTAAAAAGTAAAAATAAGTAATAGTTTATAAATATTTCTAGGTAACAAAAGCATCATAACTGTCAAAGTCCAAGATTAGGCAGACAGAAGTCAAGCAAAACATTGTAGTTGAACATAAATCTTTGTGACCCTCAAAAGCAAGAGTATTTCAGCTTAGTGTCCTTCTCATTAAGGAAGTAGAGCATTACTCTCAAGATGTCAACTGTGGGTTATTTGCTCTGACACATCCACACAAATGTCACATCCAATGGGAATATTTTCCTTGGGAACATTCTCCCTGTTATGAAGTTCTTTTTTTTTTTTTGAGATGGAGTCTCGATCTGTCGCCCAGGCTAGAGTGCAGTGGTGCGATCCCGGCTCACTGCAACTCTGCCTCCCGGGTTCAAGCTTCCCAAGCAGCTGGGACTATAAGCACACACTGCCACACCCGGCTAATTTTTTGTATTTTAGTAGAGACGGGGTTTTCCCATGTTGGCCGGAATAGTCTCAATCTCCACCATGCCTGCCTGGCTAATTTTTTGTATTTCAGTAGAGACAGGGTTTCACCACATTGACCAGGATGGTCTTGAACTCCTGACCTCGTGATCCGCTCGCCTCTGCCTCCCAAAGTGATGGGATTACAGGCATGAGCCACTACGTCTGGCCCCTGTTGTGACCTTCTAAAAAAAATATTTGGGGGCTGGGCGCGGTGGCTCAATCCTGTAATCCCAGCACTTTGGGAGGCCGAGACAGGTGGATCACAAGGTCAGGAGATCGAGACCATCCTGGCTAACACGGTGAAACCCCGTCTCTACTAAAAAATACAAAAAAACTAGCCAGGCGAGGTGATGGGCGCCTGTAGTCCCAGCTACTCAGGAGGCTGAGGCAGGAGAATGGTGTGAACCCGGGAGGCAGAGCTTGCAGTGAGCTGAGATCTGGCCACTGCGCTCCAGCCTGGGCGACAGAGCAAGACTCCGTCTCAAAAAAAAAAAAAAGGAAGTGCAAAACTAGCAAATCTTAGGACCAAGAAAAGGTAAAGCAGCCATGTTTTAAAGTAATTAAAAATATAATACATTGATAATATAATAAACATTGATCAATTTCAGAAGCTCTGCAGTTCTCCTCTCAGATGCTACAACCTGGAGTCATGAGAGCTCTGACTTCTAAAGATAATGCATATATAAGACCCAGCAATGGTACATCAGGAAACCTCTGCTGTTATCAGTGGCACTATTACTATAGAGGTTAAGAAGTCCACAGAAGGTAAATGATGGCAAGGAAAGACTAAATGACCGAGGGGTAGAATTACAAAAGAAACGGACATTATGGCCCAAGTATTGCACATTATGCTTACAAATATCTGGGGCTATACATTTCTTCTCAGTATTTGTCTGTATTACATTTCTTTCAGCATTATATAAATGCCTGCACTGCCAACTCTGCGCATGTTATAAAAACAAATAAACAACTACTCATAAATGTAAAAATGAAAGAAGCTAAGGAATACATTATAATGTTAATTTTGTTTTTGTTTTTTGTTTTTTTTTTTTTTGAGACGGAGTCTCGCTCTGTCACCCAGACTGGAGTGCTGTGGCCGGATCTCAGCTCACTGCAAGCTCCGCCTCCCGGGTTCATGCCATTCTCCTGCCTCAGCCTCCTCGGTAGCTGGGACTACAGGCGCCACCACCTCGCCCGGCTAGTTTTTTGTAGTTTTTTTTTTTTTTTTTTGAGACAGAGTCTCGCTCTGTTGCCCAGGCTGGAGTGCAGGGGCCGGATCTCAGCTCACTGCAAGCTCCGCCTCCCGGGTTTACGCCATTCTCCTGCCTCAGCCTCCCGAGTAGCTGGGACTACAGGCGCCCGCCACCTCGCCCAGCTAGTTTTTTGTATTTTTTAGTAGAGACGGGGTTTCACCGTGTTAGCCAGGATGGTCTCGATCTCCTGACCTCGTGATCCGCCCATCTCGGCCTCCCAAAGTGCTGGGATTACAGGCTTGAGCCACCGCGCCCGGCCTTTTTGTAGTTTTTAGTAGAGACGGGGTTTCACCGTGTTAGCCAGGATGGTCTCGATCTCCTGACCTTGTGATCCGCCCGTCTCGACCTCCCAAAGTGCTGGGATTACAGGCTTGAGCCACCGCACCTGGCTATAATGTTAATTTTGAATGTCAGTATGAATTCATGATTTTTTTTTTGTTCCTTCTATAGGCTCATCAAAGAAACGGCTGATTTTAAATATGGGGCAGAATTATATAGATAAGCCTGGAACAACTTGTTACAGAAGTTAAGAAAGCTATCAAAGACAATTGAGGTTGTGGCAAAAGAACTGAGAAGCCGGCCTGGCGTGGTGGCTCACACCTGTAATCTCACCACTTTGGGAGGCTGAGGTGGATGGATCACTTGAGGTCAGGCATTTAAGACCTGTCTGGCCAACGTGGTGAAACCCCATCTCAACTAAAAATACAAAAATTAGCTGGGCATGGTGGCGGGCACCTGTACTCCCAGCTACGCGGGAGGCTGAGGCAGGAGAATCACCTGAATCAAGGAGGTGGAGGTTGCAGTGAGCCGAGATGGTACCACTGCACTCCAGCCTGGGTGACAGAGTGAAACTCCGTCTCAAAATATGTATTAGGTGAAAAGCTGATAAGAGCCGGGTGTGGTGCACACCTATACTTCTAGCTAATAGAGAGGTTCCCATGGGATCCCAGGAGTTTGAGGCAGCAGTGTGCTATGATTGTGTCTGCAAATAGCCATTGTGTTCCAGCTTTGGCAACATAGCAAGACTCTGTCTCTCAAAAAAAAAAACCCAAAATCCAAAACCAAAACTAATGAGACTTTATAATCAACAAATCAAGCCAGGCGTGATGGCTCATGCCTGTAATTACACCAGTTTGGGAGGATCATGTGAGTCCAGGAGTTCCAGATCAGCCTGGGAAACAGGTGAAACTCCATCTCTATAAAAAATACAATAATTAGCTAGGCACAGTGGCACACACACTACAGTCTCAGCTACTTGGGAGGCTGAGGTGGGAGGACTGCTTGAGCCTGGAAGGTTGAGGCTGTGGTGAACAAAGATTACGCCACTGCATGCTTTCCAGCCTGGGCTACAGAGCAAGACCTTGTCTCCACAAACAAAAACAAAACAATTGGCCGGGTGCGGTGGTGGCTCAAGCCTGTAATCCCAGCACTTTGGGAGGCCGAGATGGGCAGATCACGAGGTCAGGAGATTGAGACCATCCTGGCTAACCTGGTGAAACCCCGTCTCTACTAAAAAATACAAAAAATTAGCCGGGCGTGGTGGCGGGCACCTGTAGTCCCAGCTACTCGGGAGGCTGAGGCAGGAGAATGGCGTAAACCCGGGAGGCGCAGCTCATAGTGAGCTGAGATCAGGCCACTGCACTCCAGCCTGGGTGACCCAGCAAGACTCCGTCTCAAAAACAAAACAAAACAAAACAAAAACAAAAACAAAACAACAACAACAAAAAAACAAACCAAAACAGCAACAGCAGCAACAACCCACAATACCACTGTTGAAAGTGGCGTTTAGTAATATTTGTTTAATTATTGCTTAAATTGATGGTAAAGGTGATCAAGGAAGGCATCCAGAAAGTCATGTCTCTTATCTATGCCAACAACCAGTAGGGCTTCAAATTAGATGGGGAAATTCACAGGAAAAATGATAAGAACATGTCAAAATTAGCTGGACACAGTGATGTGTGCCTGCAGTTCCAGCTACTCTGGAGCTCCAGAGGCTGAGGTGGGATTATTGCTTAAGCCAAGGTGTGCCAAGCCAGCCTGGGCAATAAAGTCAGACTCCTTCCAATGCCATAAAAAAGAACATGTGAAAGTTTAAAAAAGGATAAGTAGAAAACATCACCAAGAAATACTGATGGGTCACTTTTTTGTTGACTTTTGGTTCTGGCATATGTAAAAATATATTCAGTGTCTTAGTTTCAACTCTAAACAAATAATGTGCAAGGCAAAGTCCAAACAATTCTATCCATCAAAGTTGTGCAGAGATTAGCAGGTTCCACAGAGCTCACCTAAGGCTGGCAGTGACGAAGCCTTACTGTTGTTTGTTGTTGTTGAGTTATTCTTCCGCTTGATTCGGGGAATAAGTTTCTTCTCCACTGCCCTTATCTTATGCGCAAGAACCTCCGTCATCATCGCAGCCCTCTTCTTCCCAGAACGGGGAACAGGCTGAGTGAAACACGTTCTTTTTTTGCGGCGGGGTGCCAGGACCTCGATGGCCCCAGATTTGATCTTGGCTTCCATTCCCTCCTTGGAGCCAAACTCATCTGTGTCTGAAAGCTTATAAAGAGGTAGCACATGGAGCTGCTCATCTTGAGGAATAACGCCCAAAGAGCGGTTATCTTCTCGAGTTAAAGTACACACCTGATTGGGAGAAAAACATGAAAGGGGAAAGATATACGGGCCATGCACATTCATTGTGGCTATTCCTACCTTCGTTTTGTTACCTTTGGGAAAGAGATTTGTATTCCCATTTTATATTCAGTTGGTTGATGATGGTATATTACTATTTTATATCAAGCCACCCAACTCTGTTCAATCATAGTAACTTCCCAGCTGTTTGTAGGCAGATCAGAGTAATATTTAGTTAATTTTCTAAGTAAATTATAATATTACAAAATACTTACCTTTTTTTTTTTTTTTTTTTTGAGATGGAGTCTCGCTCTGTCGCCCGGGCTGGAGTGCAGTGGCCGGATCTCAGCTCACTGCAAGCTCCGCCTCCCGGGTTTACGCCATTCTCCTGCCTCAGCCACCCGAGTAGCTGGGACTACAGGCGCCCGCCACCTCGCCCGGCTAGTTTTTTGTATTTTTTAGTAGAGACGGGGTTTCACCGTGTTAGCCAGGATGGTCTCAATCTCCTGACCTCGTGATCCGCCCGTCTCGGCCTCCCAAAGTGCTGGGATTACAGGCTTGAGCCACCGTGCCCGGCTTACCTATTTTTGATATTAAACATTCTTGTTACATTTCATCTTACTTCACTGCCTAAATTAAGGAATGGCTGTTGGACTGTGTTTATTGTGTTCATATTTACTATAACTTATTAGGAAGATATGATTTTAGCTCACAGAGCACCCTATTTCTGGTATTTCAAGAATGTCACATTCCTTGGATAGTGGGGACATAATTGATTTCTCTTTCCAGAAAGACTTATAAGCTAACAGTTTAAAAAAATGTTTTTGCCGGGCGCGGTGGCTCAAGCCTGTAATCCCAGCACTTTGGGAGGCCGAGATGGGCGGATCACGAGGTCAGTAGATCGAGACCATCCTGGCTAACACGGTGAAACCCCGTCTCTACTAAAAAATACAAAAAACTAGCTGGGCGAGTTGGCGGCGCCTGTAATCCCAGCTACTTGGGAGGCTGAGGCAGGAGAATGGCGTGAACCCGGGAGGCGGAGCTTGCAGTGAGCTGAGATCTGGCCACTGCACTCCAGCCCGGGCGACAGAGCGAGACTCCGTCTCAAAAAAAAAAAAAAAAAAAAAAAAAAAGTTTTAAATTTTCTGTTCCATTGTTGCTCTATTCCAGTGAGGAGCCGTATCAATAAATATCAATAAATTTGCCTTTCTTTGGATATGAAATATTAATAGCCAAGTTTTTAATCTTAAATGCAACCTATTGTAGCCCTCCTCCTTACATTAAAGGTTATATTTATTATAGAGAAACGAAAATACAGAACTATAGACAGTATAGTGATTCCTGACTTTTGATACCTAATATTAATATTCTGCTTTAAAAACTAACATTTTATTATAAAACTGTTTTAATTGTAAATAATTTTCCTTAAGTGATCTGCCCACCCCGGCCTCCCAGAGAGCTGGGATTACAGGTGTGAGCCACTAGGCCCAGCTAAATTAATTTTCAAATATTAAAAATCCAGCAGAAACCTTTCAAATGTTTTCTTTATTTTATATTAAAAACGCATATCCTGGAGCTATAAAACCTGTCAATGATAGCAAAGACTGGAGATAAATGAAATAAACAGATTTGATTTCCAAAGCATTTTTGGATTCATGATAGAACCTGATAGATACCAAGGTAAAGCAAAGTTAAAGGTTACAAAAATTCAGTTTTTTAAAAAAAAATCTATAGTCACATTTTTCAGCAAAGTCTAAAATATAAATATATGTTTCAGCCTCAAACTCTTGGGTTTGAGTGTTTCTCCTGCCTCAGTCTCTCGAGTAGCTGGGAATACAGGTGTGTACCATCACGCATAGCTAATTTTTTTTTTTTTTTTAAATTGTAGAGACAGGGTCTCACAAAGCTGCCCAGACTACACTCAAGATCCCGGATTCAAGCAATCCTTCCACCTCAGCATCCCAAAGTGCTGGGATTACAGGCATGAAGGCATGAGCCATGGTGCCTGGCCAAAGCCTGCAATACTAAACTGTCATGGTAGTAATCTGTTCATAATTAATAATAGTCATGCTGGAAATCAGAATGTTACATCAATAAATGTTTACTGGAACCAATTTAATTGGCCACAGAGAGACTAAGAAGGACATAAGGAGTTGACATAAGGAGCATAATTAGATAGTTACCATAGGAGTAGAAAGTAAACCAATTAAAAAAGAAAAAAAGAAAGAAAGAAAGTATGGTAAAACAGGGTGAAGGGAGAGGGAGTGGTAGAATTTCAAGAATTCACATGTTTGAAGATGGGGGAATTTGGAGTGATGTCAAGTTCTGGATAAGACCCTCATTGCGTGAGTAATCCAGGCACTGGAAGTCAGAGGGCACAGAGAAGAGAAACTGAAACTTAGCTTGACTCTGAACTGACTTCAACCCGATCACAGATATTCTGTAATTCAGGTAAAATGTCCCGGCCAAGTGATGGTGATGAACCACTGCCTGGTTCATATTTACCAGGCTGGATCTACATAACTTCAACACTTGGAAATAACATTGGTCTCAAAGATCTACAAAACATTTTTGTATACAGAAATGATATGCAAAAAAAAGGAAAAAGAAAAAAAAAAAGGTTATTGTGGCTTAATCTATCACTAATACTCTTCTACAGACCAAGCAAGGAAGAAAGACTGCCTGTTGATAGATCTGATCATATACTTTCGATCACACTGTAAGATGCTATAGCTAAATCTAAAAAAAAAATAATTAAAAAAAATTGTGTATTTTAAAGACACGGGGTCTTATTGCCCAGGCTGGTCTAGAACTCCCGGGGCTCAAGCAATCCTCCTATCTTGGCCTCCTAAGTAGGTGGGATTACAGACGTGAGCCAACATGCTCATCCTGCATCCAAGACTTAATGAAGGTTCCAGAATTATCTGGCAAACCTAAAACACTGGAGCAGCAGAAAAACAAAAGCAATTGCTCTCTATTGATCTCGCTTTACTAGACGACAGGAAGATAATTAGGCGAAGCAAACAGACAAAAAGACTATTACAAGATTTTCCACTGGGTCTTCTGCCTAATTTACGTATTTCTTAATTGACTTCAGGCGATGGACGTGTGATGATTTATGTAACTATAAACACAGTAGGCATACCTGAATGCAAATATTGATGATAACTGGCATAGTTGCTTCACAAAAACCCTGAAGTGCAGATGCCAAAAGCAAATATTAAGTAACCTGCTCAACTTCATACCTACTAGTTTGATAGCAGAGAATTGTTACTTTAAAAAATTGGCTGGGCACAGTGGCTCACACCTGTAATCCCAGCATTTTGGGAGACCAAGGGGGGTGGATCATGAGGTTATGAGAACAAGACTATCCTGGCTAACACAGTGAAATCTCGTCTCTACCAAAAATACAAAAAAATCGGCCGGGCATGGTGGTGGGTGCCTGTAGTCCCAGCTATTCGGGAGGCTAAAGCAGGAGAATGGTGTGAACCCAGGAGGCAGAGGTTGCAGTGAGCTGAGATTGCACCACTGTACTCCAGCCCGGGCAACAGAGTTAGACTCCAACTCAAAAAAAAAAAAAAAAAAAAAAAGTACTCCTGCCTCCCAGCAAACACACCACAATTAAATATATAACATAGCCTTTCAACAAAATGTTTGAGGCTGGTCCTGTTACTTTTTAGAAGTACAGAGATAATGTATTTAATGAAGACCTGCACTATACACTTATTCCTTATTTTTAAACTTTTTTTCTTTTTACTTATTTCTAATAGCACATAAATTAAGATTTCTCACAGTAATAATCATCATAGTATACTTAAGGACTGCAGCCTGAGCATATAGTGATGGAGCTTTTAGAATACAAATTCACACAGGTACATACCACAGTGCTTCCATTATTCATGTTGTGAATGTCCCTGTGGGGATGAGCACAGAAGTCCAGGCAAGCAGTGACCCCAGAGAAGGGACGACCTTCCTTACTGCCAAGCCGACATTCTCGGGCAACATTTTCATATTCCACCTAGAAAAGAAAGCATGGAGCACAATCTTAAGAGAGAGAAGGGAATCACCTACCTTCAGTAAAGAGTAAAAACAATTTCCTCACAAAGTTTCTAATTAATTATACTTTGTAATTTCTGAGACTAAGTGTATTATTGTCGTGAAGGTGTAGTTTAGCAACATTCAGGATAAAGCACTTGACAATACACCGAGTAAAAGGAAAATCAATGACTTTACAAGGGAAGGCAGGGTGAGGATACTAATTGCTGTTGGAGATGGATAAGCAAGTAAAACAGACTCTATCATTCCATTAGAAAGAAAGACCAATAAGGCCAGGCGCAGTGGCTCACGCCTGTAATCCCAGCATTTTGGGAGGCCAAGGCAGGCAGATCATGAGGTCAGGAGATTGAGACCATCCTGGCTAACACAGTGAAACCCCGTCTCTACTAAACAAAATACAAAAAATTAGCCAGGCGTGGTGGCCGGCACCTGTAGTCCCAGCTACTCGGGAGGCCGAGGTAGGAGAATGATGTGAACCCGGGAGGCAGAGCTTGCAGTGAGCCAAGATCGCGCCACTGCACTCCAGCCTGGGTGACAGAGCGAGAGTCCGTCTAAAAAAAAAAAAAAAAAAAAGGAAGAAAAAAGAAAAAAAAACAGAAAGACCAATAAAAGCGCATTAATCATATACACAGAGTTTTCAATATCCATAAAAAGAAGATATACACACATTTCATGAACTATTCTAGAAAGTGAATTTGTAACTCCTTTTAAAATGAAAAAGTGGAGGCTGGGCGGGGTAGCTCACGCCTGTAATCCCAGCAGTTTGGGAGGCTGAGGCGGGCAGATCACTTAAGGCCGGCAGATCACTTGAGGCCAGGAGTTTGAGACCAGCCTGGGAAACATGGTGAAATCTCATCTCTACTAAAAATACAAAAATTAGCCGGGTGGCGCATGCCTGTAGTCCCAGTTACTCGGGAGGCTGAGGCAGGAGAACTGCTTGAACCCACTGGGAAGCGGAGGTTGCAGTGAGCCAAGACGCTGACTCCAGCCTGGGAAACAAGAGCAAGACTCTGTGTCAAATAAAAAAAAAGAGTAGATCAGTAAGTCCATTATATGTACGTATGTTAGATATATATGCTATGTATGTATATATTTGTTCAAATTTGAAAATTTTTCTATTAACAATGACCTTTTTTTTTTTTTTGAGAGGGAGCCTGGCTCTGTTGCCCAGGCTGGAGTGCAGTGGCCGGATCTCAGCTCACTGCAAGCTCCGCCTCCCAGGTTTACGCCATTCTCCTGCCTCCGCCTCCCAAGAAGCTGGGACTACAGGCGCCCGCCTCGTCGCCCGGCTAGTTTTTTGTATTCTTTAGTAGAGACAGGGTTTCACCGTATTAGCCAGGGTGGTCTCGATCTCCTGACCTTGTGATCCGCCCGTCTTGGCCTCCCAAAGTGCTAGGATTACAGGCTTGAGCCACCGCGCCTGGCCTTTTTTTTTTTTTTTTTTTTTAAAAA
>NC_045442.1:64847488-64852068 GCF_002776525.5 Piliocolobus tephrosceles | reverse complement strand
CCGCGCCTGGCCTTTTTTTTTTTTTTTTTTTTTAAAGACAGTTTCGCTGTGTCACCCAGGCTGGAGTGCAGTGGCATGATCTCGGCTTAATGCAACCTCCGCCTCCTGGGTTCAAGTGATTCTCCTGCCTCAGCCTCTTGATTACCTGGGACTACAGGTGCACACCACCATGCCTGGCTAATTTTTGTATTTTTAGTTGAGACGGGGTTTCACCATGTGGGCCAGGCTAGTCTCGAACTCCTGATCTCAGGTGATCCGAATGCCTTGGCCTCCAAAATTTCTGGGATTACAGGCGTGAGCTAATGAGCCCGGCTAACAATGACTTTTTAAAATATAAAACAGTCTGGCATATCTGTAATCCCAGCATTTTTGGAGGATGAGGTAGGAGGATCGCTTGGAGTTTGAGCTTAGGAGTTTGCAGTAAGCTTTGATCATGCCACTGTACTGCTGCCTGGGCAACAAAGCCAGACCCCATCTCAAATTAATAAATAAATAAAAAGTTCATACCAATACATACCTGATTTTGGTAAGCTACTGGAGCATACTGCTTATAAATTGGAGCTAATCGTGTAGCCAAACTCTGTAAGTTATCTTCAAGGTTTTTTTCCTATAGGAAAACATAATCCATTAGTTATTTTATAATTGCACTTTTGTGTGTTTAAGGTACAACTGAACCATAAATCATGGGTGATGGTGGTTAATGCACAATTCATTCTTACCCTGATGAAATAGCTACCACAGAAAATCGCATTGCTTCTTTTCTCCATCTAAACTATTAGACATTGTTATGTTTTAATGAAGTCTTTTGAAATGAAAATTCTGTTGTAATTAGAAATTTAAATAGTGTTAGACATAAATTACAATACTGTTCATGTTGTGAAAAATGAGAGCTATGTTTTATATTTATTCATTAGTATTGGGCACTTGGAATAAATGAAAACAACGTTCCTCCTGGCAAGGGGAAATGGCAAGTAATTTGGTTACAATGTTAACAATTTTCTATAACGAGAAGAGAGAGTACATATATAAAACACCTACTCTGTGTGACATGCTGTTTCAAATGGAATCCATATGTCTTTATGAATTAAGCACGTGTCCTTATGGACCATGAAACACGAATATTATGCATGATCTCTACAAAAGAGCAAGGTCAGGATAACTGAGAAGTTTAGTAAATGCCTGCAGATCAAAGGAAGTAAGTGGGCAAGTGGTTGTCTACAGTTGTCTTTTCTACACTATAATAACTACAAATTGAAGAAGACTTGGAAGGACTATGAGGACCATTAACACTCAAGAAATCTGGATTGCTACTGATAGAGACATCAGATTTTTTCAAAGGAAAATTATCACAAGAGTCTCTATTAAAAAAATCCATGATGACAGTACGAGAAATGAAACAGAGAAGGGAGCCTTTGGAAACACAAATAGTTGAAAGAACACTGAAAGTGTTGCAGAAATGATTATATTCTCCATCAACTTAGATATCTGGTAAAGGAACAGTCACCTCTTAGGAAATCAATTGGAAGGGTATAGAGGGCCAGGCGTGGTGGCTAACGCCTGCAATCCCAACATTGTGAGAGGCCAAGGTGGGTAGATTACTTGAGCTCACGAATTTGAGACCAGTCTGGGGAACTTGGTGAAACTCCACACCTCTCCAAGAAGTAAAAAAAATTAACCAGTCGTGATGGAGCCTACTTGTAGTCCCAGCTACTTGGGAGGCTGAGATGGGAAGGTTGCTTGAACCTGGGAGGCAGAAGTGGCAGTGAGATGAGATCACACCACTGCACTCCAGCCTGGGTGACAGGGCCAGATCTTGTCTAAAAAAAAAAAAAAAGTATAGAGAACATGTACTAAGAAGCGTGAGTGAGGCTTTTGCCTCATGTGCTCATGTGAGATTTGGTGGAAGGAGATGCCATCAACACAGAAAGGAGACCATTATATGAATCAATTAACCTTTGGTATGCATCAAATTATTATAAAAGCCAAAGTTATACAATAATTTATACACAACAAGTCAATTATTTAGTGGTTTCTGACAACCCTCAATCTTAGCAACCGTAAAGTGTGACTCATAATCATTTTGGTTTCCTGTTGATTTATATTGACTTGATTATACAAAAAAATTCATAGGATCCATTCATAGATTTGTCTGTTAATCAGGCTACTTTTATCCTACCCATTGTAGTTTAAAAACCAGGAAAGTCAGCTGGGCACAGTGGCTCATGCCTGTAATCCCAGCACTTTGGGAGGCTGAGGTGGGCGAATCACCTGAGGTCAGAGGTTCGAGACCAGCCTGGCCAACATGGTGAAACCCAGCCTCTACTAAAAACACAAAAATTAGCCAGGTGTGGTGGCATGTTTCTGTAGTCCCAGATATTTGGGATGCTGAGGCAGGAGAATCTATTGAATCTGAGAGGTGGAGATTGCAGTGAGCCGAGATCATAGCATTGCACTCCAGCCTGGGAGAAAGAGGCAGACTTTGTTTCAAAAAACAAAAACAAAAACAAAATCAGGAAAGTCATGACCTTACTTTAAAAACAAGCCCTAGCTAAACTCATACACTAATTATTATGTTTATTTGGGAGAAACTTTAGAATTATGATTTAAATACCCATTAAAACAATTCTATTTATGTCTTCAATCATTGGAAGTATCCAGTGGGCTAGGTAACCCTGTTTTACTACCAGTGGACTAATGCAGAGAAATGTTAACAGTTGTGTACTGCTATTGATATGAACACTGCAAAACTCACATGTAAATTCTATACTTTTTTGTATGCAGCATCAGGTTTAAATTCTTCAATATTCTCACATCACTTTATTCTATTTTGTAATAATATTTATTCTGTTATGGACCACACAGAGTCACAAGTCCTACTGAGGAACAAGTAAACTCAAATTACCTCATTTATTCTGTAGAAGCACTGAAATAAAGTAGACAACTAGAAGCAACTCATAGCTTGTACAGTTCACTGTTATTATTTTTCACTTTTTAGTTTTTTGAGATGGAGTTTCACTCTGTCCCCCAGGCCAGAGTATGAGTGCAGCAGCACAATCTCAGTTCACTCCATTCTCCACCTCCTGGGTTCAAGCGATTCTCCTGCCTCAGCCTCCTGAGTAGCTGGAATTACAAGTATGTGCCAGCATGCCTGGACAATTTTTTTCATTTTTAGTAGAGACAGGGTTTCACCATGTTGGCCATGCTGGTCTTGAACTCCCGACCTTAAGTTATCCACCCGCCTCGGCCTCCCAAAGTGCTGGGATTATAGGTGTGAGCCACTGTGCCCGGCCCTATTAGTATTATTTTACTATTACAGGCTTATTATTCATATTGTAAAATCCTGACTTTCTAATTATTTCATTAGAATGAACGTGCATGTCAGATACAGGGGGAATTACCTATCAGATATGTTCCTATTGGTGGTCAAGATTAACTCCCTCTCCTACCTTATTTTTTGTGTGTGTGTGGGAGGGGGGTACAGTGGTGCAATCTCAGCTCACTGCAACCTTGGCCTCACAGGTTCAAGCAATTCTCCTGCCTTAGGCACCTGAGCAGCTAGAATTACAGGTGCCCACCACAATGCCCGGCTAATTTTTGTATTTTCAGTAGAGACAGAGTTTCACCATGTTAGCCAGGCTGGTCTCAAACTCCTGACCTCAAGTGATCCACCTGCCTTGGCCTCCCAAAGTAATGGGATTACAGACGTAAGCCACCACACCAGGCCTCTGTTAGCACTCTTGTCTGTATCTAATCTCTAGGACCATCATATCATCATCCATAGCTATAATTACCACTTAGACCATTTCTTAAGTTCCAGATTCCCATTATTATTGACCTGACATTCCCATGTAGCTTTCCCTTAGGAATTTCAATACCAATATATCCAAAGTGAATTACTGATCCCCCGCTCTACAAACCTGGTCCTATTTCCAGTGTGCCTGATGATAAAGATGAAACCCCTCCTTATAATTTAAGTCACCACTATCCCCTCCATGGATTGTGCTCATAGATAGTTGGCTCCTCTTGCTAAATCTACTCTTGGTTACATTTAGTCTATTGTTCAAACAGCATCTAGAGGGATCTCATTCAAGGGCAAGTGTAAGTATGTCACTCTTCTCCTTAAAACTCTTTGATTCTGGCTGGGCGTGGGCCAGGCACAGTGGCTCACATCTATAATCCCAGCACTTTGGGAGGCGGAGGAGGGCAGATCATCTGAGGTCGAGAGTTCGAGACCAGCCTGGCTAATATGATGAAACCCCATCTCTACTAAAAAAAAAACAAAAAATACAGGCTGGGCGCGGTGGCTCAAGCCTATAATCCCAGCACTTTGGGAGGCCGAGACGGGCGGATCACGAGGTGAGGAGATTGAGATCATCCTGGCGAACACCGTGAAACCCCGTCTCTACTAAAAAATACAAAAACTAGCCAGGTGAGGTGGCGGGCGCCTATAGTCCCAGCCACTCGGGAGGCTGAGGCAGGAGAATGGCGTGAACCTGGGAGGCGGAGCTTGCAGTGAGCTGAGATCCGGCCACTGCACTCCAGCCTAGGCGACAGAGCGAGACTCCGTCTCAAAAAAAAAA
>NC_045442.1:64787052-64847388 GCF_002776525.5 Piliocolobus tephrosceles | reverse complement strand
AAAAAAAAAAAAAAAAAAAAAAATATATATATATATATATATATATACACACATCCTGGCTAACACGGTGAAACCCCGTCTCTAGTAAAAATACAAAAAAAATTGGCCGGGCGTGGTGGCAGGCGCCTGTAGTCCTAGCTACTCGGGAGGCTGAGGCAGGAGAATGGTGTGAACCTGGGAGGCGGAGCTCGCAGTGAGCCGAGATTGCACCACTGCACTCCAGCCTGGCAGACAGAGCAAGACTCCGTCTCAAAAAAAAAAAAAAAAAAAAAAGGCCAGGCCAGGCGCGGTGACTACACTTGTAATCCTAGCACTTTGGGAGGCCAAGGTGGGTGGATCACAAGGTCAGGAGATTGAGATCATCCTGGTGAAACCCCGTCTCTACTAAATATACAAAAAATTAGCTGGGCGTGGTGTCAGGTACTTGTAATCCCAGCTACTCAGGGGCAGGTGAATCGCTTAAACCCAGGAGGTGGAGGTAGCAGTGAGCTGAGATCAAGCCATTGCATGCCAGCCTGGGCAACAAGAACGAAACTATTTTTTTTTTTTTTTTTTTTTTTTTGAGACGGAGTCTGGCTCTGTCTCCCGGGCTGGAGTGCAGTGGCCGGATCTCAGCTCACTGCAAGCTCCGCCTCCCGGGTTCCCGCCATTCTCCTGCCTCAGCCTCCCGAGTAGCTGGGACTACAGGCGCCTGCCACCTCGCCCGGCTAGTTTTTTGTATTTTTTAGTAGAGACGGGGTTTCACCGTGTTAGCCAGGATGGTCTCGATCTCCTGACCTCGTGATCCACCCGTCTCGGCCTCCCAAAGTGCTGGGATTACAGGCGTGAGCCACCGCGCCCGGCCAAGAACGAAACTTTAAACAACAAAATAGCTTTATAAAATAGCCTAGGTATTAATTGGGCACCTGGCAAGGAGTAGGGACTGTCATTGATCTTGGGCCAAATATTTTTCCTTAAACAGCCAGAGAGGGCCGATTTTATCTTAATTTCTAAAAAGCTGCCTGACCACTGTGTCTCATGCCTGTAATCCCAGCACTTTGAGAGGCTGAGTCAGGCGGATCACTTGAGCTCAGGTCCAGTGAGTGAGCCGAGATCACACCACTGCACTCCAGCCTGGACGACAAAGCGAGACCCAGATTCAAAAAATAAAAATAAAAAAATAAAATAAAATAAATTGCATGGATAGTTTGCCACTTTAGCCTTCATCTTCAAAATCGTCCCATCCGTTCTTAAAATGAGCTATCCATTTGTAAACTGCAGATTTCTTTGGGGCATTGCCCATAAGCTTTTTAGAAGGCATCAACGATTTTATCATTCTTCCACCCAAGCTTCACCAGAAATTCGATGTCTGTTCTTGCTTCAATTTTAGCACAATTCATGTCGCTCTGATAGAGGCAGTTTATAAACTGACATGTTATCCTTCTTAGTGCTTCAAACGAGACCCCATTCAGGCATGTTACAAGTTAGTATGAGTTTATTTTGGTAAAAAAACATTATGAAATCCATGCATAGTTTATTCATAATATGCATTTTCCTTGAATGTTTTGAAGGTCCTTTATATTTATAAACTAACAGATACTTCTTTCCCCCTACAAATATGACTTTTTATTTGCCACTATTGTAAGTCTGAACTTTAAACAGATTCTTAGACTGGTGGTTCATATCCATCAGCTCGTTCTACTTTAGCACCTGTTTCATCCTCAGCGGCTTTTCCAGAGCTACTACCTTCAAATAAGCTCCATGAGTTTCCCCAACTCAAAGCTAGGCTTCTTCAGCACTTTAACCTTTCTAACAAAGACATCATGGAGAGGAGAGATTGGCAAGAATTTTTTCTATGTCTTTTCCAATCCTCAATTTATTGACCACTTCTTTCAAGTAATTTGTCTGCACCTCTTGGGTCATGATTTCCATCATCTTGTTCTGGATTTGGCCGAACCGTTGGTGCTAAGCATAAGAGGTCTTCCATATCTGATTGCTGCATTTTTTAGTAAAACCAACACAGAACACATGAAGCAAGTAAGCACCAGTTGTCTTGATATTGACATGAGCTTCAATCATTGTCTGCCATTTCTTAACCATGGAACACATTTTGTCATGGGTAAGATCCATGGCAGGGAAGCTAATCAGGCAATTATTGCCCTGAACATCTTCAGTAATCAGCTTGAATTTTCTAAATGCAATTTTATCATTCTGCAAATCAGCAAGACTCACTTCAAACACATGACCCTTGAGGCCATCAGATTCAATTATGGTTCCTTGGGTCCTGGTGACTTGTGTCTTCCCAATATTTCTTATATTGAACACGGCAGATGCTTTCACATTATACCAATCTTTCTTAGAAAACGCATCAAGCACTTTCTTCTTGGCTCCCTTTGTGCCACCTTTCATAAGGGACTTATTCTTGCCAACAACCATGGTGCTGCTCAGAGAGCCAAAAAGAGACAGATACTTTTATCATATAATATTTAGAAAGAAAACCTAGTTGGTTGGCTCAAGACAACCTCCCACCTCAGCCTCCTTAGTAGCTGGGACTACAGATCTCACCTGAGATCCGGAGTTCAAGACTAGCCTGGCCAACATGGTGAAACCTCACCTCTACTAAAAATACTAAATTAGCTGGGCATTATGGTGGTGCATGCCTGTAATCTCAGCTATTTGGGAGGCTAAGGCAGGAGAACTGCTTGAACCTAGGAAGTGGAGGTTGCAGTGAGCCGAGATCATGCCTTTGCACTCCAGTCTGGGCAACAAGAGTGAAACTCCATCTCAAAATAAATAAAAATAAAAAAAATCTGATAAAAAATGCATCATAGAGACTCTTAGAGTAACTACAATGATATTAATCTTTTAAATATTTTAATGTTACTGTTGTTACATGTAAGAAAGGAAGTATTGTTTTCAGATAGGTCTAATTATTTTCTTATGTTTATGTATGTGTATAGTGGCTTGTAATATAAAATGTTTTTTTACTCTTGGTCACTACTCAAAGATTAAAAGATATCAGTCTTATAGTTAATCAATATATAAATCCTCACTACACAAACAAAGCATAACACATTAGAATACTTAGTTCCTATTGGTGCCCCACCCCCTCCCACTGCCTACCCACCCACAAGCTGATAAAGGCTTATGGAGTTATAGGTTATTTTTATTTAAAATATATAAGTATTGAACTTATTTAACTTAACACCAAGTTTGACTAATTTCTTTGCTCACCATGGCCTCGTGTCCCGGACTGATTCGTTCCGGTTTCATATATCTTCTTTCTGGATTACGTCCTTTAGTAATTCTTTCATAGTAGGTCTGTGGGTAGTAAACTTTCTGAGTCTTTGAAATTTTGGCAAATGGGTTTTTCCTATTTTGGTTGAGTATAAAATTCTAGGTTCTTTTAATGATGATTTTGCTGGGGTGGGGTAGTACAGCAGGAGGAGGAAGCCAGGGACAATTGGAATTTGGGGTGATAGCTAAAGTCTTTACCTAATTTGTTTAGAGTCTTAATTAATTTATTTACTTATATAATAGAAATATAATTTTACTATTTGATTACTACTTTTCTTTTTTTTTTTTTTTTTTTTTTTTGAGGCAGAGTCTCGTCGCCCGGGCTGGAGTGCGGTGGCCTGATCTCAGCTCACTGCAAGCTCCGCCTCCCGGATTTTTACGCCATTCTCCTGCCTCAGCCTCCCTAGTAGCTGGGACTACAGGCGCCTGCTACCTCGCCTGGCTAGTTTTTGTATTTTTAGTAGAGACGAGGTTTCACCATGTTAGCCAGGATGGTCTCGATCTCCTGACCTCGTGATCCGCCCGTCTCGGCCTCCCAAAGTGCTGGGATTACAGGCTTGAGCCACCGCGCCCGGCCGATTACTACTTTTCAATATTTAGTTTTTATAGTGTTTCAGAAAATGTTAAAGGAATGCACTTAAATATTCAATGTGTAATTCAAAAATAAATTACTTAAATAAAAAAGAACACTTACATGTAAGGGAGAGCTTGGATCAATTCTAAATCTCCTGGGGCTTGGGCTTCTACCAAACTTACAACCATTAAAGTACATACTCCATGAACAGCCAAAAGAGAATGAAGCTCCACAAGTCTCTGGATCAATTCCTTGACACGTACAGGTACGACTGTAAGATTGGAATTACAAGACTGAATTGATGAAGCATTACAACACCTCAGACACAACATTTCAGGTTTACATAGTTTTAGAAGGTTGGATGGCTAAAGAACTGGTTATAACACTTATCTATTACTTATTTAAAGTAGTTTAATGTTAACAATAAAAAGCTAACTTTTGTTTTTTCAAGAAATCTGACTGGGGGACCAGGGCTAACTATACTTTATTATAACCAAATTTTTAGCAAAAATATTGGTCATGATTGCAATTCCAAATAAATGGGAATAAACTATACAGATCTAAAATATCCACAATATTGTTTGATTTGGAGATGTCTGAGATAGGGAAATAAAGAACCTGGGTTTTTCTTTTTTATTTGCTTTTTGTTTTGTTTTTTTTTTTGAGATGGGGTCTAGCCCTGTCATCAAGGGTGGACTGCAGTGGAACAATATTGGCTCACTGAAACCTCCGCCTCCCAAGTTCAATCGCTTCTGCTGCTTCAGACCCCTGAGCAGCTGGAATTACAGGCATGCAACACCATGCCCAGCTAATTTTTGTATTTTTAGTAGAGACGGGTTTCCCCAGGTTGGCCAGGCTGGTCTCAAACTCCTGACCCCAAGTTATCTACCCTCCCGAAGTGCTGGGATTACAGGTATGAGGCACTGAGCCTGGAAAGAACCTGGGTTTTAAATCTGGGTTTTAAATCCTGGATTTGTTCCATATCACAAATGAAAATTAGAACATTTTATTACCTCTTTGGAATTCAGCTGCTTTATATCTAAAATGAGACTGATATAATTTTCTGAGGATTGAAAAACAATATATATTTTATATAAAAAGTTTCTTGGCCAGGTGTGGTGGTTCATGACTGTAATCCCAACACCTTGGGAGGGATCATGAGGTCAGAAGTTCAAGACCACCCTGACCAACATGGTGAAACCCCATCTCTACTAAAAGTACAAAAAATAGCCTGGCGTAGTGGCAGGAGAATTGCTTGAACCCAGGAGGCTGAGGTTGCAGTGAGCTGAGATCGTGCCACGGCACTCCAGCCTGGGTGACAGAGCAAGACTCCATCTCAAAAAACAAAACAGTTTCTCAATTTAAAAAACTTTAAAAAGTGCATAATAGAAAAAAATAGAGCAGAAAACCGGTTTCATTTAATTAAATCTTAAGCGTATAACTTTTAGGGCATTTCTAAAGCCTTAAACTAAACTATATGGTAAGAATGACAATGAAACTGGCATATATTCTTCTTGCAGTTATAAAACTGTATGCTCTTCCAATCCCATTGCTGGGTGTATACCCAAAGGAATATAAATCATTCTACCATAAAGACACATGCATATGAGTGTTCATTGTAGTGCTATACACAATACCAAAGACATGTAATCAACCTAAATGCCCATCAATGACAGACTGGATAAAGAAAATGTGGTACACATACACCACAGAATAGTATGGAGCCATAGAAAAGAACATAATCGTGTCTTTTGTGGGAACATGAATAAAGCTAAAGGCCACTATCCTTAGCAAACTAACACAGGAACAACAAATGAAATACTGTATGTTCTCACTTATAAGTAGGAGTTAAGTGATGAGAATTCATGGACAACAGACACTGGGGCCTACCTGAGGATGGAGGGTGGGAAGAAAGAGAGGATCAGAAAAAATAACCATTGGATACTAGCTTAGTAGTTGACTGGTGAAATAATCTGTACAACAAACCCCTGTGACATGAATTTACCTAAATAAACAACCTGCAAACGCACTCTTGAACCTAAAATGAAAGTTAAAAAGGGATTGCATGCTTTTAAATCCCATCAGAAAGAAAGGACAAAAATTACATTAAAAGAATAATTAAGTAAAAAATAAAATAAAATTCCATAATGCTTACAACTTAGTATACATTGTACTTATGTAATGATTAAAATATACAAACAATAAAAAAACCAAATATTATTTTTAAAAAGTGAAAATAATATAAAAATTCAGAAAAAAACTATTTTTTATGTTTTCACTATGAAAGTCTGGAAAATGCCTGATATGTAACTTAACATTGCTTATAAGAAAGACTACAGTGAAATTCACTAAATGAGATACAAATGGAATGGCTAAAAATTTTTGAATAGAATAAAATTAAAGTTGTCAATCAAATAGAAAGATATTTATTCATATCATTGAAAAAGACATGGGAGGAGAGAAAAATGTTGTTTAACTTACTATGTACTACTATTTCAAAAATAAAACACAGAGGAAATGTGGTAAGTTGTGAGATCTAAAAGAGCATCCTCAGATTATTTTAAATGGTCAACACCACCAATAGTGGGACAAATCGCACTCAGTGTAATAGTCCAGGTTACATTTCATTTTTTAAATTTTTTTTTCTTTTGTTTCAGCCATCTTTGGCTATAGGTTGTATTTCATATCCTGACTTGAGTCAGGAAGAAACAGATAAACCAAATTGATTAAAAGTCTACAGAATTAGCCTTTTCGCTTCAAAAATTTCAATGTCATGAAAGACAAAAACTGAGAAAACAAAAAGGATTAAGGGAGCAAAAGGACAAAATAACTAAATGTATTGAATCAGGGATGGGGGAAAATTATTGGGAAATGGATGATACTTGAATATGAACTAAGATGAGATCACAGTATTTTATCAAATTTAAATTTCCTGAATTTGATCATTATATAGGGATATACAAGAGAACTATATCCTCATTTTTAGGATAAATACATTCAAGTATTATTTAGGGGAAAAGACAAAGTCTACATCTAGCTCTCAAATGATTAAGAAAGAAATAAGTCAGCAACAGTAACATGTTTATATGTGTACATAAACAAATGTAACATAATGTTAACAGTTGTGGAATCTAAGTAAGCGTATATTAGAGTTCACTGGGCCGGGCGAGGTGGCTCACGCTTGTAATTCCAGCACTTTCAGAGGCTGAGGTGGGTGGATAACGAGGTCAAGAGTTCGAGACCAGCCTGGCCAGCATAGTGAAACCCCATCTCTACTAAAAATAAATAAATAAATAAATAAATAAATAAATAAATAAATAAATAAATAAATAAATGAAATCAAATAAAAAATTAGCTGGACATGGTAGCTGGCGCCTGTAATCCCAGGTACTTGGGAGGCTGAGGCAGGAAAATTGCTTGAACCCAGGAGGTGGAGGTTGCAGTAAGCCAAGATTGCACCATGCACTCCAGTCCGGGCTACAGTGTGAGAATCTGACTCAAAAAAAAAAAAAAAAAAAAAAAGCCAGGCGCGGTGGCTCAAGCCTGTAATCCCAGCACTTTGGGAGGCCGAGACGGGCGGATCACGAGGTCAGCAGATCGAGACCATCCTGGCTAACACGGTGAAACCCCGTCTCTACTAACAATACAAAAAACTAGCCGATTGAGGTGGCAGGCGCCTGTAGTCCCAGCTACTCGGGAGCCTGAGGCACGAGAATGGCGGGAACCCGGGAGGCGGAGCTTGCAGCAGTGAGCTGAGATCCAGCCACTGCACTCCAGCCTGGGCGACAGAGCGAGACTCCGTCTCAAAAAAAAAAAAAAAAAAGAGTTCACTGGGCTGGGCGCAGTGGCTAGCACCTGTAATCCCACCGCTTTGGGAGCCCTAGTTGGGCGAATCACAAGGTCAGGAGATCAAGACCATCCTGGCTAACATGGTGAAATCCTGTGTCTACTAAAAATACAAAAATTAGCCAGGCATGGTGGCGGACGCTTGTAGTCCCAGTTATACTTGGGAGGCTGAGATAGGAGAATGGCATGAATCTGGGAGGCAGAGCTTGCAGTGAGCCGAGATTGCCTCACTGCAACTGAACCTGGACGACAGAGTGAGACTCCATCTCAAAAAAAAGATTTCACTGGAGTATTCTTACATCTTTCTGTATTTGTGAACTGTTTTTTTGGGGGGGTGGGTTGCGGGAAGACTTGGTCATGCTCTTTCACGTGCACTGGCAAAATCATAGCTTACTTTAACGGCAAACTCCTGGCCTCAAGCCATCCTCCCTCCTCAGCTTTCAAAGTAGCCAGCAACACAGGCACACACCCCTATGCCTGGTTTTAAAAATGCCGCATAGGGATAGGTTCTCAAACTCCGGGTTTCAAGAAATCCTCCTGCTTTGATCAGGCATGAGCCGCTACATCAGGCCCATGAAGTTCAATCTCTCTCTTTCATTTTTTTTTTTAAAGAGACAAGGTCTGGCCATGTTGCTCAGGTTGGAGTTCAGTGGCATCATCATAGCTCACTGCAGCCTCAAATTCCTGGGCAACAGCTACCTTTCCACCTCAGCCTCCTAATTTCCTAGGACTATAGACGTGCCACCATTCCCAAACAGTGTTTTAAAAAAAATACTTTTGTAGAGATGGAGTCTTACTATGTTGCCTGGTCTGGCTTTTGAACTCTTGGCCTCAAGTGATCCTCCCTTGTCGGCCTCCCAAAGCGCACGCCTGTAGTCGCAGCTACTCAGGAGGCTGAGGCAGGAGAATCACTTGAACCCGGGAGGCAGACGTTGCAGTGAGCCGAGATCGCACCACCGCACTCCAGCCTGGTGACAGCAAGACTCTGACTCAAAAAAACAGAACAACAAGAACAACAAAACTTATCTCCTCTTACAACTATTCACCAGTGATTCATGAAATGTATGAGAGATTTAAATTTCAAAAATTTATATTTTAAACAAGTATAGTCATTTCTCACTTGATGTCAATAGGCTGTTGGAAACCGTGATTATAAGTGAAACCACATACAGCAGTTCCCCGAATATTGCTCAATATTGCTACACATTGATGAGAAAAATATTGGTTTCATTATATGTTGCTTTGCTTAAAGTCACACACAAAAAAAGCCTAAATACCACTCGAGATCCAGACCCAAATAAGGAAAAAGATAGGTATGTTTGATTGCATTAAAAACAAAACCTTTTGCGGGAGATAACATAGCCAAAGGAAAAACACAAACTGAGAAAAATATTTGCAAATTATATCACAGAGTAGAGAGAAAATAGATAAATGGAAGAATTCTCTGCAAAAATGGGCTAGGTTATTTAACAGGTGGTTAAAACAAACTAACAAAAAGCCAAATGGTTCTTAATCATATGAAAAAAACACTCTCGGCCGGGCGCGGTGGCTCAAGCCTGTAATCCCAGCACTTTAGAAGGCCGAGACGGGCGGATCACGAGGTCAGGAGTTCGAGACCATCCTGGCTAACACTGTGAAACCCCGTCTCTACTAAAAAATACAAAAAGCTAGCCAGGCGAGGTGGCTGGTGCCTGTAGTCCCAGCTACTCGGGAGGCTGAGGCAGGAGAATGGCGTAAACCCGGGAGACGGAGCTCGCAGTGAGCTGAGATCCGGCCACTGCACTCCAGCTCGGGCGACAGAGCGAGACTCTGTCTCAAAAAAAAAAAAAAGAAAAGAAAAAAGAAAAAAACACTCTCATTCATAAGAGAAATTCAAGTCAAAATTACCCTGATGTCATTTCTCTTAATAGGCAAAGACTCACATTTGCCAACATAATCATTGGTAAGACTACAGAAAAACAGATACTCTCTTACACTGAATAGAGGAAATGCAAAATGATATGACACTCCTGTGGAAGACCATTCTTTTAAGTCAAAATCCCTTTCCTCCAGACTCTTCCCAAAAAGGGAAGCAATGAAATAATATTCTTTCCTTTTTTTTTGAGGCGGACTCTCGCTCTGTTCGCCCAAGCTGGAGTGCAGTGGCAAGATCTCGGCTCACTGCAAGCTCCGCCTACCGGGTTCACGCCATTCTCCTGACTCAGCTTCGCGAGTAGCTGGGACTACAGGCACCCGCCACCTCGCCTGGCTAATTTTTTGTATTTTTAGTAGAGACAGGGTTCCACTGTGTTAGCCAGGATGGCCTTGATCTCCTGACCTCATGATCCTCCTGCCTCGGCCTCCCAAAGTGCTGGGATTACAGGTGTGAGCCACTGCACCCGGTCACAGTGAAGTAATATTCTAAAGGAGAATGATTTAAACTGACCTTAACTCACTATAAAATACTCTCTCTGTACAGAAATGTTCATTCTTTTTAATTCCACAATACTCAAATCCTATTCTCCCATATACTATACATAGTTGGTAGCTAAATAACATTTTACCATTATGTAATAGAGATCTGAATGGCAAGGCAGTATACAACAGATTTAATTACTTTTCATTGAGGGTGCATCTTCTGTCGGTAGGGTGCCCATTGTATGACTTTAGATTCTCTGTGAGCTCTGTGTATAACCTGTCAGCCATTGGAAGAGGGATGCCATCCCACACCATGATGAGCACCACCATCACAGCAGTTGGACAGTGGTGGCCTGTACGCTGCCGGACCAAGCAAAGAACTTTTTCTTCATCACTGCTTCTTCTTAAAACCTGAAAAAACAGAATACATTCATCTATGGAAGACAAGTATGCCAAATTTGAATGCAATGGATATTCCTTTTGACGTTCTGCATGATTATATTTTAGTTTATTTACTTAATTTATACAATTTGTTCTACAGACGGGGTCTAACTATGTTACCCAGAACGGTCTCAAACTCCTAGCTTCAAGCAATCCTCCTTCCTTGGCCTCCCAAAGGTCTGGGATTACAGACATGTGCCTCCATGCCCGGCCATATTTTAGTTTTTTTAAAGTTACTGCTTCTCAAGGGATAAAAGCCTGTAGGACTTTCCACTGCCTCAACAGTTCCCTCTCCACAAGACTCATCACAAGAGTACCTGAGCCTATATGACTAACAAACAACAGGCAGAACAAAAATCTGTGATATGTGGTTATTATTTGTAGAAGTAGTACAAGGCAGTCTGTGTTTTATTTCACTGCTGTTCTAGTTTGCACAGCAGACAAGAGAGGGCTCAGTAGAAAACTTAACTGCACTGAAATTCCATGAATGTCACAAAGGAACAAATGTGGATGATCGAAAAAACCATCTAATGTAATTAGATGGAAATAACCAAGAACTCTTAACATTAAAAATAAAGTTGACAACTGAATTTTGGCCATCTGAGGAATGTCACAGATTTTCCTTTGGGTGACTCATTTTACTATCAAGAATTAATACACACAAAGAAATGCCTCTGTGATTTCTGTGATTTTTACATGCTATTGGAAGGATGCATTATATGCTTTTAATTCATAAGACTAATGTGGTCTAGTTGACTTGGTGAATGCAAAATAGAAAAATCAATTGTAAATTTTCATTTATTTATTTAATATTGCATCCAATTATTGGGATGTTAAAAAGGCTTCAGCAGTATTTAAAATTTGCTTAGTGGTCCCAGTGTTAACTACAAAAACAAAACAAAAAGTCTATACAAAGGTTGTCACCACATAAAACCATCCAACCATTTAAAACTGCCTGCATGTATCAAAAATTTACAAAGTGCAGAGATTGACCACATTAATCAGCACATAACCAGGACATGATGAAAATGCCCATCCATGTGACCAGAATGGAGCAACCAATAGCATAATTTTTTGTTGCTATAATAATATTACAAAACTTGAGATGAAACTTCTTAAGAAGTTAGTTACCCAATATCACTTTCTTCTGTCACTCCAGATGGTTAACAATCATTGCTACCAAGTCATTCCTTGAGTAGAGTTGGCTTTAGGACCTTCCCCCTAGACACAATTATTTACATTAAATTTTTTTTCTGTATTTATATGTCCTCTTACAGCCAAATAATAACACACTGCTTGCAAATAATCTCAAATACAAAATTATACATATTGTATCAAAATTATATTGGTTAATATTCAAGTTGTCAAAATTAACAACAAATTTGTATTAATAAAATTTTTGTACGGGAAATGCTAAAAAGCTTTTTACTGATGATATTTGTGCCTTTTCTGGATATTCCAAATTTCCATCAGTGTACAATAGAAAATTAAGCACAATGGTTAGGAGTCTTTAAATTCAAATCTGAGTTCAAGAAACTGTTTAAATATTAAATCTGTCTGGGCCGGGCGTGGTGGCTCAAGCCTGTAATCCCAGCACTTTGGGAGGCCGAGACGGGTGGATCACGAGGTCAGGAGATCGAGACCATCCTGGCTAACCCGGTGAAACCCTGTCTCTACTAAAAAATACAAAAAATTAGCCGGGTGAGGTGGCAGGCGCCTGTAGTCCCAGCTACTCGGGAGGCTGAGTGCAGTGAACTGAGATCCGGCCACTGCACTCCAGCCTGGGCAACAAAGCAAGATTCCATCTCAAAAAAAAAAAAAAAAAATTAAATCTGTAAGACCTCTGGAAACTAAAAATATTATTAAAATAAACAAAGGACTAACTATATGCAGAGGAGTATAAATTCATGGAATAGACATTATTACAATTATGTCAATTTTCCCAAAATTGATCTCTAGATTCAATGCAATCCCAATCAAAACCCTATCAGAGGTGTGTGTGTGTGTGTGTAAACTGACCAATTGTTCCAACGTTTATGGAAGAAAATGAATCTTGACCCCTACCTCACACTGATCAACTTGAATATAATGTATATCTAAACACAAAAAATAAAGCAATGAAGAATTTTAGAAGAAAACATAGTCATGACCTACGAGTAGGCAAAGCATTTTAAAATGGCTTACCAAATCTGCTAATTGAAAAGATAAAAAAGGCTGGGTGACGCAGCTCACACTTGCAACGCCAAGATTTTGGAAGGTAGAGGTGAGAGGACTGCTTGAGGCCAAGAGTTTGAGGTCAGCCTGGGCAACATACTGAGACCCAGTCTGCATAAAAAATAAAATAAACCCGGCATAGTGGCATGTACCTGTAGTCCCAGCTACTTGGAAGGCTGAGGTGGGAGGATCCCTTGAACATGGGAAGCCGAGGTTTCAGTGAGCCCAGATGTCACCACTGCACTCCAGCATGGGCAACAGAAACTCTGTTCCCCCCAAAAAAATATAATAAAAAAATAAAGAAGGCAAGCAGGAGGATCACTTGAGATGGAGAGTTCAAGGCTATCATCATGAACTTCAGCCTAGGCAACAGACTAAAAAAAAAAAAAAAAAAAAAGCAGGCCAGGCGCAGTAGCTCACACATGTAATCCCAGCACTTTGGGAGGTGGCTGGATCACTTGAGGTCGGGAATTTGAGACCAGCTTGGGCAACATGGTGAGACCTTGTCTCTTCAAAAAACACAAAAATGAGCCGGTTGTGGACACCTGCCTGCAGTCCCAGCTACTTGGGAGGCTGAGGCGGAAGGATCCCTTGAATCCGGGAAGCCAAGGTTGCATTAAGTCCAAATCTCGTCACTGCACTCCAGCATGGGTGACAGAAAATGCCTCAAAAAATAAATAAATAAATAAATAAAGTAAAAAAAACAAAGAAGGCAAGCAAAAGGGCAGGAGGAAATATTTACATTATATATACTTGACATAATATATATATACATTATATATATTTACATTGTATACATTTGGCATATATGACACAACATACACAGAGAATTGCCCCCATAGAAAATTGGCAGAAAAAAATTGAATAGGCACTTCATAATAGAGAATACGGAAATAGATGATGAGCATATGAATATATGCCCAACAATGTTCGTCACCTAGCAAAGTAAAACACAGTAAAAAGGAGCTACCCAGGACAGCACCGTGGCTCATGCCTTTAGCACTTTGGGAGGTGGAGGTTGCCGCGAGCCAAGATTGCACCACTGCACTCCAGCCTGCACGACGGGAGCAAGACTCCATCTCAAAAAAAAGAAAAAAAGAAAAAAGAAAAAGGAGGTACCTATGTTGGTGGAAAGAAGAAAGTGTTGTTATGAAGATACTATTAAATTTCCAAGAGGCAACTGTAGCTAAGATTATTCTTGAATACTCAATGCTTGGGACAGAAGCAGCTCAAAGCCCCATAGAGGTTTTTGTTATAGCAGGCAAATTTGGCTTCTAGTCATGTCACATGCATATAGGAAACAGAAAAACCAAGTATTTCAACAGCTTTTTAATTACCCTGCTTACAAAAACCAGGAGAACACTGAAGGTATACACATTCTAGTTCTGTTTGTACAAAAATATACTATCTATTCCTAATGTCAGTGAATACTTTGGTGACATTTAATTATTTTTCTACTATATTCACTAACTTCTTGCTGGTATACAGACTTCATAATTGTTCTACAGTCCTATTTGAAACAGACAATATGATATATGACTGGTATTAAAATAATAGGACACAATTATTATAGCTATAATAGTCTTTCTAGAATATTTTTCAAAAGAATCACAGAAAAATCTACTTGATTTTTAAAGAGTGAAACAAGTAGATCCCTATATACTGAAGACACAGTAGCTTTACTACATACCAGGAATAACCAGATAGAAGTTTGGTTTAAAGGCTGATATCTCAGTAAGGTTGTTAAAAAACAGAAAGATGCCAAAAACATAAGAATAAAACTATAAAAAATATAAAGAGAAGGTTATAAAAGAAAGTTCACTTGGAAGAACATGACAGTGTTCCTAAATGAGAAAGCCAAACCTAAATGTCTAGCCACAAATCTCTCCCGCAATCTATTCAAATTTAGCGTGTTTCTAAGGTTCATATGGAAGGGTAAATGCGCATCATGTCAGGAAAATTTGTTTTTAAAGAATTAGAGGGTATAAGTGCAGTTTTTTAACATGGATATATTGGGCAGTGGTGAAGTCTGGGCTTTTATTATACTCACTTCCAAAATAGTGAACATTGTACCCATTAGGTAATTCTCCAACCCTCAAGAGAAACATTTTCTAAATAAGGGAATTGCTCTTCTAAATTGAAGTTTGTTCTTTTAAAATTGTTCTTTTTCTGTTTTCTTTTCTTTTTCTTTTGGAGGCAGTGTCTTACTATGTCACGGTGGCTGGAGTGCAGTGGCTTCATCATGGCTCACTGTATGCAGCCTTTAACATCATTTAAAAGCTCTCCGGGCTCATTTGATCCTCCCGGCTAACCCTCCCAAGTAGCTAGAACTACAGGCACTTGCCACTGTCCTTGGCTACTTTTTTGCATTTTTTGTAGGGAGGATGTCTGGCTACGTTGCCCAGGTTTGTCTCAAACTCCAGGGCTCAAGTGATCTGCGCATTTCAGCCTCCCAAAGTGCTGGGATTACAAGTGTGAGGCCCCACGCCCAGCCATGATAAAACCAGCCATGGTCTATTATACATATACATATTATACATATGTGGTCTATTATACATATTTACAAAAGTATAATAGAAGATAACCTAAAAAAAAGGTTATGAAGAGTGAATTCATGGAAGAAATAAAAATTAATAATAAGTAAAGTCACCTACCTTTGCTAGTTACAATGCAAATTGAATCATGATGTCAAGTCTCACCTTAGGTGTACAATGACAAAAATTATCACTCTTAGCTTAGTATTTTGTTTCTATTTTTTTAACTATTAACAACAGGCCAGGTATGGTGGCTCATGCCTGTAATCTCAGTAATTTGGGAAGTCAAGGCAGGTGGATCACTTGAGGTTAGGAGTTCGAGACTGGCCTGGCCAACATGGTGAAACCCTGCCTCTACTAAAAATACAAAAATTAGGGCAGGGCACGGTGGTTCAAGCCGCAATCCCAGCAATTTGTGAGGCCAGGGCAGGCAGATCAGCTGAGGTCAGGAGTTTGAGATCAGCTTGGTCAACATGGTGAAATCCTGTCTCTACTAAAAATACAAAAGTTAGGCAAGTGTGGTGGTACAACCTATAGTTCCAGCTACTGCAGAGGCTGACGTATGAAAATCGCTTGAACCACAGAGGATGCAGTGAGCTGAAATCATGCTGCTGCACTCCAGCCTGAGAGACAACAGTGAAACTCCGTTGCAAAAAAAAGAAAAAAAAAAAGAAAAAAAATTTTTTTAATTAAAAAACCCACAATACTTGGTATTTTTTTTTTTTTTTAAACAAAGGAAAGAAAAGAAAAAAGTTCTAGCCGGGCATAGTGGCTCATGCCTGTAACCCCAACACAGGAGGCCGCGGTAGGAGGATTTCTTGAGCCTAGGAGTTAAAGGCCAGCCTGGGCAATGAAATGAGACCCCGTCTCTAAAAAAAAACACAGAAAACTAGCTGGCATGGTGGTGAGTCCCTATGGTTTCAGCTCCCTGGGAGGCTGAGGAAGGAGGATTGCTTGAACCTGGGTCGAGGCTGCAGTGAGTTGTGCCACTGTACTTTAGCCTGGGTGACAGAGCAAGACCCTGTCTCAAAAACCAGAAAATTTTCACAGCCTAACTCTTAGTTTGAGTATACCCAAACTGCTAAAAATTACAATCTCTAAGCACAGGCTAAAATTGTAAGGGCTTTTAAAATCTGAAATATATCTATAATGTGTATATATAATTTTTAAATTTGCCGGGCGCGGTGGCTCAAGCCTGTAATCCCAGCACTTTGGGAGGCCGAGACAGGCAGATCACGAGGTCAGGAGATCAAGACCATCCTGGCTAATACGCTGAAACCCCGTCTCTACTAAAAATACAAAAAATGAGCCGGGTGAGGTGGTGGGCGCCTGTAGTCCTAGCTACTCGGGAGGCTGAGGCAGGAGAAGGGTGTAAACCCGGGAGGCGGAGCTTGCAGTGAGCTGAGATCCGGCCACTGCACTCCAACCTGGGCGACAGGGCGAGACGCTGTCTCAAAAAAAAAAAAAAAAAAAAAAATTTAAATTTAAAAACTAATATTAGAAGGAACAAGATTACACAATTTAAAAAACTTTTAAGGTTTAAAAAGTAAAAAAGGCTGGCATGGTGGCACACACATGTAATCCCAGCACTTTGGGAGGCCGAGGCGGGTGTATCACCTGAGGTCAGGAGTTCAAGACCAGCATGGCCAACGTGGTGAAACCCCATCTCTACTAAAAATACAAAGAAAATTAGTCGGGGTTGGTGGTGGGCACCTGTAATCCCAGCTACTTAGGAGGCTGAGGCAGGAGAATTCCTTGAACCCGGGAGCCAGAGGTTTCAATGAGCTGTGATTGCATCATTGCACTCTAGCCTGGGCAACAAGAGTGAAACTCTGTCTCAAAAAAGTAATAATAATTTTTTTTTTTTTTTGAGAGGGAGTCTCGCTCTGTCGCCCAGGCTGGAGTGCAGTGGCCGGATCTCAGCTCAGCTCACTGCAAGCTCCACCTCCCGGGTTTACGCCATTCTCCTGCCTCAGTCTCCCGAGTAGCTGGGACTACAGGCACCCGCCACCTCGCCCGGCTAGTTTTTTGTATTTTTTAGTAGAGATGGGGTTTCACCGTGTTAGCCAGGATGGTCTTGATCTCCTGACCTCGTGATCCGCCCGTCTCGGCCTCCCAAAGTGCTGGGATTACAGGCTTGAGCCACCGCGCCCGGCAATAATAATTTTTTAAAAAGTAAAAAGAAAAAAAAAAAAACTGGCCAGGCACACCTGTAATCCTAGCTACTTAGGAGGCTGAGACAGGAGAATTGTTTGAAACCAGGAGACGGTGGTTGCAGTAAGCCCAGATTGTGCCATTGCACTCCAGCCTGGACAACAAGAGTGAAATTCCGTCTCAAAAAAAAAAAAAAAAAGTAAAAAAAAGGTTAAATTAAAAACCAAACTAAATTGAAGTATACAAGCTGTAAATTATAATTTTTTAAAAAAGATTATTTTTTAAAAGCAAAAAATAAGTACCTGTAACACAATCTTATTTGTAAGGTTTCCAAAGGGAATAGGGTGCTTTGTCAATGCCATAAATGTAGCATACAAATTTCAGATCAGATTCAGATCTAGGAGCAACATTCATGTCAAGTGTAGCAGGATTGTATCTTTCCAAAGAAACGTCACTTTTGAGTTTTATCAATAATCATATAAGAGACAAAGTAGACTAAATTTTTCAAAACAACATTATGGTGGCCAACCCCTCCCAAGAAGTCACCAGTGAACATCATTTAAAGCTACCTACATATTACAAGAAAATGAGACTTTTACAATACAATTCAACCTTTGTAAAGAGGTTAACGACTGAGTTCACACAACGGGGTTCTGAAGTTTTGGTAATGTCTTGATCTGGCCAATGGTCACATGGGTATGTTTACTTTGCACAACTTCATTGGGCTGTACCTTATGGTAGGTACACTTTTCTGTGTGTATGTTATACTTGAATTAAAATTTCCTTACAAAATGAACTCTATAAGCAAGTAAACAAACTAACATAAAAAGAGTACTAATGGGCCGGGCGCGGTGGCTTATGCCAGTAATCCCAGCACTTTGGGAGGCCGAGGGAGGTGCATCACTAGAGGTCGGGAGTTCAAGACCAGCCTGACAAACATGGAGAAACTACTAAAAATACAAAGTTAGCCAGGCATGGTGGCACATGGCTGTAGTCCCAGCTACTCGGGAGGCTGACGCAGGAGAATTGCTTGAACCTGGGAAACAAAGGTTGCAGTGCGCCAAATTCGTGCCATTACACTCCAGCCTGGGCAACAAGAGCAAAATTCCCATCTCAAAAATAAATAAATAAATAAATAAATAATAATAATAGTGAGTCAGTTTAATAATAATAATAATAGTGAGTCAGTTTAATATTATCGACAGTTAACATTAACTTCTTGCTCACTGACTAAATTTTATCACGGAAAAATAAAATGGCTAGCTCACATTAGGAAGATATTGTAGGCACCAAACAAGTAGCCCAGGGTACCACCTCATCTCTTTATCTTCCTGTCATGATAATATACAAGGAGGTGCCTTATTGGGCAGAAACAAGCAGCACTATGGTATAGTTCAAAGATAACCAAGGCAGGTAATTAGGTAGAACCTTAGAAGAACTAACAAAGACAAAAAAAAAAAGGGAATGGTTTTGAAGATTGGATAAATGTATAAATCCAAGAAAGGCGGTTTGAGGACTTTTGCATACTTCAGCTTCACCCCTAAACTTGGGTCACATCAGACAAGAGGGGTAAATACAACATTTTCTTGCTGGGCGCAGTGGCTCATGCCTGTAATCACAGCACTTTGGGAGGCCAAGGTGGCTGGATCACTTAAGGTCAGGAGTTCAAGACCAGCCTGGATAACATGGTGAAACCCCACCTCCACTAAAAATACAAAAATTAGCTGAGCGTGGTGGCACACGTCTGTAATCCCAGCTACTCGAGAGGCTGAAGCTGGAGAATGGCTTGAACCTGGGAGGCAGAGGGCCAAGATCACACCACTGTACTCTGTCCCGGGCAACAGAGTGAAACTTCATCTCAAAAGAAAAAAAAAGAAATCACTTGTAGGTATTCATTGTCACACCTGCTCTATTGACTAATACACAATTCCACAGAGGGGAACTCATCACGATGCCCAATGTGAAGCACTCAGGCATTGGAGCCAACGAGGCCATCCACTGTTTGACTCTTCTCCCTACTTCTGCCATTACCCCATAAGCTCAAGAGGGGAAGTATACAAACAGTTATACTCCTGCCTCAGCCTCCTGAGTAGCTGGGATTACAGGCTCATGCCACCATGCCCAGTTAATTTTGTATTTTTAGCAAAGACAGGGTTTCACCATGTTGGCCAGCCTGGTCTTGAACTCCTGGTCTCAAGTGATCCGCCCATGTCAGCCTCCCAAAGTGCTGCGTTTACAGGTGTGAGCCACCGCGCCTGGCCAGCTGGGAAATTCTTAAATGTGATTTACTCATGACATCCAGCTAATTTTTAAAATACTATTTTTTTTTTGTTTTTTTCTTGAGACAGGCTCTCATGCTATCACCCAGGCTGGAGGGCAGTGGTACAATCTCAGTTCACCGCAACTTCTGCCTCCCAGGTTCAAGCGATTCTCCTTGAACATCTAAGGTGCATCTAAGAAACTACACTACCCTTTTCTTCAAAATCTACTGAAGTACAAGATCCAAAGTGACAGCACAGAAAAAGAGTCAAAAATCTCTGCCAAAGACTATAATTATGTGAGAGTATTAATGACCACCTGGCAAGGAAACATTTCAAGAGAAGAATAAAACAGTGTTGAGAACATAGTCAAAACAATGTAAGAATGGCTCAGAAAATGGTGCTGGCCAGTTAGAATTTTCTGCTGGACTTTTTGTGTGGGATCATTAAAAAGAGAAGTAATAGATCTCTCTTTGAAACAAAGAAGACAAGAGGACTGTCGCTGTGGCTCACACCTGTAATCCCAGCACTTTGGGAGGTAGAGGCCGGTAGATCACTTGAGGTCAGGAGTTTGAGACCAGCCTGGGCAACATGGTGAAGGCTGAGGCAGGAAAATTGGTTGAACCTGGGAGGCAGAGGTTGCAGTGAGCTGAGATTATGCCACTGCACTCAAGCCTGGACAACAGAGCAAGATTCAGAAAAAAAAAAAGGAAGACAAAAGAAACACAAATAAAAAAAAAAAAAATGGCAGGGGGCAGTTTAGGATAGAACTCTAAAACTACTAACAAATCTAAGCGTATACATGAAGATTTTAAAAAATGAAATCATGAAATGATGCTTGATATAGATTAATGTTTTATAACAAGTACACCAAAAATGTACACTATCCAAGATGAAAAGTAAATTTGGAGCAATGTTATTTACTGACTGCATGTGTGTATTCCATCAAAATTTTTGACCTTCATTTCCTCCCTCACCCACATATAGTCCACCCAATTGCACTAGTGTCACTCAAAATAACCTCACGGTAAAGTTCTACAACTATGTAGAATACAGACAGATCTAAATCTCTCTTTTTTTAAATTGTTTTGAAATTTTTCCCACCTTCATGGCCTTTTTTTTTTTTTTTTGAGGCAGAGTCTCACTCTGTAGCCCAGGCTGGAGTGCAGTATCGCCATCTCAGCTCACTGCAAGCTCCGCCTCCTGGGTTCACGCCATTCTCCTGCCTCAGCTTCCCGAGTAGCTGGGACTACAGGCGCCCGCCACCGCGCCCGGCTAATTTTTTTTTTTTTTTTTTTTTTTAGTAGAGACGGGGTTTCACCGTGTTAGCCAGGATGGTCTCAATCTCCTGACCTCATGATCCGCCCGCCTCGGCCTCCCAAAGTGCTGGGATTACAGGCGTGAGCCACCACGCCCGGCCCTCATGGACTTTTTTTAATTCCAATTTTCATTCAACCTCTACCTAAAGTTTAAGCGTGGGGTAGACAACTCCAGCAGATTCCCAGCTCTAATCCTCAGTTTCTCATGCCTCAGAAAATAGCTAATGAATACCACAGCCATACTATTTCAAGATACCAATTCAAATTCAAGACACTCAACTTTCTGTTCTCTCTGTAGGCAGGGCTCATTCTTTCACTCAGGCTCGAGTGTAGTGGCCTGATAATGGCTCACTGCAACCTCCTCTTCCGAGGCTCAAGCAATCGTCCCACTTCCCGAGTAGCTGGGACCACAGGCACACACCACCACAGTCGGCTAATTAAAAAAAAATTTTTGCCGGGCGCAGTGGCTCACGCCTGTAATCACTGCGCTTTGGGAGGCTAAGGTGGGAGGATCACGAGGTGGGGAGATGGAGACCATCCTGGCTAACACGGTGTAACCCCGCCTCTACTAAAAATACAAAAACAGCCAGGCGTGGTGGCGGACGCCTGTAGTCCCAGCTACTCCGGAGGCTGAGGCAGAGAATGGCGTGAACCCAGGAGGCGGAGCTTGCAGTGAGCAGAGATCGCGAGACGCGAGATCGCTCCACTGCCCTCCAGCCTTGGTGACAGAGCGAGACTCCATCTCAAACAAACAAACAAAACAAAAAAATGAAAACAACAACCAAAAAAACCTATTTTATTTTCATAGAAATGCAATAGTATTGCCTGGTTTTGTTACCAAGATTACACATTTGAATCGTCATTAGTAGATAGCAAATTTTTCATTATGTTGCTCAGCGGCGGTGCTTTATTTCATTTCTTACCATTGGATTATTTTTGCATTTGTGAAAAGAGCCAGGTATACATTAGTATACACTAAGGTATTCTCATTCTGAGAAGACATATTGCACAAGAGAAAATAAGAGCAATTTAAATACACCTGCTTCACGAAAAATGCCAAATACCTCTTGTACCTAATAACCCTAAGGATTTAAATAGAATGTTGCTGCTGGGCATGGTGGCTCACACCTATAATCTCATGGCTTTGGGAGCCTGGGGCAGGCATAGGCTTGAGGCTGGGAGTTCAAGACAAGCTTGGGCAACATACCAAACCTCGACTCTACAAAAAATAAGAAAAAATTAACCAGGCATAATGGCACACCCCTATAGTCCTCGCTACTTCACAGGCTGACATGGGAGGATCACTCGAGCCTGGGAGTTCAAGACTGCAGTGAGCTATGATCGTGTTAGTGCAGTGGTCACTAACCTTTTTGACACCAGGGACCCGTTTCATGGAAGACAATTTTTCCACGGAAGTGGGGCCAAGGGCAGAGGTTTTGGGATGATTCAAGTGCATTACATTTATTGTGCACTTTATTTTTATTACTATTACATTGTAATATGTAATAAAGTAACTATACAACTCGTCATAATAAAGAATCAGAGGGAGCCCTGAGCTTGTTTTCCTAAAACTAGATGGTCCCATCTGGGGGTGAGGGGGGACAGTGACAGATCATCAAGCATCAGATTCTCATAAGGAGAGCACAACCTACATCCCTCACATGTACAGTTGACAAGAGGGTTTGTAGTCCTATAACAATCTAATCTTATTGCTGATCTGACAGGACTCAGAGCTCAGGTAGTAATACTAGCAATGAGCAGTGGCTGAAAATACAGATGAAGCTTCACTTGCTCGCCTGTCGCTCACCTCCTGCCGTGAAGTCAGGTTCTTACTGGCCCATGGCCCAGGGGATGGGGTCCCCTAGGTTAGTGCACTGTAGTCCAGGCAACACAGACAGATGGATATCCAAAACCAACAAATAAAATTTCACTAGGGAAAAACACTAAATAGAAAGTTGCTACCAAAATCTTTAAGCTACATGGTTTATATTTGCCTTCTTAAGGAAAAAGAAAAACCCAAAAAACTATACACTACAATTATTTATATCACTGTCATTATTATTATATTTAAAAAGGTTTTAAAGACAGGAAAAAGAAATCACCCCCAATCCCACCAATAAGCCTAGTTGCCTTTCCTTTGGACTCACTGTAGAAGCCAGCTGCCACATCATGAGGACATATTCATTCCTTGCCACGTAATAGACAAAGGAGTGAACAATTCAGAAATAGCTAATAGATACAGCTCAACAAATCTGTAACAACTATCAGCCCCAGATATTGGGAACCAATTGTGTGATTTATTTCAAATATACAAGGTACTATGGATAGGCCAGACACAAAAGAACAAAACAAAATAAAACTATACAATTTGAGAAATACATAACTAGCAGGGAAAGGCGGAGAGCAAGAAAATTATTACCACAAAGCCAGGATGGGAGATTTATAACTGTGGCTTCTGAGAATTTAGTTGATTTTCTTTTTTTTTTTTTGTAAAGCGATGTGGGGTCTTGCTATGCTGTTCAGGCTGGAGTGCAGTGGCTGGCTATGGATTCACAGGAGCCACCATAGTACACTGTGACCTTGATCTCCTGGCCTCAACCTCTGGAAGTGATAAAAGACACTGTAGTTTCCTCCTTGCTCTCTTTTGATCCACTCACTCTGGGGGAAACCAAGCTGCTATGTTATGAAAACATTTAAGATGAGGAGGAACTGAGGCCTCCAGCCAATAGCCATCAAAGAGCTAAGTAAGGTCTCCTGTAAGAGAGCTTGGAATTGGGTCTTCCAACTGCACCACTCTCCCCTCGTCAAGTTTTCAGATGATTGCATCCTCATAGGAGCCTATGCCAGAAGCACCACTTGGATTCCTAACCCACTACTGAAGAGATGATACCTGTTTGCTATTCAAAGATACTGAATATGGCCGGGCACGGTGGCTCAAGCCTGTAATCCCAGCACTTTGGGAGGCCAAGACGGGCGGATCACGAGGTCAGGAGATCGAGACCATCCTGGCTAACACGGTGAAATCCCGTCTCTACTAAAAATACAAAAAAATTAGCCGGGCGTGGTGGCGGCACCTGTAGTCCCAGCTACTCTGGAGGCTGAGGTGGGAGAATGGCGTGAACACGGGAGGCGGAGCTTGCAGTGAGCTGAGATCCAGCCACTGCACTCCAGCCTGGGTGACAGAGCGAGACTCCGTCTCAAAAAAAAAAAAAAAAAAAAAAAAAAAGATGCTGAATAGCGACAGATAAGGAATACAGGTTTTATCAGTTAATTCCTTAAATACTATGTATAAAACATAAGCCAGATAACACATCTCTATCTAAAATACTTATAAGTTTTCATGTTACTCATTGGCTAAAACTGCAGCTCCTCACTATGGCCTACAAAATCATTCACCTTTTTACCCCCACCCGGTTCTATTAACTATCTCCTTAATTTCATTTTTGGTTTTTTGTTTTTTTTCATTCTCCTGTCTCAGCCTCCCAAGTGGCTGGGACTACAGGCGCCCGCCACCTCGCCCGGCTACTTTTTTATATTTTTTTAGTAGAGACAGGGTTTCACCGTGTTAGCCATGATGGTCTCGATCTCCTGACCTTGTGGTCCGCCCATCTTGGCCTCCCAAAGTGCTGGGATTACAGGCTTGAAACACCGCGCCCAGCCTATTTTGGGTTTTTTTTGAGACGGAGTCTTACTCTGTGGCCCAGACTGGAGTGCAGTGGCTCGACCTAGGCTCACTGCAACCTCCACCTGGTTTCAAGCAATTCTCCTGCCTCAGCCTCCAGAGTATCTGGGACTACAGGCTCGCGACACCACATCGAGCTATTTTTTTTATTTCTAGTAGACACGAAATAGTTTTACCATGTTAGCCAGGATGGGCTTGATCTCCTGACCTCTGGTGATCTGCCCCCCTCGGCCTCCCAAAGTGCTGGGATTACAGGCGTGAGCCACTGCACCCAGCCTATCCCCTTAATTTCAAATGACTCTGCTTAGATTTTTTTAATGTACTGTTATTTCTTAACCCAAAACCTTTGTTCGTTGCTGTCTTCTCTGCTTAGGAGTGCTACTCCCTGCATATCCTCTGTGTACTTAGCTCCTTTTTGTCACTCCTTTCTCAGCTTAAATGTTATCTCCCCTGAAACGCATTCCCTGACAACCCACGTTTTTTTATTTTTGGAGACAGTTTTGCTCTCGTTGCCCAGGCTATAGTGCATTGGCCCAATCTTGGCTCACTGCAACCTCTGCCTCCCAGGTTCAAGCGATTCTCCTGCCTCAGCCTCCCAAGTAGCTGGGACTACAGGTGCCCACCACCAGGCCCAGCTATTTTATGTATTTTTAGTACAGACAGGGTTTCACCATGTTGGCCAGGCTGGTCTCGAACTCCTGACCTCTCGTGATCTGGCCGCCTCAGCCTCCCAAAATGCTGGGATTACAGGCGTGAGCCACCGTTCTGGCTCACAACCCACACTTAATGGGAAAACTCTGGAAACATCCTCATGGGAAGAGAGAAACAAAGTAAGGAGACCATCATTACTAAAGCAATATAAAATTAGAGTTAGTCTGTTGGACTAACTGTATTAGAGGATACACAAGAGAAATATGTACAAAAACAAGAAACATCTAAATTCTACCTTAAATAAATTCTATCTTAAAGCAGTCCTCAAGGACAAAAGAAGGCATACGCAAATGGAAAGATGCAATATGTGGAATAAGAAGACTGAACATAAAATATATGTAAATTCTCCAAATTTTATTAATACGATTCCAGGCTGGGCGTGGTGGCTCAAGCCTGTAATCCCAGCACTCTGGGAGGCCGAGACGGATGGATCACGAGGTCAGGAGAGCGAGACCATCCTGGCTAACACGGTGAAACCCCGTCTCTACTAAAAAATACAAAAAAACTAGCCGGGCGAGGTGGCGGGCACCTGTAGTCCCAGCTACTCAGGAAGCTGAGGCAGGAGAATGGCGTGAACCCGGGAGGCGGAGCTTGCAGTGAACTGAGATCCGGCCACTGCACTCCAGCCTGGGCGACAGAGCGAGACTCCGTCTAAAAAAAAAAAAAAAAAAAAATACGATTCCAATAAAAATACCAATAGGATTTTATTCTTGTAATGAAACATGGTATTTATACATTAATATGATAAAATAAACCAGAACAGTCAGACCACTTTTGAAAAATTAAAAGGAATTAGCCTATTAGACATGGAAACATTATAAAATCTACATGGAGCAATCTCATGCTGATTAAAGATAATGATTTAACACAATAGGGAATCTACACACATAAGCAAATACACATCAATAATGAAGAGATGTACAATTAAATGAGTGGTGTTGGATAACTGAGTAGCCATCTGGAGAAGTGTACATAGCTACCAATACTCTAAACCAGGATAAATATAAAATACTTCAATATAGAAAAATAAAATAAAATCATTAAAATACTACAAAAGGAAATGAGAGGTTTATAACCTACAAGTGGTAAAGATTTTTCTAATTAAGACACAATACCCTAAAGCTATAAAAGATGAAAAAGCTGATTACAGTTTAAAAAAAAAAATCTAACTGGTAAAACCACAACAAACTGAGAAAATATATTTGCAACTCTTATCACAAATGACCAATTTTCTTGAAAATCTATCAAAAAATCTGGTCAAGCACAGTGGCTCACGCCTGTAACCCCAGCACTTTAGGGGACTGAGGCGGGAGGATCCCTGGAGCTCAGGTATTTAAGACCAGCCTGGGCAATGTAGCGAGACCTCCTCTCTACTTAAAAAAAAAAAAAAAAATTGCTGGGTTTGGTGGCAAATGCCTATAGTCTTAACTACTTGGGAGACCAAGGTGGGAAGATTGCTTGAGCCTGGGAGATCAAGGCAGCAGTGAGGTGTGATTGCACCACTGCAATCCAGCTGGGGCAACCAAGACTCTGTCTCAGAAATTAAATAAATAAATGAATAAATAAAATAAAGGTCCCTCTGGCTATTGTAAAAGTATAAATATCAGCTCTGGAATAACAAGCTTCAAAAAAAATGTATAAATAGGAAATACTTACCCACTTAGCAATTGGACACCCATGAGAGCTTTTCCCTTCTTTACCGGTGTACACTACTATTTCTATCCTTATTGCATTTCCTTTTTGACCATACCTGAGTATAAAACACAGTGAAGGGAATGTACTAATTAATCGCAATCTGTACTTGAAGGCTTTGGCTTTGAAGATCTTAATGTATATAAGATATAGATGTACAGAAGCTCAAAAATCAAACACTCCTCATAATTTACTTTTGTTAAACATTTGCTTTTGTGTGGCAGGTATTTTGTTAACCAGTCCTACTCACTTATCCTTAAAGATCACTCTTTAAAAAATAGGCTGACTACAAGACAAGCAATGGGAATGTAGGGTATGCAGTGTCAAGGGTGGTAATTTGACCTATTTCTACCATTATACAATATAAAAAGTACTTCTGAATTTATCAAAGACAATTAGTCTTGTGTTGTGGGTGCTCTTTTATGTGCCCAACAGCTTGTATGATGGGTGGCTCAGTAGCAACATGAGGACACCCCTTTTTTTGTTGGGCCCTAAGAAACATCCAACCCATACTCCTGAATGTTTTTCAATCACGGCGTTTGTTCTTAGAGATGATTTATCTCCATTGAGTCAGATCCACAGTAAGAATGATTTTAATAGGGAAGCGTATTTCCTCACCTATTCTCCATGATTTCCCTGACAGCAGCAACACTTGGTCCTGCCCCAAGGTGTGTATAATATGGGCCTTTGTCTTTTTGTATAACTCGATCTGTGGAAGGAATAAGATTATTAGACCCAAAGCTTTACAGAATTGCATAGGGGACAGGAGAAGCTACTTTTATACTTTTTGTTCCCCCTCAATTCAGAACCATGAATCTTGATAAGGTTTTGGTAAGATTTGATAATTAAAGTCAAGGACAGCAGCCCATAGAATTTAACTTTTAATGTTCCTTTCTTCCTGCCCCTAACGAATTCTTTCTTCCTCTGAGAATCAGAGGAGAAAAAAAATATTTTAGGATGTGGGTCATATTTATACTCCTATCTCCTGCTTAAAAAAAAAATCTGTACTTATTGAGGTGTAATATTAAAAGTTATCCAAGAACAATGTTAAAGGTTGCCCTCAGAATCCTATTAAAAAATTGAGCAATTTCATTGCAGACAATTTTATTCAACTACACACTTGCACAATTACAAAAGAATGTTCCTTGTTACAATTATTTGTAATATCAAAGAGAGCAAAACACTCCTAACATCTGTCAATAACGTGGTTTAAATAAATTATGGGATGTTTATATAGTGGAATACAATAAATCTATTGAAACAATAATATTTATAAAACATTTAAAAATCCATGCTATCATTATATTAGAAAACCAAGTAGAAAGATTGTTTTAAATTTTTGTAAAAATGGAAACAAAATTAAAATCAATAATGTTCTTTTGTATAGAATGGGAGTATGGGAAGATGTTTGCATCATATTTCTGCACCACTTGAATTTTTGTGAGCATGAATTTTGTTTCTTAAAAAATGCTATTTTTAACTTCGCCCCTTAGACTCATGTGTAACAAGAATTACTGGGGAATTTCTGCATTTCATGAATTTCTAGCCATGAAATTCTACACCAAAAACAGCTGAGTCCACTGCAGGTACTTATTCAACTCTGAATGCCCAGCTGTCTATTCCTGTATGCTGTGACTAGTTATTTTGCATAAGGAAAGGGTCTTCAAACTAGATAATCATCCTTTGAGAACCATGCACATAGAAAAAGCAGTCTAGCTCAGGTATATAAACTTTAAAGGCTCGTATTTGTTGAACTACAGGCCTTATTTCCATTTGTAAGGATATTTAGAAAAGTGTTCTCTCCCCCAACCTTTTTCTTTTTTTTTTTGAGATGGAGTCTTGCTATGTCGCCCAGGCTAGAGTGCAGTGGTGCGATCTCGGTTCACTGCAAGCTCTGCCACCCAGGTTCACGCCATTCTCCTGCCTCAGCCTCCCGATTAGCTGGGACTACAGGCACCCACCACCATGCCCAGCTAATTTTTGGTATTTTTAGTAGAGACGGGGTTTCACCATGTTAGCCAGGATGGTCTCGATCTCCTGACCTCGTGACCTGCCTGCCTCAGCCTCCCAAAGTGCTGGGATTATAGGCGTGAGCCACCGCGCCCAGCCGAAAAGTGTTCTCTCTTATATAATTCACATTTATTAAGCACCAGAGTGTATGTTATAAGGATAGGTTCTGGAGTTGAGACTGCTGTCTCTGAGTCCCAGTTCAGTTACTGGACAGCTACAAAATTCTATGTGCCTTGGTTTCTGCATTTGTATAATGGGGATAATAAGCCCTCCCTTTGAAGAGTTGCTGTGAACATTACAAGTCAAGGCAAGGCACAATATCAGACTTGTAGTAAGAGCTCCAGAATGGAAGCCATTATCATGATTATATTCTTCTCTCCTTAATTCAAGAACCTTGTTCTCCCAATTCAACTCCACTAGACAGCATTGTCACTCTTTTCAAATTGTGAGATTCTTCTCAGAACAGCCTATCCTTGGTAACTGGCACATCGTAGTTTGTCAAAACTGTGTGTTAGCTGGTGTGGTGGTTCACGCCTGTAATCCCAGCACTTTAGGAAGCTGAGGCACGAGGATCACTTGAGCCCAGGAGTTCAAGACCAGTCTGAGTAACAAAGTGAGACCCTACATCCACAAACAAACAAAACAAAAACCTAAAAAACACTATGTATTGAACAATGAGCAGAGAAATGGAAGGATATTATTTCAGAACAATGTGTACTTTGGAAAAACAAGAATTCAGTATTATTACTACACAACACTATTTTTTCTACTGTTGTCAAAAACATCAGTGTGATGTACTTATCCTTCCCATTGAACCACCCACTTCTAATAAAAACATCACCTTTGGTCAAGGCAAATCTTGAGTCTTTGTGATTTGGAGCCATATTTTAAGTAAGACTTCTAATAACTAAACCTATTTGGATGAGTTTCAAAACAGATTTTTTCACAAAAAATGTATTCTATCATAGTTGTATGGTAAACAAAATAATAGGGCTTCAAGCAGCCTAACGAACTTTAATGACACAATCTATTTAATTTCCCTATTTTTTACAGCTATATTAGAGTCAACAGGTTTCTTTTTTTTTTTTTTTTTTGAGACGGAGTCTCGCTCTGTCACCCAGGCTGGAGTGCTGTGGCCAGATCTCAGCTCACTGCAAGCTCCGCCTCCCGGGTTCACGCCATTCTCCTGCCTCAGCCTCCCAGGTAGCTGGGACTACAGGCGCCGCCACCTCGCCCGGCTAGTTTTTTGTATTTTTTAGTTGAGACGGAGTTTCACCGGTTAGCCAGGATGGTCTCGATCTCCTGACCTCGTGATCCGCCCGCCTCGGCCTCCCAAATGCTGGGATTACAGACTTGAGCCACCGCGCCCGGCCTAGTCAACAGGTTTCTTAGAAGAGTGCTTACCTGAAATTTGACCATACATGGTAACTAATCAGTACAGGATTCAAATTAAGCTTTCACATGTTTCAAATACTGAGGAAATTTCTCATAAGATCTGCCTGAGAATCTTTACCCAGCAAGATTTTCTCAGAGCTTTTAACACACTAATAAAACTAAATGTTTCAGAATGTTCTCTTTCAATGACTCCTAAGACACAAAAATGTAGAAATACATTGGTTAGGGATCAGTCCATGAGTCAGCTATTAGCACATGACTCATGTTAGCACACTGGTTATTTTTTGATTTTTTGAAATAGGAAATCAGTATTAAACAAATTTGTTAATATGTTAAAATTCAAAAAGGTTTATGAATTCTTCAAGTGGCCAAGATTATGGAATTTCTTTATACGCAGGTACACTTTGTATTGCAGAGAAATAGAAATATATTATCTCAGAATATCAAGTGCTCTTTGGACAAAAAAGACAGTATTAGATCTTGTACTGGATAGAGCATAAAAGCACTAGACACTGAAAAAGACATAAACCAGCTTCAATTCTAGAGTAGGACGGCAACTGCCAGCTATATATTTTATAACTGTTAACTTATACATATGTTTTACATTCTCTATATGTATCTTCTATCACACACACAAAAAAATATAGTGAAAGGCTGGTAAGTTGAAATTTGTTTGAATATAGGAAAAATAAATAAACCGTAATAAACTATTAAGTTATCTCTTTCTTTTTTTTTTGAGACAGGGTCTCGCTCTATTGCCCAAGCTGGAGGGGAGTGGTGCAATCTTGGCTCACTGTAACCTCTGCCTCCTGGGTTCAAGTGATTCTCCTGCTTCAGCCACCTGAGTAGCTGGGGTTGCAGGTATGCACCACCACGCTCAACTAATTTTTGAATTTTAAGTAGATACAGGGTTTCACCATGCCAGACTGGTATCGAACTCTTGACCTCGAGTGATCCATCTGACTTGACCTCCCAAAGTGTTGGGATAACAGGCAAGAGCCACTGTACCTGGCCTAGGAAATTCATTCTTATGCTACGCACAATAAATTGACAGACATTCAGCCTTGAGAGAAATATCAGCCTATTTTTCCACTTCAGCAGGTTTACCTTTTCCAAATCTGTTTTTCCAAATTATGAGTTGAATATTCCATTCTTGTGAGCAGAACCAAAAGGTCCCATAGAAAAATGGTTATAGATTTACTTAATCCATCTTAGTTAGAGTAAGAATGGGGAAAAAATATCACACAAAAAAAGATGAATCAGAATTTGCTTCAGTCATGATTGAGGTAATTTGTGCAGGTGAAATAAGAACACATCCACACAAGTACTCACCAAGACAGTTGCAGGTGGGCAGTTCAGAATCTTTAGTTACAGACACTAGGTTTTTTGTAGGGTTAGTAAAGAAGTTCATAGCATAATCATTAAAATTTTTCTGTGCACTGTCCACTGTGGAAAACTCTGATGTTCCAACACGGGATGAACACACTTCCTCTTCACTTTTGGTAGAAACCACTGTAATTCCACCTGAACACACTACATTTACATTCCTGAGAGTTAGTGCTGACTCCGGTAAGGGTGTTTCTTGAGAGATACCAGGCAAGGTTGGCAGTCTCTGATCCATGAGTTGCTCCTTAACAACCTGCTGAAACCGTATTTGGTCATCGCCTGCCATCACGTTAGCACACTGGTGAGGCGGAGAGGAGGGCTGGGTCAAAGGATGGGCTTTCTGATTGGCATTCACCGTTAACTGTACCTGAGAATTATAAGCTTTATCAGTGAATGCCTTCCCGTTGGATTCCGTTTTAAGATGAAATAAGCTGAGTGAATCCAATGGTTCAACCTTCGTCTTTTCCTCTGCTGATTCAGGATATTTCCGTAATTTTATTTGAGTGAGTGGAGGAAATACTGTTTTGGGTTGCATAATGGACCTCGTTTGAGCCAGTGGTTTCCATATTTTGGTTGAGGAAGAAATTTTCCCAAATACAGTAGGAAAATCATGGGGACAAAATTGCCCAAAATTTTGAAATTTCGATGCTATCCAAATGTCGCATATTGTGCCATACATATAGGACAACTTTTCCCACTTCTGCTGATCATTTTCTTGATAACTTACAACTGTGGGCTTCTTTTTCCGCCGATCTCTTGATGGGGTAGATTTTGTCTTTTTCTGGGTTGGGTTCTTTTGCTTTGTTAATGATGAACCATGATTATTGTGTACACTTGAAGGCGGTTTCTGTTGTATTGTGCCCTTCTCCTGATTGTATTTTTGCTGTACATTACACGTTACAGGGCTTGTTGGTGTACTTTCAACATTTTTGTCCTCTGGTTTTATGTAATTGAACTTAATTATTGAAGCAAGTTGTGTCAACTGTGTTGCAACGTCTTCCTCAATTTGAGTATGGGTTGCATCCTGACATGATAGATCATTTGAGTCCAAATTTTTGCTGCTGTCCAGTAACTGGTTGCAGTACTCCACTTCATTATTTCTTGGTGGCAATTGATGCAAATCATTGGAACAATTGTCAAGAGTAATTATCCCTTGAGCAATACTTTTATTGGTGTCAATCTTGGGTGAATTTGATTTTGGTATAAAAAGAGATAATGAATTGGTGACTTTTGAATATTCATGTGACTTTGTGGATGCTTGGTTAGTAGCTGAGCTGATATGTGAGTTGGCTTGCCCATTGAAAACCACCGTGTTGCATGAACTTTGTTTTTCCAAAGATGGACAGTGATGAAGTTTTTGTGGCTCTCCTTGTAAGTTTGGGTCTTGGAGGTCTTTTCTTACAGTGTAAAGGATAGCTTTGCAGCTATTAAGCAAACTGGCTGTTCTCTGCTCTGATTCTTCATCCTTCTCTGACTTTGATGGGGAGGAATTCTCTGACGGGGCTTCTGAGAGTTGAGTCAGGGCCTCTATGGCTACCACTTGCTCCAATGTTAATCTCCTATCTTTCATTAACGATAAGAGACTTGGTTGAACGGGAGATCCATCTTTTGGTTCTTTACTTGGTATATTCTCCGGAGTTTTTGGTTGATCACCTTCATTGTGTATACTAGCATGACGATGTATGTTGGAGTGTGAAGAATGTGGAATGGAATTGCAGTTAAAGCCAGGCTGCTGGAAAACTAAAACATTACTTCTCGCCTTGAGATGATCACAACTCATATCAGTAGCAACGGAGCTCATAGCGTTATTATGGTTTGCAGTGTCTTTTAGGAATTTATAAGAACTGTTTTCCAATGTCTTGCCGAATTCTTCAATATTGAATTTTTTAAATGAAACATTTGTTTCAGCTGGTAAATAGTGCACATGTTTAATGCCATTTCTTACGGTTTGTACAAACAATTTTGGAGATTTGATTCGTTTCTTGTCAACTTCAGAGTTTTTTGATTTTTCAGCTTCTGGGACATTAGCACTAAAATCTCCTTTCACATGATCAGTTAAATGTGATTTCTTGTTTTGTGTCCACTTCTCCACCTCGATGCCTGTCATGCTGTCTTCATTTTTAGTTACATTTTCAACAGGATGTGGGTTCAATTCCAATTTTTGTTCTCCCCCATGACCACATCTACTGTAGTCCATGGATTCTGACTTGGGGCCATTTACTGGTTTGTTGTCAAAATCTGCCTGTAAAATACAGAAATTACTCATGTCATCTATTTAAATATCTGAATAACAGCCATAAGAAGATTAAAATATAATAGCAACTAAATGTAAAGCCCCTGTGGATACAGCCTAAAATATTATTTTCGCTTTTCACATGTTCAGTGAAGTCATAAAATACCAAAAGGGCATAATATACAAAAAAAAAAGACAACTAGGCTAGGCGTAGTGGCTCACACCTGTAATTCTAGAACTTTGGGAGGACAAGATGGGAGGATAGCTTGAGCCCAGGAGTTCAAGACCAGCCTAAGCAAGATGGTGAAACCCAGTCTCTAGCAAAAATACAAAAAAAAAATTAGTCAGGTATGGTGATGCACACCTGCAGCCCCAGCTACTCGGGAGGCTGATGGTGACAGCATCACTTCAGCACAGGAGATGGAGGTTCCAGTGAGCCAGAACTGTGCTACTACACTCCAACCTGGGTGACAAAGTGAGACCTCTTCTCCAAGAAACAAAAGCAAAGGCCAGGGGTGATGGCTCACACCTGTAATCCCAGCACTTTGGGAGGCTGAGGTGGGTGGATCACGAAGTCAGGAGTTCAACACCAGCATGGCCAATATGGGGAAACCCTGTCTCTACTAAAAATACAAAAATTAGCAGGACGTGGTGTAGTCTCAGCTTCTTGGGAGGCTAAAACATAAGAATCTCTTGAACCCAGGAAACGGAGGTTGCAGTGAGCCAAGGTCATGCCACTGCGCTCCAGCCTGGGCGACAGAGCAAGACTCCGTCTCAAACAAACAAACAAACAAAAACAAACTCCACAGAACTATCAAAATATCATACCTGCTAATATTTTGATTTCCCCCAAATAGTATTTTTAAAGTTAAAAAAAATTAAAATAAAAAGTTTCTTTGTAGAGACAGGGTCTTACTATGTTGCCCAAGCTGTTCTCTTAACTTGTGGGCTCCAGCAATCCACTCACCTTGGCCTCCAAGTAAAAATTTAAACTAGGCCACGTCTGTACTTGACCTAGGAGACAGAGGTTGCAGTGAGGCGAGATTGCCCTACTGCACTCAGGCCTGGTGACACAGCAAGACTCCATCTCAAAAAATAAAAAATAAATAATAATTAAAAAAATTTAAACTATAGGCTGGGCGCGGTGGCTCACGCCTGTAATCCCAGCACTTTGGGAGGCTGAGGCAGGCAGATCACAAGGTCAGGAGTTTGAGACCACCGTGGCCAATATGGTGAAACCTCATCTCTACTAAAAATACAAAAAAAATTAGCCAGGCATAATAGTAGGCACCTGTAGTCCCAGCTAATCGGGAGGCTGAGGCAGGAGAGTCCCTTGAACCTGAGAGGTGTTGGTTGCAGGGAGCCAAGATTGTGTCATTGCACTCCAGCCTGGGTGACTGAGACTGTCTCTTAAAAGAACAAAAATCAACAACAAAAAAACCCACAATTTAAACTACTTTTACATCAGTAGTGTTCATTAGACAATATCCATTTATTTATTTTTATTATATGTTCTAATTAATTAATTTTTTTTTCAGACAGAATCTTGCTCTGTTGCCCAGGCTGGAGTGCAGTGGTATGATCTCAGACCACTGCAACCTCCGCCTCCTGGGTTCAGGCAATTCTCCTCCTCAGCCTCCCTAGTAGCTGGGATTACAGGCGCCCACCACCACACCCAGCTAATTTTTGTATTTTTAATAGAGATGGGTTTCACCATGTTGGCCAGGCTGACCCCTGGTGATCTGCCCACCTCAGCCTCCCAAAGTGCTGGCATTACCGGTGTGAGCCACCGTGCCCAGACATACCTATTATTTTGACACAAACTGTTTTCAAATAGAACATACACATAGAAAGGTGTACAAATCACAAGTATATAGCTTTTTAAATTTTCACAAAATGAGTTGTTAAGTATACTTGTAGTCCATTCTCATTGTATAGTAAGTTCACTGATTAAATACATAACAAAGTTATCATTTTTTCTGCTGGACATGGGCATTGGGTTATTTTTAGTGTTTGGGTCTTTAAAGTAACTGCTATAGTTTCAATTTCCTTCCTTCCTTCCTTCCTCCCTCCCTCCCTCCCTCCTTTCTCAGGGTCTCACTCTGTCACTCAGGTTGGAGTGTAGTGGTACAATCATGGTTCACTGCGGCTTCAACCTCCCAGGCTTACATGTTGCTTCCTAGCTCGGCCTCCCGAGTAAGCTGGGACCACAGGCACATACCACCATGCCTGGTTAATTTTTTCGTATTTGTTTAGAGACAGGATATCACTATGTTGCCCAGGCTGGTCTCAAAACTCCTGGATTCAAGTGGTCTGTTCACCTTGACCTCCCAAAGTGCTGGGATTACATGCATGAGCCACTGCACCCAACCTAATTTTTCTTATTGAGATGAATTTACATGACATGAAATCCATCACTTTACAGTTGAAAAGTATACAATTCAGCTGGGCGTGGTAGCTCATACCTGTAATCCCAGCATTTTGGGAGGCCTAGACAAGCGGATCACCTGAGGTCAGGGTTCAAGACCAGCCTGGCCAACATGGCAAAACCCTTCTCTACTAAAAATACAAAAATTAGCTGGACGTGATGGCGGGTGCCTGTAATCCCAGCTACTCAGGAGGCTGAGGTGGGAAAATCGCTTTAACACAGGAGGCAGAGGTTGCAGTGAACCAAGATTGTGCCATTGTACTCCTGCCTGGGCAACAAGAGTGAAACTCCATCTCAAAAAAAAAAAAAAGAAGAAGAAGAAGGAGAAGAAGGAGGAGGAGGAAGAGAAGGATGAGGAGGAGAAGAAGAAGAGGAAGAGGAAGAGGAAGAAGAGGAAGAAGAAGGAGAAGAAGAAGAAGAAGAAGAAGAAGAAGAAGAAGAAGAAGAAGAAGAAGAAGAAGAAGAAGAGTACAATTCAGTGGTTTTTAGTTTATTTGTACTGTTGTGCAACCATAGCCATTCTCTTCTTCCAGAGCATTTTCAAAACCCCAAAGAGAAATGCTGTGCCCTATTTAAGCAATAACTCCCTATTCCCTCCTCTAATCCTTATTGATCTACTGTCTTTTCTTTTTTTTTTTGAGACAAGGTCTCACTGTGTTCCCCAGGCTGGAGTACAGTGGCATGATAATGGCTCACTGTAGCCTCGAAGTCCCAGGCTCAAGTTATCCTTCCACCTCACCCTCCTGAGTAGCTGGGTCTACAGGCGCCTGTAAACACGTCTGGTTAATTTATATTTTTCCTATTTTTTGTAGAGACAGGGTCTCTCTATGTTGCCAAGCCTGATTTTGGAGTGCTGGGCTCAAGCAAGTCTCCTGCCTCAGCCTCTAGAGAAGCTGTGACTTCAGACTAATTTTGAAAAACCTTGAAACAGCTCATCAGACATACCACAGGAATTGAGACAGTGGAGTGTTTCCATTGATATTAATTGTAAAAAGAACGATAATTCCAATTACACAGTGTATACACATTTGAAAACTTCATGTTGTACATGATAAATATATACAATATTTCTTTGTAAATTCAGTAAAAGAATGAATGAAAAAACAATGAGCCGGGTGCAGTGGTATGAACCTGTAGTCCTACCTGCTGGGTAGGCTGAGGTTAGAGGATCCCTTGAGACTGGGAGTTCAAGGCTGCAGTGAGATACTATTGTGCCACTGTTCCCCAGCCAGGTTAAAAAAATGGGACACCGTCTCAATAAATAAATAAATAAATAGGCCGGGAGCAGTGGCTCATGCCTGTAATCACAGCACTTTGGGAGACAAATGCAAGCAGATTACGAGGTCAGATAGAGACCATCTTGACCAACATGGTGAAACCTCGTCTCTACTAAAATACAAAAAAAAAAAATTAGCCGGGCATGGTGGTGCACGCCTGTAGTCCCAAGTACTCTAGAGGCTGAGGCAGGGGAATCTCTTGAACCTGGGAGGCAGAGACTGCAGTGAGCAGAGATCACACCACTGCACTCCAGCCTGGCGACAGAGTGAGAATCTGTCTCAAAAAAATGAAAAAAAAAAAAAAAAAAAAAAATTGGTAATCTCTTGGGAATAGGAGACCACTAGACTAGGTTGCCTAAGGAGATGTGAATTGGCCTAGGTCATAAACATAGAAATTCAACACTATAACTGATCAGTGGTGGAATCACTGCACTCCAGCCTGAGCAACAAAGTGACACCCTGCCTCTTGGGCAGGAGAATCGCTCGAACCCAGGAGGCGGAGGTTGCAGTGAGCCAAGATCATGCCATTGCACTCCAGCTTGGGCAATAAGAGTGAAACTTCGTCTCAAAAAAAAAAAAAGAATAAAAATGCCTAAGATTAAACAGATTATCATGTTGCCAAAAGACACATTGTTTATACCAAGGTTCAGCAAACTTTTCTGTAAAGGGTCAGATAGTAAATATTTTAGGCTTCATGTGCCATACAACCTGTCACAATTACTCCTGTTGTATCTAGTAAGCAGCCTCACAAATATTATGCAAACTAATAAGTGTGGTAGTATTGCAAAAAGTCTATTTATGGACACTAAAATGCAACCATCATATAAATATTACATGTCACACACATACACAAGAGATGTAAGAAAAAGAGTATTTAGGCCAGGCGTGGTGGTTCATGCCTGCAATCCTAGCACTTTGGGAAGCCGAGGTGGGCAGATCAGAGATCAGGAGATCAAGACCATCCTGGTTAACACGGTGAAACCCTGTCTCTCCTAAAATACAAAAAAATTAGCCGGGCATGGTGGCGGGCGCCTGTAGTCCCAGTTACTTGGGAGGCTGAGGCAGGAGAACGGGGTAAACCCTGGAGGCGGAGCTGGCAGTGAGCTGAGATTGTGCCACTGTACTCCAGCCTGGGCGAGAGAGCGAGACTCTGAGAAGAGGACAGGACAGGACAGGAAAGGAAAGGAAAGGAAAGGAAGAAGGAAGGAAGGAAGGAAGAAAGAGGGAGGGAGGGAGGGAAGGAAGGAAGGGAAGAAAGAAAGGAAGAAAGAAAGAAAAAAAATATTTAGTCCAGGAATGGTGGATCACGAGAGGTCAGGAGTTCAAGACCAGCCTGGCCAAGATGGTGAAACCCCCTCTACTAAAAATACAAAAATTAGCTGGACGCGGTAGCAGGTGCCTATAATCCCAGCAACTCGGGAGGCTGAGGCAGGAGAATCACTTGAATCTGGGGGCAGAGGTTGAAATGAGCCAAGATTGAGCCACTGCACTCCAGCCTCAGCGACAGAGTGAGACTCCGTCTCAAAAAAAAAAAAAAAAATTTTTTTAAACGTAGGGAAAGTCTTCCAAAGCAAGAGTAAAGGGTGAGAAGCTGTAAAATAAATGACAGGCAGAGCATGTCGCCTTCCGCCTGTAATATCAGCACTTTGGGAGGTCGAGGCAGGCAGATCATCTGAGGTCAGGAGTTCAAAACCAGCCTGACCAACATGGTGACACTCCCGTTCTACTAAAAAGACAAAAATTACCCGGCGAGGTGGCACATGCATGTAAATCCCAGCTACTCGGATGGCTAAAGCATGAGAATCGCTTGAATTCGGGAGGAGGTTGCAGTGAGCCGAGATAGCACCACTCCACTCCAGCCTGGGTGACAGGGCGAGCCTCCATCTTAAGAAAATAAAAAGTTACTAGTGTTTAACACTAATAGGATTGCAAAAAGAGAAGTCTTAGTTTCTGACTCGATACTTTTAATTTTACAGATGTGCATATCCAAGAACACTGAGAACTTCAATGTATGTATTTATCTATAGGAAAGATCTTGAGGTCCTTCTAAGATTTGTGTACGGAAAGGGCGGGACACAGCGGCTCACGCCTGGATTCCCAGCACTTTGGAAGGTCGTGGCAGGCAGACTTGACTCCAGCATGCCTGAAGTTTGAAACCAGCCTGGGTGACATAGTGAAGCTCGGTGTCTACTAAAAATTAGCCAAGCATGGTTGTGCACGCCTCTAGTCTCATCGACTTGGGAGGTTGAAGCGGGAGGATCACGTGAACCTGGGAGGCGCAGGTTCCAGGGAGCCGAGGGCGAACCACTGCACTGCAGCCTGGGCGAGAGAGACCCTATCCAAAATAATACTTATTCTTTATTATTATTATTATTATTATTATTATTATTATTATTATAGTAATCTTCGAGTCGGAGTCTTGCTCTGTCGCCCCGGCTGGAGTGCAATGGTGAGATCTCGGCTTACTGCAACCTCCGCCTCCCAGGTTCAAGCGATTCTCCCACCTCAGCCACCCGTGTAGCTGGGATTACAGGCTTGCACAACCACACCCAGCTAATTTTTGTATTTTTAATAGGGACTGGGTTTTGCATCTTGGCCAGACTGGTCTCTCACTCCTGCCTAGGCAGGCGGATCACCACTACACTCTAGCCGGAGCAACAGAATGAAATTCTGTCTTAAATAAGAAAAAAAAAAAAGAAAAGAAAATCTTCATAAGACATTTGCACTAATTAATGAGCTTAATTAAGAACTCTTGAGCTTTGTTATTAGTTATATTTCATATCTTTTTTTTTTTTTGAGGTGAAGTCTCGCCCTGTCACCCAGGCTGGAGTGCAGTGGAGCGATCTCGGCTCACTGCAAGCTCCGCCTCCCGGGTTTAGGCCATTCTCCTGCCTCAGCCTCCCGAGTAGCTGGGAATACAGGCGCCCGCCGCCACACCTGGCTAAATTTTTGTATTTTTAGTAGAGGTGGGGTTTCACCGTGTTAGCCAGGATGGTCGCAATCTCCTGACCAAGTGATCCGCCCATCTTGGTCTCCCAAAGTTCTGGGATTACAGGCATGAGCCACTGAGCCCAGCCTGTTTCATATCACTTTTAAAAATTATCCTAGGAAGAGAACTTGCTCTGGGACCATCCTACCCACTCGGAAGCAAGAATAATGCTGAACTCCTTAGATCAAGTCTGGGTCTAGTAGTTCCTACGCCCGCTCCATTTTCTCATTTTTCCAGATTCCCATTGTCTTGATAATCTTATATCCAGTCTAAAGGAGCAATGTGGTGTTTTATTCTGAAATGACCGAGTCATTTGAACAGAATCTGACTATAGCCCCTCCGCCACAAACACACACACACACACACACACACTCCATACATGCAGTATTTCCTGCTTCAAGAAAAAGCTACTACAAAAACAACAACAACCAATAAAGAAACAGCTACTCAAATCATATAGAAAAATAAAGCCTTTCAAAGTCTGTTCGTTGACATGGTCAAATAAGATCTTTACTAGAGGTAGCTCAAGGTTTGTTAACAGTTTTTTATCTTCACTAATAACCATTCCCTCTAGCATTTTTTAGACATTTTTTCCCCCTAATAACCCTCCCCATGAAATTTTAATACCATGGACATACCATTTGGGTACTGTGACCCAATTGTGATGTCTTAGATTGTCCTCCACTCACCAACATCCAATTTTCATTTCTTTTGAGAATGCATAAAGTAAATATATCAAATTGTTGAGGAAAGACCAAATTATTAATGAAGTATTATGTGAAACACAACCATGGGCAGCCCACAAAGTATTTATGTCTAGTCAGAAGTGACACTGTCAGGACCTATGCTGTCAGCCTGAAAACTGAGTGTTTGTGGAAAAAATTCAGAGACAACCACTTGTGCCTTCATAATGTTGACTTTATACTGTATTCACTTCCTCCCAATGACACTACTAAGAAGTATAGAGGTCAGGGCCTGTTCTGCAACCAATCACCATACAGTGCCCAGTACGACTGACAGTTTAATTAAACCAAATTTAAATAAAAAGAAAAGATTGGCTGAGCATGGTGGCTCATACCTGTAATCCCAACAGTTTGGAAGCCGCAGTGAGTGGATCACTTGAGGTAAGGAGTTCAAGACCAGCCTGGCCAACATGGCAAAACCCTGGCTCTACAAAAACTACAAAAATTAGCCAGGCGAGGTGGCACATGCCTGTAATCTCATCTACTTTGGAGGCTGAGGTATGAGAATCTTCTTTTTTTCTTTTGAGATGGAGTCTCACTCTGTCACCCACGCTGAAGTGTAGTGGCGCCATCTTGGCTCACTGCAACCATCCCCCGGTTCAAGTGATTCTCCTGCCTTAGCCTCCTGAGTAGCTGGAATTACAGGTGTGCCCTATCACACCAGGCTAATTTTTGTATTTTTACTAGAGATGGGGTTTGCCATGTTGGCCTTCCAAAATGCTGGGATTACAGGGTGTGAGCCACTGTGCCTGACCATGAGATTTCTTGAACCTGGAAGGCAGAGGTTGCAGTAAACCGAGATGGCACCACTGCACTCCAGCCTGGGGGCGACAGAATGAGGCTCTGTCAAGAAAGAAAAGGAAAGGAAAGGGAAAGGGAAGGAAAGGGGAAAGGAAAGGGGAAAGGAAAGGAAAGGGGAAAGGAAAGGGGAAAGGAAAGGGGAAAGGAAAGGAAAGGGGAAAGGAAAGGGGAAAGGAAGGGGAAAGGAAGGGGAAAGGAAAGGGAAAGGAAAGGAAGAAAACAACTGGCTACCCACCAAAGATTCACCTAAGGAGAAATCTAAAATGAACATTTAAGGCAAAAACAACAAAAATATCTTCAAAGAAGACCTGTACAACAGTTTTCCCCAAAGTTTTTCCAACAACTTTATTTTCCCAAAGAAGTGAAATGAACTAATTTGACTAATTCAGAATTTTAGCCATCAATTTATTTTTCCTTTTTTTTGGGATAGAAAGGAAAGCTGGCCGGGAGCAGTGAATCATGCCTATAATCCCAGAACTTTGGGAGGCTGAATCACCAGAGGTCAGGAGTTCAAGACCAGCCTGACCAACACAGTGAAACCCCATCTCTACTAAAAACACAAAAATTAGCCGGACGTGGTGGCACATGCCTGTAATCTCAGCTACTTGGGAGGCTGAGGCAGGAGAATCACTTGAACACGGGAGGCAGAGGTTGCAGTGAGCTGAGATTGTACCACTGCATTCCAGCCTGGGCGACAGAGTGAGACTCTGCCTCATACATATACACACACACACACACAGAGTAAAATAATAGAAAACAAAAGAAGTCAGCTATTAAACCAAGTGTCGAATACCTAATATTCTTGGAACTTTGCCTCTGATCTGTTTCCCTACTCTGACTATAGCCATCAGCTGAGAGACTCGAAGTCCATAGAAAGTCAGTGCTGCCCCAAAGGTGGGTCTGAGAAACTGTGTGGCCCTAGACTCCACTCTCCTTACCTTGGTGATATAGGGTCTCATGGCTCCTCCACATCTAGGTTGGTTGGGAGTCACAGCAGAGACTTCAGAAGTTTCCAAAATCTCTTCACTAAAGCCAGGCTTCTTTTCTTTTCACTTTATTGCCAAGGCTGTAGTGCAGTGAGAGGATCCCAGCTCACTGCAACCTCGATCTCTTAGGCTCAAGGGATCCCCTGAAGCTCAGCTACTTTTGCTTTTGTAGAGACAAGGTCTCACTATGTTGCCCAGGCTAGTAGTGTCAAATTCCTGAGCTAAAGATATCCTCCTGCCTTGGCCTCCCAAAGTGCTGGGATTAGTTTCATATTCTAATTTTCTCATTCCTACCCCCAACAAGAACTCCACCCTCATCTGGCCAGGGCGTCTTAGAACTCAAAAGAAATCCTTTCAAATCGGGGGGAAGGAGGGGGGTGAAGGGCGGAGGGGAAGTTGAGCAGGTTGTTAATCGAGGGAGGGATCAAAAACCTCTATTTAATTTTCTTTTAATGTGCAAATTGAAGATTGGCTCCAAATGTGTAGAAAATCATGACTGACCTAAGAGCTAATGCTCTGTGTTCACAGGTATTCCTGGCCATCCTCCTTTTTCTTTGGGGCTATGAGACAGTACAATTTATTCTCAAAGGAGGAAAAACCTAAGACCATCCAATCTGCCTCAAACTGTCATTCTACCAATTTCCCTCCTTATTCAAATATCTTAAACTTCTACCCAAATTATAATTGAATTATCAGTCAGATTCAATCATTTCTTAAATACCACAGACTTAACTTGCTCATGACCCCTTAAGGGTCTGGTTTGTAGACCTCCACTTAAAACTTAATTTTCACTTAAAACTCTCTAAAATGTAGATCTCCCTTGAAGCTTCACTGTCACACCTCTTGGCCCCTTGATGAGCCTACTATTAGAGGACTCTACTTTATTTTCACTTTTTTGTTGTTTCGATTTTGGTAGAGACTGAGTCTCAGTTTGTTGCCCAGGCTGGGATTACAGGCATATGCCGCCTTGCCCAGGCCCTAGAGGACTCTAAAGCAAAACCTAACTTCTCATTCTTCACACTTTCCATGAACAATCCCCCACCCATGCTTAAGGTTAATAACCAACTCTGCTGATTAGTGTATTCTTTTCAGTATCTTAACTATTTTATATATTTTTAAGAACATGGGTTTGGCAGGAATCAAACAACAAACTTTGGAGCAGAGCTAGTAATAACATGTATTAAAGAGGTTCATTGTGAGGATTACATGAATCAACATATTCCTATACACTGTGGGTTGTTGTTGTTAAGAGACAGGGTCTTGCTATATTGCCCAGGCTGGTCTCAAACTCCTGGGCTCAAGCAGTCCTCTCACTTTAGCTTCCCAAAGTGCTGGGATTACAGGTGTGAGACACCAGACCCAGCCAAATTGCTGGACTTTAGTATATGCTGAAAATGAACTGACTTGTTTAAAGGAAAAATGCATATTAGATAGTTCTTCCTTTTCTATTTGTCCTCCAACATTTAAGAAAAACCTAGTAATTCTGGTCTCAAACTCACAATTAATAAAAGAATATTGGGCCAGGCACGGTGGCTTATGCCTGTAATCCCAGCACTTTGGGAGGCTGAGGTGGGCAGATCATGAGGTCAAGTGTTCGAGACCAGCCTGGCCAACATGGTGAAACCCACTCTCTACTAAAATATACAAAAAATACAGCCAAGTCTCTACTAAAATTACAAAAATTAGCTGGGCGTGGTGGCACACATCTGTAATCCTAGCTACATGGGAGGCTGAGGCAGGAGAATTGCTTGAACCTGGGAGGCGGAGGATGCAGTGAGCTATCACAGCACTGCACTCCAGCCTGGGTGACAGAGTGAGACTCCATCTCAAAACCAAACAAACAAAAAAGAATATTTATGAACACCTATTATTATGTACTGAGAATCTACTACTTGCCAGGTATCATTATGAACAGCACTTCATAGGAATTCTCTCATTTGCATCTCCTACTAAGCAATATCAATATTTCCACTCACTGAATGTTTCTTATTCAGATCAGTATCAAGAGCCAGGCCTCAAACCAGAGGTCTAACAACAAGGTCCTAATGTCTAGCCCCCAGGCACTGTTCTAAAATTAACAATTCAGTAGCGAATAATAACTGTTAACATTCACAATGAATTCCACTGGATACTAATGCTAACTAAGATGCACTGAATTAAAGTTACAATGAATGAATTAAAGTTACTTCTTTTGGTAGTTTACTTTCTTAGATTGTACGAATTATTAAATTTCCAAATCCACTGGCCTGTTTTATTCATTTGTGTGTGAAAGGATGTTAACTGTGAGTTGTAGGAGTATAGCATTGCTATTCAAAATATTACCATCTTAAGTCCAAAATCAATATTTACAGTAACACTGAGCTCAGAGCAAACTGTTAGGGAAAACGGGTAAATTTAGAACTCAATTTAGAATCCAATTCTTAACTAGGTGCGGTGGCTCATGCCTGTAATGCCAGCACTTTTGGAGGGCGAGACAAGAGGATTGCTTGAGTCCAGGAGATCAAGACCAGCCTAGGCAACATGGCGAAGTCCCATCTCTACAAACAATTTAAAAATCAGCCAGGTGTGGTGGTGTGTGCCTGAAGTCCTAGCTACTCAAGAGGCTGAGGCAGGAGAATCGCTTGAGCCCAGCTGGTCAAAGCTGCAGTGAGCTGAGAATGAGACTGTCTCACAAAAATAATCTGTTCCTTGAGGATGTGGTCAAAGGTCATAGTCCATTTTCCCTCCAAATATTTCTTGGACTACAAACCTCCTCATTTCTGCATAATCCTGATATGTTCTATATTTTTATCTTTTTCTTCATATTTTATAACTTCATATAACTGGGAGACTAAGATCCAGTGAAAACTTATTAGCATTAAAAAATACCCCAGGGCTGGACATGCCTGCAATCCCAGCACTTTGGGAGGCTGAGGTGAGCAGATCATTTGAGGTCAGGACCAGCCTGGGGTTTCACCTTCAATATGGTAAAACCCTATCTCTAAAAAAATTTTAAAAGTAACAGCAAAAACTGCAGTTACTTTTGCACCAACCTGATACAAATATTAGCCAGGCAAGGTGGTGCATGCCTGCAGTCCCAGATACTCAGGAGGCTAAAGTGGAAGGGATCACTTGAGTCTGGGAGGCAGAGGTTGCAGTGAACTGTGGTCACACCACTGCACTCCAGCCTGGATGACAAGAGGGAGACCGTCTCTCAAAAAACAAAACAAGACAACAAAAAATCCCCCAGTATAAATTTCCATATTAATTTTTAAAAAACCAAATTAAAAGACCATACAATTGTAGATTAATCAGACAAGATTAAATCACACTAGTTTTACAAATAAGGTTTACGTTCACTCATACTGTAAAGGCTCAATATAGAAGGCAGACTTCAACAACCCTTTGTTTTTTTGAGATGAAGTCTCACTCTGTCACCCAGGGTGGAGTGCTGTGGCGTGATCTTGGCTCACTGCAACCTCCGCCTCTTGGGTTCAAGTAATTGTCCTGCCTCAGCCTCACTAGTAGCTGGGATTACAGGCATCGGCCACCATGGCCAGCTAATTTTTGTATTTTTAGTAGAGACGGGGTTTCACCATGTTAGACAGGCTGCTCTCGAACTCCTGACCTCACGTGATCTGCCCTTTTTTTTTTTTTTTTAATTCAAATACCATTTAAATGACCCTTAAGAGCTCAGGAGATTCTTCTTATGACAAATCTTGTTTTCTTAAGATAATTGTTTTTTCTTTTTTTTTTTGAAAGGGAGTCTCGCTCTGTCGCCCAGGCTGGAGTGCAGTGACGAAATCTCGGCTCACTGCGAGCTCCGCCTCCCGGGTTCCCGCCATTCTCCTGCCTCAACCTCCTGAGTAACTAGGACTGCAGGTGCCCGCCACCACGCCCGGTGAATTTTTTGGGTTTTTAGTAGAGACAGGGTTTCCCCATGTTAGCCAGGATGGTCTGTATCTCCTGACCTCATGATCCGCCCTCCTCGGCCTCCCAAAGTGCTGGGATTACAGGCATAAGCCACCGCACCTGGCCAGATCCTGTTTCCTACTAGGGTTTAGCCAGTATCAAGTCATCCTTTGTGGAATGCTCCCTCATGATCAAAGATAACTTTCAGGGACCTTGCCTAACTCCAAGCAGAAGGCCATCAGATAACTAGTTAATTCATGATCCAACAAGGCACCAATCAAGGTTTAGGCTTTTAGTTCTTTCACTGTTGGCCCTGTGGTCTTGAGTCTGTAGTCAGTTCCTCTAATGTTACCCCTTAAAGAAAAAACTAGTGTCTATTTGTCTCAGCTTTCTAAGAACATTAGCTGCAAGAATACTGAGTATTTATTTACCATCAGCACTTAGCTGGTGGTAATATGCACAGAAGTGTTTACACATTCCTAAGAGAAAAATCAGAGAGCTTTCTGGAGCCAAAGTTTGAAGATCTGTAAACCTTCCCCTGCTGGCTCTTTCCCCACAGACAATAACAAGTAAGTCTTTCCTATCTTAAGAAAATAAAACCTGGGTGGTGGTTCACGCCTGTAATCCCAGTACTTCTGGGAGGCTGAAGTGGGTGTATAAGGAGATCCAGACCATCCTGACTAACACGGTGAAAACCAGCTCTACTAAAAACAGAAAAAGAAAGAAAGAAAACAAAATCTTCTGGGGATAGTTAGCTAATACCCTACCACATCGCACCATTTTACAACCAAAGTCCTCCAAATAATTGTCTGCAGTCACTGTCTAACATGCACTCTTCAAATCTACTACAATTAGGATTTTGTTCCCACCACTACATTGAAACTATTCAAGATTCACCAACGTAGTCCCCACTGCCAAATTCAATGGAATGCCAGAATCATCATCATCATATATATATATATATATATATATATATTCTGGTTATTTTTTTTTTTTTTTTGAGATAAAGTTTGGCACTGTTGCCTAGGCTGGAATTCAGTGGCAGAATCACAACTCACTGCACTATTGAATTCCTGGGTTTGAGCCTCCTCCTGCCTCAGCCTCTCAAGTAGCTGGGAATACAGGCACGCACCATCATGCCTGGCTAATTTTTAAATTTTTTGTAGGGACAAGGTCTCATTATGTTGCCCATGCTGGTCTCAAACTCCTGGGCTCCAGAGGTCCTCCTGCCTCAGCCTCCCAAAGTATTGGGAAAAAAGGCTGAGTGCCCCCACACCTGACTAGAATATATTTTGTTACTATTATTCACTTCTTTAGGATCCTCGCTTCAATCCTCCACTCTTTATTTCACTTACCTTTGCTGGCTCCCATGTCCACCTATAAATGATGGTGTTCCCCTTTGCCCTCTGTCCAGTCTCTCCACTTGTCCACATACTTGGTGTCAACCTACACTTATTTGCTGATAACTCCCCTATCAAGACAAGATCTTTCTCCTGAATTCTGAACTCAGTCAACCACCAACTGGATATCTTGGCCAGACACAGTGGCTCATGCCTGTAATCCCAGCACTGTGGGAGGCCGAGGCGAATGGGTCACCTGAGGTCAGGAGTTCGAGACCAACCTCGCCAACATGGTGAAACTCCATCTCTACTAATAAAACAAAAATGAGCTGGGCGTGGTGGCAGGCGCCTAAAATTCCAGCTACTCAGGAGGAGGCTGAGGCAAGAGAATATCTTGAACATGGGAGGCGGAGGTTGCAATGAGCCAAAATAGTGCCACTGCCCTCCAGCCTGGGCAACAGAGCGACACTCCGTATCAAAAACAAAAACAAAAAAACAAAACTCAACCATGTCTAAAAGTCATGAGTAACCTCTTTCCCATACCTGCTTTAATAACCCAAAACCCACTTAATAATAACCCAAAACTCCTCAAAATATCCCCATGTTCAAGACCCAAATTCAGCCACCAAGTTCAGCAGAGTCGATCTATTTAGCACCTCTTCCATCCAGCCCATGTCCTCTACTCATACTCCTTCTGCCTCAGTGCCTTCACTCAACAAATGTAGAGTACCTAAAACATACTCTAGAAATGGTTAAGAAAATAAAAAAGATACCAGATTTATGGAGATCACACTCTAGTAGTTGTTCTGACAAACATTTTCCAAACCTAATCTATCAACTCACACCCTTTCAGGATTAGTCTCAGAATTGAGCGTGGCTTTAAGTATGTAGCACTTCCAATCATTCATATTGTTTTAAGTAAGCACTGTCCAACAGAACCAGATGAAATTAATATTAATAATATACTTTTGGCTGGGTGCAGTGACTCATGCCTCTAATCCCAGCACTTTGGGAGGCCAAGGTGGGTGGATCATAAGGTCAGGGGATCCAGACCATCCTGGCCAACATGGTGAAATTCCCTCTCTACTAAAGTACAAAAAATTAGACGGGTGTGCTGGCGGGGGCCTGTAGTCCCAGCTACTTGGGAGGCCGAGGCAGGAGAATTGCTTGAACCCAGGACGCAGAAGTTGCAGTGAGCCAAGATGACACCACTGCATTCCGACCTGGTGACAGAGGGAGACTCTGTCTCAAAAAAATAATAATAATAAATTTAAAATAATAATATACTTTTATTTAAGGCAATATCAAAAATATTATCAACATTTCAAAAATACAAACTAAATATTTGATTGTATTTCTATATATATTTTAAAGTATAAGTTACAATTAATACATCTCAATTTGATGCTAAATTTTTACTTATTTATTTATTTTGAGACAAGATATTTCTCTGTCGCCCAGGCTGGCGTGCAGTGGCACAATCTCGGCTCACTGAAACCTCTGTCTCTCAAGTTCAAGCAGTTCTCCTGCCTCAGCCTCCCAAGTAGCTGGGGTTACAGGCACCTGCCACCACACCCAGATAATTTTTGCATTTTTGGTAGAGATGGGGTTTCACCATGTTGCTCAGGATGGTCTCAAACTCCTGACCTCAGGTGATACCCCCACCTTAGGCTTCCCAAGTGCTGAGATGCCAGGCATGAGCTACCACACCCCGCATACATGCTACATTTTTAGTGACTAAAATAAAATGCAGGGATACCGAAATGATGAAGTTCTGTTTTAGAGACAAATGTTTTCTATTGCTTCAGTTTTCAAATTTAAATTGATTGAAATGAAATCACAAAGTCAGTTTCTTAGCTGCCCTACCCAAATTTCAAACATTAGACTGCAGTTTTAAGGGGCTCCTTCTAATATGAAACTCTCATTCCTTCAGGATGCATTCTGCACCTGGCTAAACATCAACATCACCAAGGGGGGCGTTTTAGAAAACCACAGCCTCTGCATTAATTCCTTAGGTCTGGAGCCTTGCCAAATGTTATTTCAAGCAGCCTTGCTTCAAGTCCTAGAATGCCCTTGTTATTCCACCCTTCCCCCATCCAACAGCCCCAAAATCACCCATTCATCTCTAAGAACTGGACAAAGGTGACAGTAAACTATGCATTTCTTAACCAGCTTCAGTTAGATTAAGCAACCCTCCCTTTACTATCTCTACACAGCCCTCTATCAAATCCACTGATGGTACTTACTGATTTGATTGCAATGCTATCCCTTCCTGGACTTCAAGGACAGATCTTGGTGCTTGTCCCCCAGGCTCAAAATTGTTTTATTTGGGAAACAACTGGAGAAATCTAAGGATGAACTTTGATAATGTAAAGGAATTGCAATACTGGCATAATCATGTAGAAAACTCTTATTATGAAGATATTTAAACTTAATGATGACAGCTTCCAGTCATTCACACAGAGAAAAAGACTTGTTTTCTTGAGATAAGAGATATAGTGGCCTTTATTGCATTCTTCTCTCAATTTGTTTTATGTTAAAAAACTGTCATTTCGGCCGGACGCAGTGGCTCATGCCTGTAACCCCAACACTTTGGGAGGCAAAGGTGGGCAGATCACCTAAGATCAGGAGTCCAAGACCAGCCTGGCCAACATGGCGAAACCCATCTCTACTAAAACTACAAAAAATTAGCTGGGCGTGGTGGTGGGTGCCTGTAATCCCAGCCGAGTGAGCCAAGATCACACCACTGCACTCCAGCCTGAGCAACAAGAGTAAGACTCTGTCCCCCCCAAAAATAATAATAGTAGAAATAATAATAATAATAAATGTTTGTATACTCATAAGAACATAACCAAATGTATGTTATTTGGTAGTGGGGTAATTACCAGGAACTTTTACTTTCTACATCATATATTTTGATGTGTTTATTTAATTTATATAATGACACTAAATAATTTTATAATAAACCTGATTAATTTTGTAATCAGATAAAATCAAATACCAATTTTATGCAAAAAAACACTGTGTTTTGACTACATGCCCATGCCTAGGAATCTTTCCTCTGGGAATTTAGCCCAAAGAAATCATAATACTTAAGAACTACATTGTCAAGCATCCACTTAGAAATGGTAAAACGTTATATAGACAACTATGAGACCAGGCGCGGTGGCTCACGCCTGTAATCTCAGCACTTTGGGTGCCGAGGACGGCAGATCACCAGAGGTCAGGAGTTGGAGACCAGCCTGGCCAACATGGTGAAACTCTGTCTCCACTAAAACTACAAAAATTGGCCGGGTTTGGTGGCAGCGCCTATAATCCCAGCTACTCGGGAGGCTGAAGCATGAGAATTGCTTGAACCTGGGAGGCGGAGGTTACCATGAGTCGAGATCAAACCACTGCACTCCAGCCTGAGGGACAAAGTGAGACTCTGTCTCCAAAAAAAAAAAAAAAAAAAGAGTAAGAATGATTATCTTATCAAGACCAGCCTGCCCAACATGGTAACACCCTGTCTCTACTAAAAATACAAAAAGGAGCCAGGCGTGGTGGCACACACTTGTAGTCCCAGCTACTTGGGAGGCTAAGGCAGGAGAATTGCTTGAACCCAGCAGGCAGAGGTTGCAGTGAGTGGAGTTCGCACCACTGCACTCCAGCCTGAGTGAGAGAGTGAGACTCTGTCTCAAAAAAAGAAAAAAAAACAAGTAAGTTTCTTATGCATTAGAAGGAAGACAATATGGGAGGGAGACATACATAGAGGATTCAACAATATTGGCAATGTCCTATTTCTTTTGTGTGTGTTTTATTTTTTGTTTGTTTTAAGACAGGGTCTCACTCTGTGAACCTGGATGGATTGCAGCGGCCGGATCACCGATCGCAGCTCGATGCAACTTCAACCTCCTGGGCTCAAGCCATCCTCCCACCTCAGGCTGCAGAGTAGCTGGGACTACAAGCACATGCCACCACACCTGGCTGGCAATGCTTTCTTTCTTTCTTTTTGAGACAGAGTCTCTCTCAGTCACCCCGGCTGGAGTGCAGTGATGCGATCTCAGCTCACTGCCTCCGCCTCTCAGGTTCAAGAGATTGTGCCCTCTCAGCCTCCCAAGTAGCTGGGATTACAGGCACCCGCCATCATACCCGGCTAATTTTTGTATTTCTTTTTAGTAGAGACAGGGTTTCACAGTGTTGTCCAGGCTGGTCTTGAACTCCTGACCTCGGGTGATCCACCCGTCTGGGCCTCCCAGAGTGCTAGGATTACAGGTGTGAGCAACCGCGCCTGGCCGCTTTATTTCTTAACTGCATGGTGATTGAGTGTTCTTTTTACTTTTTTTTGAGACAGAGTCTTGCTCTGTGACCCAGGCCGGAGCGCAGTAGCGTGATCTTGGCTCACTGTAACCTTTGCCTCACGGATTCAAGTGATTCTTCTAACTCAGCCTCCTGAGTAGCTGGGATTACAGGCGTCCAGCACCACATCCGCCTAATTTTTGTATTTTTATTTATTTATGTATTTACTTATTTATTTTTTGGAGACAGAATTATGCTCTGTCACCCAGGCTGGAGTACAGTGGCATAATCTTGGCTCACTAAAACCTCTGCCTCCTGGGTTCAAGTGATTCTCCTGTCTCAGCCTCCTGAGTAGCTAGGATTACAGGCACGGACCACCACAGTCAGTTAATTTTTGTATTTTATTAGTAGAGATGGGGTTTCACCGTGTTGACCAGGCTGGTCTTGACCTCCTGACCTCAGGTGATCCACCTGCCTCTGCCTCCCAAAGTGTTGGGATTACAGGTGTGAGCCAATATACCCATTCAAGTGTTCTTTTTCTAATAATTCTTAACTGTACAAATGTCTTTTTTTTTTTTTTTTTGAGACGGAGTCTTGCTCTGTCACCCAGGCTGGAGTGCAGTGGCACGATCTCGGCTCACTGCAAGCTCCGCCTCCCGGGCCCACGCCATTCTCCTGCCTCAGCCTTCCCAGTAGCTGGGACCACAGGCGCCCGCGACCAGCTAATTTTTTTGTATTTTTAGTAGAGACGGGGTTTCACCGTGTTAGCCAGGATGGTCTCGATCTCCTGACCTTGTGATCCGCCCTCCTCAGCCTCCCAAAGTGCTGGGATTACAGGCGTGAGCCACCACACCCGGCCAACTGTACAAATGTCTTATAGACAGATTTACATGAATATTTCACAACCTAAAGTTTAAGCCTCAGCAATAGAATGAGAATATCTCAAAATAAATTAATAAACAAATAATAAAATAATAAGGGGCCAGGCACGGTAGCTTGCATCTGTAATCCCAGCGCTTTGGAAGTCTGAGGGCAGATCACTTGAGCTCAGGAGTTCAAGACCAGCTTGACTAACATGGTGAAACCCCATCTCTACCAAAAATATAAAAAATTAGCTGGGTGTGGTGGCGCATGCCTATAATCCCAGCTACTGGAGAGGCTGAGGCAGGAGCACTGCTTGAACCCAGGAGGCAGAGGTTGCAGTGAGCTGAGATCATGCCACTGCACCCCATTCTGGTGACAGAGAGAGACTCTGTCTCAGAAACAAAATAATAATAATAAAATAATAAAATTTAAAAAAAAGAAAGAAAAAGACAGTAATAAATGTCTAGGCCCAGTGCAGTGGTTCACACCTGTTATCACAGCACTCTGGGAGGCTGAAGCAGGAGGATCCCTTGAGGCCAGGAGTTGGAGACCAGCCTGGGAAACATAGAAAGACTCTGTATCTACATAAACAAACAAACAAGCAAGCAAATAAATAGTATCTAGGTCCCAGCTGCTCATGCCCCTGTACTCCAGCCTGCGAAACAGAATGAGATCCTGTGTCCAAACAAAACAAAACAAAACAAAAAACAAAAAAAAACAAGTAAAGAGAAAAAGAATGAGACAAGTAAAAAAGCGTTTTTAAAAAAGATATTAGAAGTCATTACAACCATACAGAAAAGGACACCGTATTTTTCCTCCCTCTTTAAGTATTTCTTTTTTTTTTTTTTCCTTTTGAGATAGGGTCTCATTCTCACTCTGTTGCCCAGGCTGGAGTGCAGTGGCACGATCTCGGTTCACCTCACTCTGGATCTCGTGGGCTGAAGTGATCCTCCCACATCAACCTTCTGAGTAGATGGGACTGCAGGCATGTAGACACCATGCCAGGCTTTTTTGTATTTTGTAGACACTGGATCTCCTCATGTTTCCCAGGCTGGTCTCAAACTCCTGGGCTCAAGCGATCTACCTGCCTCAGCCTCCCAAAGTGCTAAGATTACAGGTGTGAGGCATTACACTTGGTCCACTCTTAAGTGTTTCCTCAAGGATCATAAACAGATAAATTCAAATCTGGGACTGCATTACTTCAATATTATGAATTCCACAGGTCCAAAAAGATTGGTGTTACACAACTAAAAACAACAATTAATCTTAAAATCATACAATCAAAGGAAGGTTGCAAAGACCAACACAGCTGAGTGTAAGGCTTTTTATGAAAATAAGTAAAAATAACACCAGAAAAACATGTGATTTCCTGATATGTGAATACTGAAGGTTTTCTGTTAAAGTTACAGCCTGACCCTAAAATATCTTTAATCTACACCACTGTGGAATGTTGCCAAGTAGCCTTTTGTGACCTGCTTTTAAGTGACTTTGATGCCTGCTAACAATTAGACCATAGCAGCAAAAACTAATGGGACTTTTGAGAACAAGGTTTCTGTGTGATGAAGCCTCGGGAGGCATCATTTGAACATTAATAATAAAGCAAGTTCTACAAGGCTTCTTGGTATTTTCTTTGCAAAACTGATTCCAACAAATCTGCTTGAGACTGTGCAAGCATAGGGACTAGGTACTGGATCAAATACAGTCAACAAAGGACCCTTGCCAGGAGTGGGCAAACTTGGCTAGTAGAAATTCAAATAAAACCTAAGACCTTCTAAATTTAGCAATTAACTGAAAACGAGTAAAATACAAGTGTTGGGCCAATAATAAATGAGACCGATAACTACAGGCTACTAAAAGGGAAGAAAATTTAACTGACGTAGTAAGAGAACATATAGTAAGAAAAAGAAGCCGGGCGCAGTGGCTCACGCCTGTAATCCCAGCACTTTGGGAGGCTGAGGCGGGCGGATCACGAGGTCAGGAGATCCAGAACATCCTGGCTAACAGGGTGAAACCCCGTCTCTACTAAAAATACAAAAAATCAGCTGGGCGCCGTGGTGGGCGCCTGTAGTCCCAGCTACTCGGGAGGCTGAGGCAGAAGAATGGCGGGAACCCGGAGGGCGGAGCTTGCAGTGAGCCGAGATCGCTCCGCTGCACTCCAGCCTGGGCGACAGGGCGAGACTCCGTCTCAAAAAAAAAAAGGAAAGAAAAGAAAAAAAGAAAATAAGGCCAGGCACAGTGGCTCATGCCTGTAATCCCAGCACTTTGGGAGGCCAAAGCGGGCGGACCACCTGAGGTCAGGAGCCGGGGCTAGCCTGGCCAAAATGGCAAAACCCTGTCTCTACTAAAAATCTAAAAACACAAGAATTAGGCCGGGCGCAGTGGCTCACGCCTGTAATCCCAAAACTTTGGAAGGCTGAGGCAGGCGGATCATCTGAGGCTGGGAGTTCCGGACCAGCCTGACCAATATGGAGAAACCCTGTCTCTACTAAAAATATAAAATTAGCAGAGTGTGGTGGCGCACGCCTGTAATCTCAGCTACTCGGAAGGCTGAGGCAGGAGAATCGCTTGAACCCGGGAGTCGGAGGTTGTGGTGAGCCGAGATTGTTCCATTGCACTCCAGCCCAGGCAACAAGAGCAAGATTCCGTCTACAAAAAGAAACAAACAAACAAAAACAAAACAAGAAAAACCACAAGAATTAGCCAGGCGTGGTGGCACGCTCCTACAATCTCAGCTACTTGGGAGGCTGAGGCAGGAGAATTGCTTGAACCAGGGAGGGGGAAGTTTCAGTGGGTTGAGATTACGCCACTGCACTCCAGCCTGGGCAATAGATTGAGACTGCATCTCAAAAAAAAAAAAAAAAAAAAAAAAAAAGACAGACAGACAGAAAATATGTGTGTTAAAACTATTATATTATATTGCTTTATGAAAATATTTCACAAATGGGGATGGCAGGAAACATGTACACAAGTCAGCTGAAAAATATGGAAATGTCTGGGGGAGAATAATCCAAAGCTGAAATTCAAAGGAAAAGTGCTGGAAAAGGATTTGGGGTGGCAGCAGACAACACATCATACAGCAGTGTAGCTGTTATTAGAAAACAACTCCAGAAAATGAAATAATCTTCTTTACATATGCCAAGGAAAAGTCGCTTTCAGCTACTTAGGCATCAGTAATATTGAGTCTTGCAAGTGAGACATCAGCTAAATGAGTGTGGTGGAATCGTCAGGGATGGTCTGTTTCCATCATTTACACTGAATTTCTACACACCTTACCCATTGCCTGGTGTTCTTGCTGGATTTTACTAATTATGTGACAGATACACCAGAGGCTAACCCTGACTATGCAAGCTTAGTAGTTATGAAGTGGCCATCTGTGTTTTCTGTTTAAGCCGTTGAGAGGATCTCAAAGGTAGAAGAGACCTTCAAGGGCATCGAGTCCATCTACTGATGCCAGGGGTGTATTCTGTTAACTCTATTAAGTGATTCCTCAACCTTTGCAAGTATCCAAAGCAACAGGAAACTAACTACCTCGAAACAGTATGTAATAGGCTGTTTCCTCCTCCTTTCTATCCAACAGTCCTATTTTTATACTTTAGAACCTGAGATGTCAAGTCAAAAACACTCTTCTTTAACCTTTCATATATCCATCAGTAATAGTTTATAGCCCATAGAATAAAATAAATAGCTGTAAGTTTATACTATACTAACATAACAAATACTTGATGAATAAAGAAATGGGAGAAAAAGGACAGCACTTTTTTACAGTAGAATTTCCATTAATAGATGTGGAAGGAATGGTAGAAACAGAAAATGACCATTTGGTGAACACCACATTAATAAGTGTTGGAGGCAAAGTAGATGCTAAATACAATTAAAGGACTTGCATAGTCTCCACATATCTCCCCACAATATATTAATATTTGTTAATTACAAAGGGAAACAGTAATTTTACAGAGGTGAAACCTGGCCAAGGATCTCTGTAAAACCCTTAAGCCAAGAGATCAAAGTTAACTCAGATAATGTGATTTTCTGACATGACACACAGCAGGGCACCTAACTCCTGTGGATTATTGCCAAAAATGCATATCCTAAATTTAATTATGAGGAAGTACCAAACAAGCCCAATTAGAGTAACCAAGAGCAGTAACTCATGCCTGTAATCCTAGCACCCTGGGAGGCTAAGGCGGGAGGGTCCTTTGAGGGAAGGACTTTGAGACCAACCTGGGCAACCCGGCAAGACACTGTCTCTACAAAAATTCTCTTAAAAACCAATTTCAGGGACATTCTACAAAATAATGGAACAAGATTCTTTAAAACTGCCAATGTCATGAAAGGCAAACACTGAGAAACTATGTTGAAAGAGAACTGTGCAACTGTTCAGCACTGAGGAACTGTGTGGAACTATGTTGGAGATCAAGGAGAAATGACAACTAAATGCAATGAGGGGCCAGGTGTGGTGGCTCATGCCTGTAATCCCAGCACTTTAGGAGGCCGAGGCAGGCAGATCACCTGAGGCTAGGAGTTCCAGACCAGCCTGGCCAACATGGCGAAACCATCTCTACTAAAAAAAAAATACAAAAATTAGCTGGGCCTGGTGTCAGACACCTATAATCCCATCTACTCTGGAGGCTGAGGCAGGAGAATTGTTAGAACCTGAGAGGTAGAGACTGCAGTGAGCTGAGATCACGCCACTGCACTCCATCCAGACTGGGTGACAGAGCAAGGCCTTGTCCAAAGAGGGAGGGATGGAGGGAGGGAAGGAAGGAAGGGCATAGGTATCGTACATGGAATCCTGCACCCAAAAGAGGACATTCGAGGGAAAATTGGCCAAATTTGAGTTACATCTTTAACATAGTTAATAGCACTGTGTTACTGTTAATATACTAGTTTTGATTGGCAGTGAGGTTATGTAAGATAACATTTGGGGATGTTGGGTAAAGAAATTCTTTGTACTATTTTTGCAATCATTTTATAAATATCAAAAGACATCCAAATAAAAAAGAGACAAACATATAACTATCTTAGCTTAGAGCCCATACTCCTGTTCCCACGGCCATTTTTCTCCCTCAAGGCTTAAGTTTAAACAGAACTTTTATATATAGGGAATGGATTTTACAATGTACACAATGTTGATCACTCAGTTCTTTAATCCCAAGGTTAGCCTTTGTGTTTTTCAGTATAATTAGAAATTTCTTTGATTTTATTAAAATCTCACTACAGAAAAAAATTGAAAATGCAACAGATGTAGAGAAGGAAAACCAGAAGAAACACCCCAAATCATCTACTCAAGGGAAACTAGTATTTAATCAGCCAGATTCCTTTTTATTTTATTTTATTTTGCTTATTTTTTTTTTAGATGGAGTCTCGCTCTGTCACCCAGGCTGGAGTACAATGGTGCGATCTCAGCTCACTGTAACCTCTGCTTCCTGGGTTCAAGAGATTCTCCTGCCTCAGCCTCCCGAGTAGCTGGAACTTCAGGCAAACACCATCAAGCTCAGTTAATTTTTGTATTTTTAGTAAATATGGGGTTTCACCACGTTGCCCAGGCTAGTCTCAAACTCCTTAGCTCAGGAGGCTGAGGCAGGAGAATGACTTGAACCCAGGAGGTGTAAGTTGCTGTGAGCCGAAATCGCGCCATTGAACTCCAGCCTGGGCAACAAGAGTGAAACTCTGTCTCAAAACAACAACAACAAAACCACAACACAACACCTAGGCTCAAGCAATCCTCCCACCTTGGCTTCCCAAATTGCTGGGATTACAAGCATGAGCCACCATGCCTGGCCAACCGTTTTTAACACCAAAACCTTAAGTAACCAAAGAAAAAGATAAACTGAACACCACGAAAATTATGATACCGTAACTAACAGAGTAAACCATACATTTGCAAACCACACATTTGATATAGGACTTGTGTGTAGAACACATAAAGTACTATTATAATTCAACAATAAACAGTCAAATGGCTCAATTTAAATATGAATAGACAGTTCTCCAAAGAAAACATATAAATGGCCAAGAGGTACACGAAAAGAAGCTAAATACCATTAGCTATTCAAGATACCAGTTTGCCACCCATTAGGAGGCTAAAACTTTTAAGATGGGCATTAACAAGTGTGGACCAGGATGTAGAGAAACTGAACTTTTCATCCATGGTAGTGGGAACGAAAAAGGATGAAGCTGCTTTGGAAAGGTCTGGCAGTTCCTCTTAAAGTCAAGCATAGAGTTAACATAGGAACCAGTAATTCCACTTCTTGGTATGTACCCAAGAAGAATGAAAACATGTCCACGGCCGGGCGTGGTGGCTCAAGCCTGTAATCCCAGCACTTTGGGAGGCCGAGACGGGCGGATCACGAGGTCAGGAGATCGAGACCACCCTGGCTAATATGGTGAAACCCCGTCTCTAATAGAAAATACAAAAAAAAAAAAAAAAAACTAGCTGGGCAAGGAGGCGGGCGCCTGTAGTCCCAGCTACTCGGGAGGCTGAGACAGGAGAATGGCGTGAACCCGGGAGGCGGAGCTTGCAGTGAGCTGAGATCCGGCCACTGCACTCCAGCCTGGGCGGCAGAGCAAGACTCCGTCTCAAAAAAAAAAAAAAAAAAAAAAAGAAAGAAAACATG